>NW_023416321.1:0-327500 GCF_014108235.1 Myotis myotis
GAGACGCAGCGCCGGCGCCTCCTCCGCGCTGCATCCTCGCCCCGCCGCCCGCACTGCGCCCGCGCCTAGACCAGGTACTGCGGCGGGGCCGGGGCCGGGGCCGGGGCCAGGCCAGGGCCGGGGCCCGGCGATCGGGGACCGGGGGCTGGGATCGGGGGTCGGGCAGGCCGCTGGCTGCACCCTCGGCCGCGGGGCGCTCGGGCTGCCCGCGGTGAAGGAGGGTTGCCCGCGTGGCCGCGCCGTCTGATGCGAGCGTCCGGGGCGGGCGGTTAAGGGCCTGCGCGCCGCGCCCCAGGCCGTGGGGAGGTGGGCGATGCGAGGGCCGGGAGCTCCGCGAACAGCCATTTTGGTCGCGGGGTGGGCCGAGGCAGGGGGAGTCCCCGCCACCCGTGCGCGCCCACAAAGGTCTCCATGGGGCCCCTCCACCCGGGGCATCCCCCCTTCGACTGCCGGCCGAGGCCCATCCCGACCCGGGGGCGCCTTTCAGCTACCGGAGGGCCGGGAGGGAGGCCGGGAGCCGGGCGGGGACCGGCTTTCCCACCACGTGGGCGCAGCGCCGAGCCCCGGAGGTGCTGGGGGCTGAGCCCGTGCGGCGGGGCGGGGCGGGGCGCGCTGCGGGGGTCCCCTCCCCACCCCCACCCGCCTCCGCCGCACTCGGCGTGAATAGCAAGTAGGGAGAACAGAGCCGGCGCTTTCTGGAGGAAGCGGCCGCCCCGCGCTGGTGCCCTGGGCCGGCAAAGGGCTCTTTATTCGGCGCTGGGGGAGGGGGCTCCCGTCCTCCCGACAGCGGACGCTCGGCCACCAAGGAAGCCGCCGCTCCTGCGCTCGCCCGGCCTTGCTCAGACCAGGGAGGCCCCAGCGGTTGCGTGTCCAGCGGTCACGAGCATCAGGAGGCCCTGGGCCTTGACGAAGTTGCTAGACCAACCCTGGCTTGGCCCCCCTCAGGGGCTACACAGATCCCCGGCCCAGGCCCACAAGCTGGGAGTGCGGGGCAGGGGGTGGGGCTCCCTCGGAGGTTCCCTGGGGACCTGGATCTGGATGGGCAGGCAGGCCGGCTGCCTGGAGGCGAGCGAGCAGAATCCCGCGGCCTCCCCTACACAGGTGCATGGGCCTGGGTGGCACTGGCCTGGCACCCGACCGGGAAAGGTGCCCCAGGTTGGCCCACATGTGGCACAGGCGGCCACCTTTCCCCCAGAGCCCTGCCAGGCCTTGGCACCCACAGTGCCCTGCTGTCCTCTGGGTCCCTCCTGAGTCCTGGCAGCTTCTGCCTGCCCTCGGTGGCCATGAGCATGGCGGGCAGCGTGGGGTGCTGAGCTCAGGGCTTCTCTGTGGGTCATGGCCTCCCCATCCCCCAAGTTTCCCCCCTTAGGCTTTGGTGCCCTTTCTCCTTTGGTTCCCTGGGCCAGCTCCTAGGCCGGGAAGGGCTTGGGCCTTCCTCTGGGTGGCCCTCCTGAGGGCACCACAGCGGAGGTCACAGAGGCCACCGACTGCTGGAAGGGGTGGGCACAGGCAGCAGGCCCTGGTGGGGTCACCCCAGGCCTGGGCCCCAGATGTGACAGCTTCTGCCAAGGCCCAGTAAGAGGCGAGGACCTGCTGGGTCAGAGCTGACCGCCCGCCAACACACACACATTCACACCCAGGACATCCGTCCAGCCATCTGGCCTCCGGTCTGGGGCTTTCAGAGCTGCTGCTCTCTGACCCACCGGAGGGGGCGGGCGGGCAGGCTGAGGAGGGCGAGTACTGTGGGGTTTGGGGAGGTGTGGGGGCTGTGGACGGGTGTGGGCCGAGCTGACCGGTGCCTGGGCCCGCAGAGAGCATCATGGAGGAGGTGGTGATTGCTGGCATATCGGGGAAGCTGCCCGAGTCGGAGAACCTGCAGGAGTTCTGGGACAACCTCATTGGTGGTGTGGACATGGTGACGGACGATGACAGGAGGTGGAAGGCCGGTGAGTGATGGCCTGCCCGGCGCCCGACTCTCCCTGGACATGGAGCCCGAGTGTGGTCTGGGCCCCGGCTGTGGAGGCTGAGGTCGCTCCTGGTGTGCGCTGGCCCTTCTACAGCTGGTGCCCAGCGGGGGTCCGGGGCGGGAGGGCGGGCCCGGGGCTGCGTGTCTGAGGTCAGATAAGAGCTGGCTCTGGGGAAGCTGGTTTGACTCCCTCACGCCTGGTCGGCTCCCACGCGAGCAGTTCTACCTGATCCGCGGGTGTGAGTCAGCACGGAGCCCAGCCCAACAGAGCCCGGCGGAGGGTCTGCACCAGGGCAGGGGGGGTGGAGGAGACCGCTCTGGGGCCACTGCCCACCCTCCTGGGGAGCCCCCGTCTCCCTGTGGGTCCCTTGGGCCTTGACGCCCCACAGCGGTGTCTTCCCCCCGCCGTGTCTGCAGGACTGTACGGCCTGCCCCGGCGCTCCGGCAAGTTGAAGGACCTGTCCAAGTTCGACGCCACCTTCTTCGGGGTCCACGCCAAGCAGGCGCACACAATGGACCCCCAACTGCGCCTGCTGCTGGAGGTCGCCTACGAGGCCATCGTGGACGGAGGTGGGTCGCTGGGGGGCCCATGGCCCACCTGGGGTCACACGGGCAGCACTGTTCTCGGGTCCTTTGCTCCTAAAAGGGACATGTTCAGAGAAAAACGGAGTGCAGCCGGCCCAGGAGGCGGACCGAGCGGGGCTCCCTTTGTCCCTGGTTGGGACTGCCAGGCCCGAGGTTCGGGAGGCGTGGGCCCCTGGGCAGGTCTGGTTTCACAACTGGCCCGCGGTGTCCTGGGCGTGCCCTGGCGCCCCAGTTTCCTTGCTCCCATCAGAGAACTGGTCTTGGGGTGAGGGCCGGTGCTGGGCTCCTGCCCTGGGTTGAGTCTGGTCCAGAGGTAGATGGCTCTTGTCCTGGGGCTCAGACCTGTCCTTGCTGTGCCCACCTGCCCGTGAGAAGGGGTGGCTGGCCGGTCCTGATGGGGAGCCTGGGGGCTCCCCACTCTTGTCTTTGGGTCAGCAGGTGCCAGCCGGCCCCTGGCCTGACACTGAGCAGGACAGGGCACAGACACATGCCTGGGGAGGGGCGGGAGGCTGGCAGACCTGATGGCCTTCTCGCTGCCCGGGCCCTACCCAGGGGCCTTGGATGCCGCTCCCCTGGGGCCGGTCAGGGCCCCTCCTGTAGGAGCCTGGACACTCGGCCTTTGTTTCCCTCTGTCTCCTTATCTTGCCTGTCCCAGGCAGGCGCCCTTGGGTCTTGGGTGTTCATTGGCCCTTGGGGCTCACCAGACTCCGCCAGGGACACCAGGGGCCAGGGGAGTAGCCTGGGGACAATGCTGCCCTCTGTCTTCACCTCTGTCTCTGGCCGCTGCCTGACCCAGAGCCTGGAGCCCCCCCTAGCCCCGTCCCCCCCCCGTCCCCATTAGGCCCCAGTTTCTTGTGACCTGGTTCCTGGTTCTCTGTTCTCAGCCCTACCTGGGCTGGCCCCACCCAGTCCCTCTGGCCGGCTAAGACGGTCCCCTCCACAAAGCTGGGTGGGGGGCAGGGTGCGGCCGGCGTCCTGACGCTGCTCCCACAGGAATCAACCCGGCCTCGCTCCGAGGGACCAACACTGGTGTCTGGGTGGGAGTGAGCGGCTCTGAGGCCTCCGAGGCTCTCAGCCGAGACCCCGAGACCCTCGTGGGCTACAGCATGGTGGGCTGCCAGCGAGCCATGATGGCCAACCGCCTCTCCTTCTTCTTCAACTTCAAAGGTGGGTGCCCCGCCCGGCAGCGCGGCTCCGTGGTTGAGCGTTGACCTAGGAACCAGGAGGTCAGGGTTCCACTCCCGGTCAGGGCACGTGCCTGGGTTGCGGGTTCGATCTCCAGTGTGGGGTGTGCAGGAGGCAGCCGATCCGTGATTCTCTCATCGTTGATGTTTCTGCTTCTCCCTCTCCCTTCCTCTCTGAAGTCAATAAGAAATGTATTGAAGTAAAATAAAATTAACAAAGGTGGGCGGGCGCCCCTGTGAGGTGAGGCCGAGAACAGCGGGCTCACCTCACACTCCACTCCACCTCGGCCGCAGGGCCCAGCGTCGCCCTGGACACAGCCTGCTCCTCCAGCCTGCTGGCCCTGCACAACGCCTACCAGGCCATCAGCAGCGGGGAGTGCCCCGCGGCCCTCGTGGGCGGCATCAACGTCCTGCTGAAGCCCAACACCTCCGTGCAGTTCATGAAGCTGGGCATGCTCAGCCCCGAGGGCACCTGCAAGTCCTTCGACCAGGCGGGTGAGGGCGCGGGCCGGGCGCGGGCAGCCTCCTCCCCGCCTCCCAGGCCAGAGCGGGCGCCTCGCCTGCCTGCCACCTGAGCCGCCCTCTGCCCTCAGGGGACGGGTACTGCCGCGCGGAGGCCGTGGTGGTTGTCCTGCTGACCAAGAAGTCGCTGGCCCGGCGCGTGTACGCCACCATCCTGAGCTCCGGCACCAACACCGACGGCGCCAAGGAGCAAGGTGGGCACTGGCCAGAGCGGGCGGGGGTGCCGGGGCCGGGGAGGGGTGCTGAGCTGGCCCTCCTCTCCGCAGGCGTGACCTTCCCCTCTGGGGAGGCCCAGGAGCAGCTCATGCGCTCCCTGTACGAGCCGTTCGGCGTGGCCCCCGAGTCCCTGGAGTACATCGAGGCTCACGGCACCGGCACCAAGGTGAGGCCCCGTGCCCGCGCCCGTGCCCGCGCCCGGACTGCCCGCTGCAGGCTGACCCTCCTGTGTCCCCCACAGGTGGGCGACCCCCAGGAGCTGAATGGCATCGACCGGGCCCTGTGTGCCACCCGCCAGGACCCCCTGCTGATCGGGTCCACCAAGTCGAACATGGGGCACCCGGAGCCGGCCTCGGGGCTGGCCGCACTGGCCAAGGTGGGCACTCCCTCGGGCAGGGTTGCGGGGCGCTGTGCCTGGTCTATGCACTGGTTCTGGGGGGCCCGACACGCCGCTGGGCACCTCCCCACAGGGCTGCAGGCAGTGGCCGGGGCAGCCCCAGGTGGGCAGCTCACCCCTCAGCTTCCTGAGCAGCCGTGGGGGCCTGAGTAACCCTGACCACCATCGCTGGGCTCCTGGGTGTGGGCGCTTCCTGGGCAACAGGCTCCCGGCAGGTGGCCGCCCTCTGCCACACGCGTGTCAGAAGCCGGACAGGTCTGGTCAGGGGCCTGGGTGTCCGGGCCCACAGCCACCTGGGAGGTGGTGGGCCTGGCTGAGGTGGGGCAGGTGTGGGGGGCAGTGCAGACAGCAGCAGGGCTGTGGGTTGCCTTGGGGTCTCAGGACGACACGCCGCCCACAGGTGCTGCTGTCCCTGGAGCACGGGCTCTGGGCGCCCAACCTGCACTTCCACAGCCCGAACCCCGAGATCCCAGCGCTGCACAATGGGCGGCTGCGGGTGGTGGACCGGCCCCTGCCCGTCCGCGGGGGTAACGTGGCCATGAACTCCTTCGGCTTTGGCGGCTCCAACGTCCACGTCATCCTTCGACCCAACTGGTGCCCGCCCCCCACGCCCGCCCCCCACGCCGCCTTGCCCCGCCTGCTGCTGGCCAGCGGCCGCACCCCTGAGGCCGTGCAGGGGCTGCTGGAGCAGGGCCGCCAGCACAGCCAGAACCTGGCCTTCGTGAGCATGCTCAACGACATCGCGGCCATGCCCGTCACTGCCATGCCCTTCCGGGGCTGCACCGTGCTGGGCGGCGAGGACAGCGGGCAGGAGGTACAGCAGGTGCCCGCTGGGCAGCGCCCGCTCTGGTTCATCTGCTCCGGTGAGTCCTGGCCTGGCCTGCTGGGCATGGGGGCAGAGGGTGGGTGGCCGGGGCCTGACTCCTCCCGCCCTCAGGCATGGGCACGCAGTGGCGCGGGATGGGGCTCAGCCTCATGCGTCTGGCCTGCTTCCGGGACTCCATCCTGCGTTCCGACGAGGTCGTGAAGCCCTTGGGGCTGCAGGTCTCGGAGCTGCTGCTGAGCACGGATGAGGCCACCTTCGACGACACCGTCAACGCCTTCGTGAGCCTGACGGCCATCCAGGTCGGTCCTCGGGGTCGGGGGGAGGGGGATGCGGAGGGCGGGGCCTGGACCTGCCGGGGCCTCCCCAGGACTCAGGTGACACGTCTGCCCCCAGATCGCCCTCATAGACCTGCTGACCAGCCTGGGCCTGCGGCCGGACGGCATCATCGGACACTCCCTGGGCGAGGTCGCCTGCGGCTACGCCGACGGCTGCCTCTCGCAGGAGGAGGCTGTGCTCGCCGCCTACTGGCGTGGCCAGTGCATCAAGGAGGCCCACATCCCGCCGGGGGCCATGGCAGCCGTGGGTAGGTGCTGCCCAGGGGCATGGTGCCCGTACACGGGCTGGTGGCCATCAGTGCGGTTTTCCCAGGAGCCTGAGCTGAACCCACGTGGGGACAAGAACCCCCCCTCCCCGAGGACCCACACGACTTAGGATAAAGTTGGGGTGTCAGGGTCACTCGCCTTGGCTCCCTCCACAGGCAGGGAGGGGCCTGGGTGTCGTGATGAGGGAGAGAGGCCGTGGGCTGGCAGTAATGACACCCCCACTGAGAGGAGACGTGGCGGGGGCGGGGAGGTCTGTAAAGGCTGCTTCTCCGCGGCTGCAATCACTGAGCGGGTCATTAGTGCTGCCCCTGAGGCCTCTCTGCCCACAGGCTTGTCCTGGGAGGAGTGTAAGCGGCGCTGCCCCCCTGGCGTCGTGCCCGCGTGCCACAACTCCAAGGACACGGTGACCATCTCGGGACCTCAGGTGGGCGCTGGGGCGAGGCCGGTCCTCAAGTCCCTCCCATCCTCCGGGCGGGCTCTGCCGGGCCCAGGACACCCGTCACCCGCGCCTCTTCTCCCCAGGCCTCCGTGTCCGAGTTCGTGGAGCAGCTGCGACAGGAAGGTGTGTTCGCCAAGGAGGTGCGGACGGGCGGCCTGGCCTTCCACTCCTACTTCATGGAGGGCATCGCCCCCTCGCTGCTGCGGGAGCTCAAGAAGGTGGGCCGGCCACCCCCGGGGCTGCCTGGGGCCCGGGAGGGCGGGAGTGGCCGAGCACCTGGCGCTGACCAGCAGCCTGTGCGCAGGTGATCCGGGACCCGCGGCCCCGCTCCGCACGCTGGCTCAGCACCTCCATCCCCGAGGCCCAGTGGCAGGGCAGCCTGGCCCGCACGCCGTCCGCCGAGTACAACGTCAACAACCTGGTGAGCCCGGTGCTGTTCCAGGAGGCGCTGTGGCACGTGCCGGAGAACGCCGTGGTGCTGGAGATCGCCCCCCACGCGCTGCTGCAGGTACGCCCGGCGGGTCCACGGGCTCCGGGGGGGGGTCCCGGGTCTGGGTGCACACAGGGCAGCGGTCAGGCCCAGCCCGACTGTCCCCGCAGGCCGTGCTGAAGCGGGGCCTGAAGCCCGGCTGCACCGTCCTCCCCCTGATGAAGAAGGACCACGCCGACAACCTGCGCTTCCTGCTCGGCAGCGTGGGCCGCCTGCACCTGGCGGGGTGGGTCTGCGCCCGTCACCAGGGCCTCAGTGGGCCCCTGCTCTGTGAGGGGTGGCGGGGCCAGGGGGTCCCCACCTCGGTCTCTGAGTCTTTGGGGAGGTGGTTGGCAGTGGGTGTGATGGGGGTCCCAGGGCCAGGTGCGCCCCTAACCCACTCCCCACCCCCAGCATTGACATCAACCCCAATGGCCTGTTCCCGCCCGAGGAGTTCCCAGCCCCCCGGGGGACCCCGCTCATCTCCCCCCTCATCAAGTGGGACCACAGCCAGACCTGGGACGTGCCTGCCGCCGAGGACTTCCCCAGCGGCTCCAGCAGCTCCTCAGCTACTGTCTACACCATCGGTGAGCCGGGCGGGGGTGAGGCCGGGCGGGGGAGGGGCTCCAGCTCTCCCTCCCAAGGTGGGCACTGAAGCCTGTGCCCTGCAGACGCCAGCCCCGAGTCCCCCAGCCACTACCTGGTGGACCACCGCATTGACGGCCGCGTCCTCTTCCCGGCCACCGGCTACCTGAGCCTGGTCTGGAGGACACTGGCTCGCGCCCTGGACCAAAACATGGAGCAGATGCCCGTGGCTTTTGAGGACGTGACGCTGCACCAGGCCACCATCCTGCCCAAGACGGGTGAGGCGGGGTGGCCAGGAGGAGCCGTGGGGGTGCTGGCCCCTGGCCCCAGCTGCTCACCCTGGTCCCGCTGTCCACAGGCACTGTGTCCCTGGAGGTGCGGCTGCTGGAGGCCTCGCACGCCTTCGAGGTGTCTCAGAACGGCAACCTGGTCGTGACCGGTGAGCGGGGTGCCCGGCCACAGGGCGTCCAACTCGGCTCTGCCCAGACCTCAGACCCCTGACTGCCCCCCACCCCCGCCCACAGGGACGGTGTACCAGTGGGAGGACCCCGACCCCAGGCTCTTCGACAGCCAGGACGGCCTGGACGCAGCAGACCCCGCAGATCCCTCGGCCACCTTCCGCTTGTCCCGGGGCGACGTGTACAAGGAGCTGCGGCTGCGGGGCTACGACTACGGCCCCCACTTCCAGGGCATCCTTGAGGCCTCCCTCGAAGGTGGGCACGCTGCCCCCTGGACACCTTGGGGGCGGGCCCAGTGTCTAGGCGCCACGTGCCTGCCATGGCCCCAGCCAGGGGGGTGGGGGGAGTGGTGGGTGGAGGGGCCACTGCTGCCTGGTCAGGGCACGGGAAGAGGCTGCGTGCGACTGACCCCTCGTGCTGACGCCCCCCTGCCACAGGCGACACTGGCCAACTGCTGTGGCGGGACAACTGGGTGACCTTCCTGGACAGCATGCTGCAGATGTCCATCCTGGGTGCCTGCCAGCGCAGCCTGCGCCTGCCCACCCGCACCGCCGCTATCCGTATCGACCCCGCCCTCCACCGGCGCAAGGTGCACACACTGCAGGACGAAACCCCAGGTAGCACAGCCCCACACCCCTATGCCCGCTGCGCCCCAGGCCCCGCACCCGTGCCCGCTGCGCCCCAGGCCCCGCACCCCTGTGCCCGCTGCGCCCCGGGCCCCGCACCCCTGTGCCCGCTGCACCCCGGGCCCCGCACCCCTGTGCCCGCTGCGCCCCGGGCCCCGCACCCCTGTGCCCGCTGCGCCCCGGGCCCCGCACCCCTGTGCCCGCTGCGCCCCGGGCCCCGCACCCCTGTGCCCGCTGCGCCCCGGGCCCCGCACCCCTGTGCCCGCTGCGCCCCAGGCCCCGCACCCGTGCCCGCTGCGCCCCGGGCCCCGCACCGCCCACACTCTGTGTCCTCACAGCGGTTCGCGTGGTGGTGAGCAGCTCTCTGAACAGCACGGTGGCTGGGGGCGTCCTCATCTCAGGCCTGCACGCTTCGGTGGCCCCGCGGCGGCAACAGGAACAGCACACGCCCATCCTGGAGAAGTTCTGCTTCACGCCGCACGTGGAGGGCGGGTGCCTGGCGGACAGCGCGGCCCTGCAGGAAGAGCTGCAGCTGTGCAGCGGTGAGGCCCTCCCAGCCCCAGGCACTAGCCTGTTACACACCCCTGGTGACGGGGAGTTCATCCCCACCCCCCCACAGCCCATCGCTGGGACCTGGTCTAGCTTTGCCTCCCCAGTCTTCACGGGCCCACCCACCAGCACAGGCGAGCCCTCCTCACACTGGCAACAGCTGGGACCGCGGGCACTGACCTCGCTGTCGGTAGACCTGTCCTTTGTGGGCGGCGCCCTGTTGGGGCACAGCAGCTTCTGTCCTGGGGCCCTCTGTGGTCGGCGCCACTTGTGAGCCCTGGACCGCCAGGCTGCCCACTCGTCCTTCCATCTGTCTGCGTGTCCAGTGGGCTGGGCAGTGGGCCCTGAGGACGGCCCCCAGGTCCCTGCTCCAGTCAGATACCTGCTGCCCGGGGGCCAGGACCCGCCCATCTGAGGCCCCCAATGCCCATCCCCCCCAGGGTTGGCACAGGTGCTGCAGGCCAAGGTGGCCCAGGAGGGTCTGAAAATGGTGGTGCCCGGGCTGGATGGGGCGCAGGCCCCGCGGAAGCCCCCGCAGCAGGGCCTGGCTCGGCTGCTGGCGTCCGCCTGCCAGCTCAACGGGAACCTGCAGCCAGAGCTGGGCCGGGTGCTGGCGCAGGCGCGGCCGGAGCTGCCCGAGGACCCGCTGCTCAGCGGCCTCCTCGACTCCCCGGCTCTCAAGGCCTGCGTGGACACTGCCCTGGAGAACGTGACCGGCCTCCGCATGAAGGTGGTGGAGGTAGGTGCTGGGCAGGGCGGTCAGCACGGGCGCCGAGCTGGGCAGACCCACACCAGGGCCAGGGCCCAGCCGGCGTGAGCACCAGCATGAGACTGCACACGTGTCCACTGCTCCCGCGGCGGGGAGTGAGGGACACGGGCGCTACAGACGGGGGGTCAGGGCCGCCCATCCAGGCCTTTGTCCCACCAGGTGCTGGCTGGGGACGGCCACCTCTATTCGCGCATCCCGGCGCTGCTCAACACCCAGCCCCTGCTGCAGCTGGACTACACGGCCACCGACCGCCACCCCCAGGCCCTGGAGTCGGCCCAGGCCAAGCTGCAGCAGCTCGACGTGGCCCAGGGCCAGTGGGACCCCGCGGATCCCGCCCCCAGTGGCCTGGGCCCGGCCGACCTGCTGGTGTGCAACTGTGCGCTGGCCACCCTCGGGGACCCGGCCACAGCCCTCGGCAACATGGCCGCCGCCCTCAAGGAGGGGGGCTTCCTGCTCCTGCACACGCTGCTCAGAGGGCACCCCCTCGGGGAGACGCTGTCCTTCCTGACCTGCCCCGAGCCGCAGCCAGGCCGGCAGGGCCTGCTGGGCCAGGACGCGTGGGAGGGCCTGCTGGCGGGGGCGTCCCTGCGCCTGGTGGCCCTGAAGAGGTCCTTCTACGGCTCCGTGCTCTTCCTGTGCCGCCGGCCCGCCCCGCAGGGCAGCCCCATCTTCCTGCCCGTGGAGGACGCCAGCTTCCAGTGGGTGGACTCGCTCAAGGTCAGTGCCCCCGCCCCAGCCCCACGCCTGCTGCCCAGGGACCCTCCCACAGACCAACCCTCACCTCGTCCTGCAGGACATTCTGGCCGACGCCTCCTCCCGGCCGGTGTGGCTGACGGCCAGCGGCTGCGCCACCTCGGGCGTCGTGGGCCTGGTCAACTGCCTGCGGAAGGAGCCCGGCGGCCACCGGGTCCGGTGAGAGCCCTGAGCTGTGCCCGTCCCCGCCTGCCCCCCCCCCCCAGCCCCCCTCCTGCCCATCACCTCCCTCCCATCACTGGTCTGGTGCCCACAGGTGCATCCTGGTGTCCAACCTCAGCAGTGCGTCCCCCGTCCCCCAGCTGGACCCCGGCTCCGCGGAGCTTCAGGAGGTGCTGCGGGGGGACCTGGTGATGAACGTCCACCGGGACGGGGCCTGGGGGGCCTTCCGCCACTTCCTGCTGGAGCACGGTGAGCCCCCGCCAGGCCCTCGCCGGCAGCTGGGTGGGTGAGGAGGGGCTGGGGATCCCCGCCCGGCTGGGCCCTAGCAGCCCTGCCTCTGTGGCCCCAGGCCCGCCGGAGGAGCAGACGGAGCACGCCTTCGTGAACGTCCTCACCCGGGGGGACCTGTCCTCCATCCGCTGGGTCTGCTCCCCGTTGCGCCACGCCCCGGCCCCCAGCCCCGGCGTCCAGCTCTGCACCGTCTACTACGCCTCCCTTAACTTCCGGGACATCATGCTGGCCACGGGCAAGCTGTCGCCTGACGCCATCCCAGGTGCGGGCGGAGCGGGGCGGGGCAGGTGCAGGCCCTGGGGGCAAAGGGTCCCCGCCCAAAGCGCTCCTTTGGAGGGAAGCCGTGGGCTGACCCGCCCTCTGCCCCCAGGGAAGTGGGCAGCCCGGGACTGCATGCTGGGCATGGAGTTCTCTGGCCGAGACCCCAGCGGCAAGCGCGTGATGGGGCTGGTGCCCGCCGAAGGCCTGGCCACCTCCGTCCTGCTGTCCCAGGACTTCCTGTGGGACGTGCCCTCCAACTGGTGAGTCAGCGGCCGGGAGCCCAGGCCCGACACAGACGTGGCTGGTGGGGCCTGAGTGACCCGTCCCTGTGCCGGCAGGACCCTGAAGGAGGCGGCCTCGGTGCCCGTGGTCTACACGACGGCCTACTACTCGCTGGTGGTGCGCGGGCGCGTGCAGCGCGGGGAGACGGTGCTCATCCACTCGGGCTCGGGTGGCGTGGGCCAGGCGGCCATCGCCATCGCCCTCAGCCTGGGCTGCCGCGTCTTCACCACCGTGGGTGAGCTGCCGCCCCTCCCGCCCGGCTGCCCTTCCTCCCGCCCGGCCACCCCTCCCGCCCGCAGCCAGCTCACCGCACGCGTCTCCCCCCAGGGTCAGCGGAGAAGCGGGCATACCTCCAGGCCAGGTTCCCCCAGCTCGATGACACCAGCTTCGCCAACTCCAGGGACACGTCCTTCGAGCAGCACGTGCTCCGGCACACGGCGGGGAAGGGTGCGTGGCTCCCGAACCCCAGCACCGCCCCCTGCCCGGCACCCCCACTCCCGCCCCTCCCCCGGCCCACCCTGCCCTGCGGGCTGAGCAGGAGAAGGAGGCCAGGCAAGGCCGGGGTCTGGCCTCCGGACTGGCTGTGCCCAGCAGTGGGGTGACCGTGGGACTCCTCTCCCCCAGGTGTGGACCTGGTCCTGAACTCGCTGGCAGAGGAGAAGCTGCAGGCCAGCGTGCGGTGCCTGGCCCAGCACGGCCGCTTCCTGGAAATCGGCAAATTCGACCTTTTCAACAACCACCCCCTGGGTGAGGCCCGGCAGCAGGCGGTGGGGCCGGGGCCGGTGGGGTGGGGTCCCCCGGGCGTTGGGGCCGAGAGTACGAGCCCCGCCCCCCACTCCCGCCCACCAGGCATGGCCATCTTCCTGAGGAACGTGACCTTCCACGGGATCCTGCTGGACGCCCTCTTCGAGGAGGCCAGCGCCGACTGGCGGGCGGTGGCGGGGCTGCTGCGGGCGGGCATCCGGGACGGCGTGGTGCAGCCTCTCCGCTGCACCGTGTTCCCCAAGGACCAGGTGGAGGGCGCCTTCCGCTACATGGCGCAGGGGAAGCACATCGGCAAAGTGCTCGTGCAGGTGAGGGGCCCCGGGCGCCCGTGCAGGTGAGGGGGGCCCCGGGCGCTCGTGCAGGTGAGGGGCCCCGGGCGCCCGTGCAGCTGAGGGGGACCCCGGGCGCCCGTGCAGCTGAGGGGGGCCCTGGGCACCACCGGCCCGGCCCCCGGGCAGAGTGTGAGCCGTGCTGCTTGTGCAGGTGCGTGAGGAGGAGCCGGACGCCATGCTTCAGGGGCCCCTGCCCACCCTGACGACCGCCGTGTCCAAGGTCTTCTGCCCGGCCCACAAGAGCTACGTCATCGCCGGGGGCCTGGGCGGCTTTGGCCTGGAGCTGGCTCAGTGGCTGGTGCTGCGCGGGGCCCAGAAGCTGGTGCTGACCTCGCGCTCTGGCATCCGCACGGGTAAGGCCTGGGGTGGGTGGGCGGCGGGCAGTGGGGACGCGCCCTCCCTGGTCAGCCCTCTCACAGGCTCTGAGGCCCCGGGCGAGGTGGCTGGAGCCCTGATCCCAGCCCCCCGCCTGTAGGCTACCAGGCCAAGCAGGTGCGGGAGTGGCGGCGACAGGGTGTGCAGGTGCTGGTGTCCACCAGCAACGCCAGCTCCCTGGACGGGGCCCGGGGCCTCATCGCCGAGGCCGCGCAGCTGGGGCCGGTCGGAGGCGTCTTCAACCTGGCCATGGTGAGTGGGCTCCGTGGCGGGCGGGGCGCCGGGGGCCGCGGGGCAGCACTGAGGGTGCCTCTCCCCAGGTCCTGAGGGACGCGATGCTGGAGAATCAGACGCCCGAGCTCTTCCAGGATGTGAGCAAGCCCAAGTACAGCGGCACCCTGCACCTGGACAGGTGGGCGCGGCCCTCCCCACGCCCGGCCCTCACGCCCCGCTCCCCGTGTACGTGCTCCAGGGACTGGGGTCCAGGCCCCGGGACTCTTGGGGCAGAGCCACGCCTCCACAGAGGCAGGGCCGGTTCAGCAGGGGGCCGGGCAGGGGCAGCTGGCCCGGGAGTGACCCCAGCACCCACAGGGTGACCCGTGAGGCGTGCCCCGAGCTGGACTACTTCGTGGCCTTCTCCTCGGTGAGCTGTGGGCGCGGCAACGCAGGCCAGACCAACTACGGCTTCGCCAACTCCACCATGGAGCGCATCTGCGAGAGGCGCAGGCACGATGGCCTCCCAGGTAGGCTTGCGGCCCCGCCTGCTCCATGCTGACCCTGACCACCCCCCACATGCCCTCACCCCACCCCGCCTCCCGCCCACGGCCCCGCCTGCTCCAAGCTGACCCTGACCACCCCCCACATGCCCTCACCCCACCCCGCCTCCCGCCCGCAGGCCTGGCCGTGCAGTGGGGCTCCATCGGTGACGTAGGCGTGGTGCTGGAGACGATGGGCAGCAATGACTCAGTCATCGGGGGGACGCGGCCCCAGCGCATCGCCTCCTGCCTGGAGGTGCTGGACGTCTTCCTGAGCCAGCCCCACCCCGTGCTAAGCAGCTTCGTGCTGGCGGAGAAGAAGGCCGCGGCCCGCGGGGACGGCGACGGCCAGCAGGACCTGGTGAAGGCCGTGGCACACATACTGGGTGAGGGGCCGCCCGCCTCAGTTTCCCACCCACACGGGGCCTGCTCACGAGGGAGACGCCGTGGCCGCGGCGGCGCCCGCCCTACTCCCCTCCCCGCTTGCCAACCAAGCGCCTCTCCCCAGGCATCCGCGACTTGGCCGCCGTAAACCTGGACAGCTCGCTGGGGGACCTGGGCCTGGACTCGCTCATGGGCGTGGAGGTGCGCCAGACGCTGGAGCGCGAGCACGACCTGGTGCTGTCCATGCGCGACATCCAGCAGCTCACGCTGCGGAAGCTGCAGGACCTGTCCTCCCAGGCCAGCCCGGCCAGCGGTGCGTGCGGGTCAGAGGTCGCGCGCCCAGCCTGTGGGGTGTGGGCGTGTGTCTCGGTGCGGCCTGTGGGCAGCCTGGCCAGGTCGGGCTTGTTGACCAGCCCCTCTGAGTGGGACCAGAGCCCCAGCCCCAGCAGCAGCCGGAGCCGCGGGTGCGCGTGTACGGGCGTGTGTGTGCATCTGCGGGCACCGGTGGAAGCCGGCCTCCCTGGCATCTCTCCCCACAGAGCTGGCGGCCTCCACGCCCAAGGAGAACAGCCCTGCCCGGCAGCAGGCCCTGCTGAACCTGAGCACCCTGCTGGTGAACCCCGAGGGCCCGACCCTCACGCGGCTCAACTCCGTGCAGAGCTCCGAGCGGCCCCTGTTCCTGGTGCACCCCATCGAGGGCTCCACCACCGTGTTCCACAGCCTGGCCGCCAAGCTCAGCATCCCCACCTACGGCCTGCAGTGCACGCGAGGTGTGTGCGGGTCCCTGGGCGGGGGTGCCTGTGGGGCCGGGGCGCCCACCCACACGGAGCTCTCCCACCCACACGGAGCTCTCCCGCCCGCAGCCGCCCCGCTGGACAGCATCCAGAGCCTGGCCGCCTACTACATCCAGTGCATCAGGCAGGTGCAGCCCGAGGGGCCCTACCGCATCGCCGGCTACTCCTACGGCGCCTGCGTGGCCTTCGAGATGTGCTCGCAGCTGCAGGCGCAGCAGGGCCCCGCCCCCGCGCACAACAGCCTCTTCCTGTTCGACGGCTCACACACCTACGTGCTGGCCTACACACAGGTGAGGGCGGCGCTGGGTCAGCCGGTCGGGGTCGTGCCCCCCTCGCCTCCCTACACAGCCTCTCCCTCCCCTTGCAGAGCTATCGTGCGAGGCTGACGCCCGGCTGCGAGGGGGAGGCCGAGGCCGCGGCCATGTGCTTCTTCGTGCAGCAGTTCACGGACACGGAGCACAACAGGGTGGGTCCTAGGCCAGACGGGTCTGTGCCCGGCGGGGGCGGGGTCTGTGCCTGGGGGGCGGGGTCTGCTGGCCCACAGCGGGACCCACTCATCCATCCTGCAGGTGCTGGAGGCGCTGCTGCCCCTCGCGGGCCTGGAGGAGCGTGTGGTGGCCGCCGTGGACATGATCACGCAGAGCCACGCGGGCCTGGACCGCCGTGCGCTCACCTTTGCCGCGCGCTCCTTTTACCACAAGCTGCGGGCCGCGGAGCAGTACACACCGCGGGCCACCTACCATGGCAACGTGACGCTGCTGCGCGCCAAGAAGGGCGGGGCGCAGGGCGAGGACCTGGGCGCCGACTACAACCTGTCCCAGGTGTGCGACGGGAAGGTGTCGGTGCACATCATCGAGGGCGACCACCGCACGCTGCTGGAGGGCAGCGGCCTGGAGACCATCCTGGGCATCATCCACGGCGCCCTGGCCGAGCCGCGCGTCAGTGTGCGGGAGGGCTAGCCGCCCGGCCCGGCCCGGCCCAGTCCGGTCCTGCCGCTGGGCCCGGCCTGCACCCCGGGGGCCGCTAGGAGTAGGACTGATGCCCGCCCGTCCTGGGCACCTCCCGCCCGGCCACCTCGGCCGCCACCACGTGGGCGCGGGGCCGGGACCCGCGCCACCGACTCGGAGGCCTCCCTGGTCTGTGAAGAGTCGGCCGAGCCGGGCGCGATCCCGTGAGCCCCGACGCCACGTGCAGCCCGCGCGTCCTTGGGGTCCCGGTTTGGATTCTATTTATTGCGCCGCTGGGGAGCCGCGGGCCAGGATGCAGCGGGGCAGCGGCCGGGCACCCACCCTGTTCCCTGTTCTTTTTTCAAGAAACACATTCATGTTGCTGCTCAGATTTTGAAATTTATTATAATTGTCAGTTCAAAGACCCTGTCTGGATCTGTTTCATTTTTACACGGATTCAGGGACATAGGACCCCATGCTCTCCGTGCTCTCCAGCACCAGCGCCCCGAGGCAGTCTGGCGCCCCCTGCAGGGCACACAGCCGTTAGGAGTGGCAGGCAGCGGTTGTGGGGGGGCTTCCCCCCCCCCCCCCCCCCCGCACCTTTTGCCAGAAGTGAGAGACGGGTCTGCACCCCAGGGCACGTGTGGAGGCGTCCTGCCCTCCAAGAGAGTCTCTCTTTGAAGTCGCTGCGTGTGGGTGAGACCCACATGGCAAACCCTCACGGCCACACCTGCACTCCTGATGGGCACGGAGGGGAGGCTGGAGGGAGGGTGACGGGCAGGGAGAGCCCCTGAGCCAGGGGTGAGGTGGCGCCCTGGAGTGGGGTTTCTGCCTGACGAGGTGAGCTCTGCAGAGTTGGGCTCTGGGAGGGGTGCAAGGTGGGGACAAAAGACAGGTGGGGAGCAGGTCCCCCTGGGCTTCTAGAAGGACGTCGGGGACCCAGCAACAGGCCGGGCGCTGACGTGTTCCTAAAAAGCTCTGAGCTGCTGCCTGAGCCCACAGCCCCGCTCCCAGTTTGTGCCCAAATAGACCCGGAAATGGCTCGGCCCACAGCTTCGCTTTCCCAACAGCCAAGGGGGGAGCAGCCGGTGTCCATCCGCAGGTGGGCAGGTCCGCGATGGGCTGTCGCTCAGCCACAGAAGGAAGGAGGTTCTGATTTGTGTGCTACACGCTAAAGCTGTGAGGGTTTCTGGAGCTGGGACCTTCCTATCAGAGGTTCCAGAGCAAAAGTGCATGAGGGACAAGGCCACGGTGAACCCAACGAGATGACAGTCCGACACGCTGGCTCCTCGAACCTCTGCGTTCCCGGAAGCAGAAGGGAACGGGCGAGGCTGGAGGTCCCACCCCCACCCCCGCTCCGCGATGGGCAGCAGCAGGCGGTGAGCGAGGAACCAGGTTGCCCAGCAAGTTCATGGGGAACCTTGGCCAAGATGGGCCACGTTCTGGGTCGTAAAACGAGTCAAATTCTAAAGGATTCACTTCCTATAACACATTTTCTCTGACCGCAACTGCATGGAATGAGAGTCGTTGGCAAAAAGCCCTTGACTCTCCTCGAACACTTAGGAACCACTTCTAACTCCGGTTAAAGGAGAGATCAGCGTGCAAATTAGGGTTTTAAACTGAAACTTGTAAAAATGTGGGATTTGGCTCATGGTGCTCAGGGGAGATCCATAGCAGGAAGGAAAGGCCAACGTCAAAAAGAAACCATTTCTCAAATCAGTGACTTCAGATTCTACCTTCAGAAACTAAAGAAGAAAAGACCAAATGAGACCCAAACTTAGTACAAGAGGAACTAACACATCAGAGTAAAAATCCATGTAAAAAACAAAATGAGTGAAACCAAGACTAGTTCTTAGATTCATTCCCAGGTTTTGGGGCGGACGCATGCGTACACACACACACACACACACAAGTTCTGTGAGAACCAATAATTCATAAACCTTAGGCCAGAGAGAGCTTGGGTGTATGGGGGGGGGGGGGGGAGAATGACAGGTGAATCACTAAGATTATACACAAGGATTATTATGAACAACTTTATGCCAAACAACTTAAATGTTAAGTGAGCAAATCCCACACAAGACGAAGAAGTAGACAGCCAGAATAACCCTGCATCTATTGAAAAAAAATGAACTTTTCCACAAAAAGAAACTCCAGATGAATGGCAAATTCCACCAAAAAAAAAATCTATCATGGCCTGGCCAGTGTTCTCAGTGGTTGAGAGTGGACCCAGGAGCCAAGAGGTCACCGGTTCCATTCCTGGTCAGGGCACAGGCCCTCGTTTCGGGCTCGACCCCCAGTGGAGGGCATGTGGGAGGCAGCTGATCACATCAGTGTTTCTCTCTCCCTCTCCCTCCCTCTAGTCAGCTATTCTCTAAACACTGCGGTGGGTGTTTGTGTACGAACCTCACCGGACTCGGTCGGGCTGGGCTGTTTGAATGTTTTCTTTTTAGGTTCCTTAGGGATTTCTCTGTAGACAATCACACCATGTGCAGAAAGGGGCGTTTTCCTTGTTCCCGTCCAGACACCTCTTCTTTCTTTTCTCGCCTATTGAGCTGGCTGAGCTGCCAGCGCTGCTTTGAGGAAGGCTGGCGAGAGCAGGCATCCTGGCCTCGGAGGAAAGGCATTTCGCCCATCATCACCTGTGATAGTAATTGTGGTTTTGGTGTCTTTTTTTTTTTTGTAGATTCTCTGCCATGTTTAGAAAGGTCCTCTATTCCTAGTTTATGTGGTTTTATTTATTAGTTTATTTTTTATGCTTCACGAAGTTGTGTGTCACCTTTGCAAGAGGCCATACTAATCTTTCTACCGTTTCCATTTTAGTGTCTGTGCTGCCGAAACCAGCACCATTTTATTTTTTAAAACTATGTTTTTACTGATTTCAGAGAGGAAGGGAGAGGGAGAGAGACATCAATGATGAGAGAGAATCCTGGCTCGGCTGCCGCCTGCACGCCGCCTGCTGGGGGTCGAGCCTGCCACCCCGGCGTCTGCCCTGATGGAGAATCGAACGCTGACCTCCGGGTGCATAGGTGGACGCTCAACCACTGAGCCGTGATGGCTGGGCTCACATCTGTTCTTGATGAAGACGCCCTCCCACACCAGGCCATGCATTCTTCTCTCTACGTAGGAGTTGTGGGTCCCCAGACCGGTCCTCCTGGAAGGAAATGAAAGGAGCCCATAAAAAACTCTGCAGACGCCCATGTTCTTAGTTCTCACTGGCATTGGGTAACTTAAAAAAAAAAAAGTTTCTCAAATATCTATGCCTTTGGTCAACTGCTGGGGTCCTGGAATGGCTGCTTGTAACAATGTGCCCACCGTTGTCTTGACTGTAGCAGAGACAGGGTTGAGGCCTACACGAGCGTTTACTCCAGTCACGCAGGCAGCATGGGGGCAGCAGGTCCTCCATGAAAACCTGCTCACGTGGGGATGCGGAGGAGAGGCTGCGAGGGGGGAGCGGGGATGGCTGCAGGGTCTGGTCTGTGTCTCCCTCCTGGATCTTGAATTCCCATAACAAGGCCATTAATGTTTAATGGTGTGAAACCCAGCTCCGCCCGCCCCGGGCTGGAGAGCGGTCAGCATTCCTGAGGCAAACTCCCCAGGGGCCAGGGGCCGGCACAGCAACCAAATCAGAGCACGTCCTGTCCTTCGTCCTCAAAACGCACCGTCTTCTCGGAGCAACGGACCCATCCAGGCCCCAAGGCACAGCTACCTTTTTCTTTTTAAATATATTTTATTGATTTTTTTACAGAGAGGAAGGGAGAGGGATCAGCCGCCTCCTGCACACCTCCTACCGGGACAACCAAGGTACATGCCCTTGACCGGAATCGAACCTGGGACCCTTCAGTCCGCAGGCCGACGCTCTATCCACTGAGCCACACCGGTTAGGGCCTACCTTTATAAAATTAATATATTTTTACTGATTTCAGAGGGAGGGAGACAGAAACACGATGATGAGAGAGAACCACGGATGGGCCGCCTCCTGCACGCCCCCCACTGGGGATGAGCCTGCACCCGGGCCTGGGCCCCGACCCGCAATCGAACCCTGACCTCCTGGTTCACAGGTCGCCGCTCAGCCCCTGGGCCGCCACCGGGCTCTCGTCCTTTTACAGCGGCTTTTCTTCTTGCAACACCGGCCCGGGCCTGCGGGACCCTCCCACCTGCAGCTCCTCCGAGAACACCATGAACAATGGGGTCCTGTGCCTCTTGGCACCTCCAGGCCGATTCCCAGCCCCAGCGTCTGCCTCCGCGCTGTCACCCTGACCCCGAACCCTAAGCCTGGCCCGGACCCCTAACCCTAACCCTGGCCCTGACTCTGACCCTGACCTCGGTCACGCAGGGGACTCCGACCATCAGGGACCCGGGAAGGGACCGTGGCGCAGGGCTGGGCGGCCTGAGCTTTTGGGGGCGCGGAGTGAGGAGGCGGGACCTGGGCGCAGGAGTTGGTGGGGAGACGGAGGTAGGAGGGGCCCCAGGATCCGGGACCACGTGCTCGGACCGGACTCGCGCAGGGCCGAGCCGACCTCCGGCCTCTGACCTCCGACCCCGATCCAGCCCTCCTCGCGTGCGGGCCTCTCCTCGGCCGGGCTCGGTTTCCCGAGGGCGCATTTCCGGCTGCACCGCGGGCCGCCCGGACCGCCCTGGCGGAGGCACCTTCCGGCGGCCCCGGCGCGGAGCCCTGGGCTCGGCTGCGGCCCCGTGGCAGCGGCCCTACGCGAACCCGGAGCCCCGCACGCCGCCCCGAGGCCCCCGCCCCGAGGCCCCCGCCCCGAGCTTGGCCCCTCAGGTGCGCTTCCCGCGGGGTCCTGGCCGTGGCCCGCGGGCCCTGCGCTCGGGGACCACAGCGGCGCCCAGGTGGCTTTTACGTGTAGTTTCCGTTTCCAGAGGCGCCCGACGCACCGCTGGGCTCTCGGTCACTAAAGCGCTGGCGGCCGCAGCCCTGCTCCGGGGGAGGAGCGGGCCCGGTCCCCGGTCCCGGTGCGGAGAGGTGGTCCCGCCGGGGGAGCAGGGGGCGCTGCACCGGAGCTCACCGGCGGGCCCGGTTCGGGTCTCCAGGGACGTCCCCCTCCCCCGCCCCGGGCCCGCCCCCTCCCCCTCCGGCCGCTGACCCCCTCCCCCTCCGGCCGCTGACCCCCTCCCCCTCCGCAGAGTGGAGACGAGATGCCAAAGCTGCAGGGCTTCGAGTTCTGGAGCCGCACCCTGGGGGGGGCCCGCCACGTGGTGGCCCCCATGGTGGACCAGAGCGAGCTGGCCTGGAGGCTGCTGAGTCGCCGCCACGGGGCCCAGCTCTGCTACACGCCCATGCTGCACGCCCAGGTCTTCGTCCGCGACGCCAACTACCGGAAGGAGAACCTGTACTGCGAGGTGTGCCCCGAGGACCGGCCCCTCATTGTGCAGGTGCGGGGACCTGAGCCGCACGCCGGGAGCACCTGGGTCTCAGCTCCGACTGGAGCGGAGGGGCGGTGCTGTGGCAGCGGGCGCACCTGCAGCTCTTTCTCAGAGCGCGACCCCATCGGGGCGCTGCTTGCTCAGACCTTGGCGAATGGACAGCTGGCTGCCAGGAGAGCCCCCGGGCGCCCTCACGCTGCCCTCACCAGGACAATGAGGGGGGAGAGGGGGCGGTGTGTCCCAACTCACGTCTTGTAAGCATTTAGGACAGGAGGCCAGCCTATCGTCAGCCCCTTGGACACGCCCCCACTGGGATCCCAGGTGAACCCCGTAGGCCGCCAAGGGCCAGGGCCTGGCTCGGGTTCCTGGTGATGGTCCCGTCTCCCGCAGTTCTGTGCCAACGACCCGGAGGTGTTTGTCCAGGCGGCGCTCCTGGCGCAGGACTACTGTGATGCCATCGACCTGAACTTGGGCTGCCCCCAGATGATAGCCAAGCGGGGTGAGTCGCTGGGGCCGGGCGAGGCTCCAGGTGGGGCAGGGCTGCGGGTTCTCAGCGGCCCCACTCGCACAAGTGCCTGGGAGGTGGACAGGCTCCCCCTGGATGAATGTGTTTTGCTGCCGCAGCCCCAGCGGCTGTTCCCCTGGAGTGGGGCCTGGGGAGTTGCTGGTGGTCAGAGACTGTGGGGCGGGCCTGCCGTTTGGCACCCGTGAGCCTGGGCAGCTGGGCAAACAGAGCCACCAAGTCTGACGCTGAGAAACTGCTCAGTGGCCGTCTCCTTGGAGACAGCCCCTCGGGGAGCCCCCGGCCCTCGGGCTCAGAAGATGGTGCGCAGCCCATGCAGGGAGCGCGGGGCCAGCCTGGCAGGTCGGCTCTCAGCCTGTGTGGACACGGGAGGAGGGGGACGACAGCCACCTTTGTCACTGCAGGTCACTACGGCGCCTTCCTGCAGGAGGAGTGGGACCTGCTCCAGAGAATGAGTGAGTGGGCGCGTGTGGGTGCCGGGCTGCGTGTGGTTGGGCGAAGGAGAGGACAGTGGCCAGCAGACCTCGTGGCCACAGCGCTCGCCTGGCTGTAGCCTGTCGGCCTGTCGCATGCAGGGGGCAGGGTCCTCGCCCAGTCTGGCGCCTCCACTGCCCTGGGGGTGCGGAGGCGGGTCTCTCGGCTGCATCAAGTAGCAGCCGTCTGCACTGGGCCTGTGCTGCTTTGGGGGCTTAGCTGTGGGCCCCCACCACCTCCCAAGGGCGAGCACCCGCTTCTCAGAAGCCACCTCCTTCCGCAGTTCAGCGGGCCCACGAGCAGCTTTCTGTCCCGGTCACGTGCAAGATCCGGGTCTTCCCAGAGATTGACAAGACCGTGAGGTACGCCCAGATGCTGGAGAAGGCTGGCTGCCAGGTGAGGGGCCGGGGTCCTGCTCCCAGGTGTGTCCCAGGAGAGCTCACCCTCGGGGGCGACAGGAGTCACAGTGACCTTGACGGGGACTAGGCTCCTCACCTGCACCCTGGTCGCACCGCAGGGCGTCAGCCGGCCCCAAGGGCAGCCCAGGCGGGGTCTGGGGGGCAGGGACTGAGAGCCGTGCTGCTGGCGCTGAGCCAGCCCTGCTGTGTCCTAGCTGCTGACGGTGCACGGGCGCACCAAGGAGCAGAAGGGGCCTCTGTCCGGCGCCGCGTCCTGGGAGCACATCAGGGCCGTGCGGTGAGTGGGGTGGGGCCTCTAGGCGACCGGGATACATCGGGGCTGGGTGCTGCCCTGAGGGTGGCCCCCCAGTCTCCTCGGCTGAGTGCCCCCTGCTCCCCAGCAGGAAGGCCGTGGCCATCCCTGTGTTTGCCAACGGGAACATCCAGTGCCTGCAGGACGTGGAGCGCTGCCTGCGGGATACGGGGGTGCAGGGGGTCATGAGTGCAGGTAAGGCCGCGCCACCGCCCACGGTCCAGTGTCCACATGGTGACGCCACCGGCCCAGCTGAACAGCCTCGGGCCTCGCGCTGTCCTCGTGCCCTGAGCTGGCAGCAGCCTTGCCCTTGGTGTGATGGGGCCCCCTGAGCTCAGCCCCTCCCCCTCCCGCAGAGGGCAACCTGCACAACCCCGCGCTGTTCGAGGGCCGCAGCCCTGCCGTGTGGGAGCTGGCTGAGGAGTACCTGGACCTGGTGCGCCAGCACCCCTGCCCGCTGTCCTGCGTCCGGGCCCACCTCTTCAAGCTGTGGCACCACACGTGAGTGCCCCCGAGGCAGACCCGTCAGCCTGAGCCCCACCTGGGCACGGGGTTTCCAGGCGAGGTTTCCAGAAACGTATCGGTGGTTGGCCACCAAGTCAGGCTTTGAGGGGCTGGGTGACGGGGAGGCAGCCTGGGTGGGAGAGGGCAGCTCCCCGTGGCCCGGGGCTCGGTCGGGGGGCAGGCCCGCTTATGGCATCTGTCTCAGGCTGCAGGTGCACCAGCAGCTTCGCGAGGAGCTCGCCAAGGCGAAGACCCTGGAGGGCGTGGCCGCCGTGAGCCAGGAGCTGAAGCTGCGGTGTCAGGCATGTGCAGGGCTGGGAGCCGCCCGGTGCCTCCGGGACTGGCTGGTGACAGGGACCCTGGCCTTTTGCAGGAGGACATGTTGCGGCAGGAGGGGGAGGAGCCCTCGGGCGGCCTGCCTTTCTTCCACTGGATCTGCCAGCCCTACTTCCGGCCGGGGTGAGCATGCGGGCGCGGGTCGGGCAGGGCACAGGAGGGCCCGGCCCGCTCTGCCCCGTCCTCCCAGGTGCCCAGCAGCTCCCCTACTCGTGGATGATTAGGTTTTATATCTTTTCCCTCTGACCCCATCCGTGGCCACAGCCCTGCCTAGGCTTAGAGGTGGACCCCAGAGTCCCGGTGCCCGTGGCTCCACGCTGGCCCAGCCAAGCAGCCTGAGAGCTCGGATGTGGGGCCTCTCAGCTCTGCCCCTGCCCTTCCCGTCCAGGCCCAAGGAGGGGAGCAAGGAGAACACAGGCGCCCGCAGTAAGCGGGCCCTGGAGGAGGAGGAGGGCGGTGCAGACGTCGTGTCCAAGAACAAGCAGAAGAAGCAGCTGAGGAACCCCCACAAGACCTTCGACCCCTCGCTGAAGCGTAAGCTGGGGCAGCTGCCGCCCTGAGGCTCCCGGAGAGGATGTGGGCTTGGGACCGCCTTCCTGAGGGACTGGGAGACCTAGCCATGGCCGCAGAGTCTGAGCCCTTGGGGGAAGGACGAGGGCCTGGGGTTCTGGGCACCAAGTCTGCATGTTGGCTGCCCGAGTGGCCCGGCGGCCACAGCAGACGGGGGCCCGCAGGCTTTGCGTGGGGCCATGGGGGCTGCTCCCCTGGCTCACCAGGACCCCCTTGTGTTCTTTTCCCAGCAAAATACGCAAAGTGCGACCAGTGTGGGAACCCCAAGGTGAGCTGCCCTTTCTGCAGTGCTGCCCAGAGTGTTCCCTGCTAACCCTTTGTCTGCAGGGAGTACAGCTGGGGGCCTGGGAGGCCCTGGCCTCAGCACAGCCCACTGACAGCTCAGTAGCTTTTCTGTGTCCAGGGCAACAGGTGTGTGTTTAACCTCTGCCGGGGCTGCTGCAAGAAGCGAGCTTTCAAAGAGACTGCGGACTGCCCAGGTGAGGCACTTGCCACCGAGCCCTTATTCCCTCCCCCGACCCCTCGGGCAGTGGGACCTGTGACCTCCTGAGCCCCAAAACCTCCCCCATCCCCTCTGCCAGGTCACGGATTGCTTTTTAAAACCAAACTGGAGAAATCGCTGGCCTGGAAGGGGGCCCAGTCCCAGCTGCAGGAGCCCCCGCAGGCAGGGCCCGGGGACCCAGGCGGCTTCCCGGAGGTCCTGGGCAGTGCCCTGGCCTGAAGGCCGCCAGAGGCCGCCGCCCGCCCCTCCGGGCTCAGGACTGTGCGAAGCCCCCCACCCCTAAGGAGACGCCTTCACTCAGGGAACCTCCTGCTCCTCCACACCCCTCGGCCACACCAGGCTGAGCGCGGCCCCGGCGAGTGTTCCCAGGCTGGACCTGCCCTGACCTCGCACCGTGTGCCCTAAAGTGAACAATAAACCTTCAGAGACGTGCGTGCACAGAGTGCGCCAGTGCTGCCCCGGCCAGCGTGCCCCGACCACAGCCCCGCTGGGAGGGAGGAGCCCCTCCTGCCTGGACCCACGCCTTGCACAGGCTGGGCCTTTGCTGCCTGGATGCAAGGGGCCCAGGGACAAGGCCTAGCCCTCCCCCAGCCCAACCACAAGAGCCGGACACAGAACAGTTCAGGGGAGGCTGCTTTTAATGGACTAAGGTTCACAACTACCTGCAACCCCACGTGTGAGAGCAGGAGGCCGAGGCCTCGCCTTCCAGACACCCCTCCTCCGTGGGGCAAGCGGAGATGGGGTCACACAGGCGTCCAGGCAGGGGGCCGAGGGCGGGAACCCAGCGGCTCCTCCAGAAGTGCTGGGAGCTGGGGGTAGGGTGTGCAGATCCTCCTGGAGGGCCCGGCAGGCACCCTCACATGTTGGTGCTCATCCGGGACTGGCTGTTGGCCGGCGTCAGCTCCCCCTGGCTCCCTTCCCGGGGAGGGGACTGCAATGGAGACAAGGCCGTGGGCCCAGGTGTGTGTGCCCAGCTGTGCCGCCCCTGCCCCCGTGCCGCCCCCCCTCACCTTGACGTGGATCTGGTTGCGCAGCACGGCTGCCCGCAGGATCATGGCTTTGGCACGGCGCTGGAACTCCTTGCCCATGAGCAGGGACTTCTCAAAGGTGGTGCTGCGCTGGTCCACGTCGCGCGCGTACAGGATCTGCAGGGTCGGCAGTGGGTCAGTGGGACCAGATCCCCCCGCCTTGCCATGGGGGGCCACCTCGCTGGGACCGCCTCGCCCTGGGGGAAGCACCTTGCTGTGGGAGTCAATGCGGGCGTTGATGAGCCCCTCCAGGATGAGCTGTGTCAGCTCGTCCTCCAGCGCAGCCACCGTGGTGTTGAAGGCGGTGGCCATCCGGCGCATGTCGGCCGACACGTAGGGGCTGAAATACTGCAGAGCAGGCAGGCGTCAGCTGCCCGGCCTCCAGGTGCACCCGTAGCCCCACCTGGGCCTGGGCCCCACACCCCCCACCTACCTGGATGAGGGCGCGGTTGCGGATCTGGGTGTACAGGGTCCTGACGTGGGGGGCCAGGTACATGTCCAAGAGCAGGTTGTCCTGACGAGAAAGAGGGTCAGGAGCTGCAGCCCCCGCCCCCGCCTCCCCACCTCTAGCCAGGCAGCCCTCACCTTCATCTCGTCCAGCATCTTCAGGCACGAGGCATACTTGGACTCGTAGAACTTGAAGATGATGTCCCGGACCTGGGGCTCCAGCTCCAGGAACAGCTTGAAAGAGCTGTGGGGTCCACCTTCTCAGAGCCGCCCTGCCTCCCCCTCCCCCCGCCATCTACCCTGCACCCCCAGAGGATGGTGGCCAGGGACACGGGGCCCTGCACCCCCACCTGCTGGAGATGACGTTGCGCTGCAGCTCCTGCCGGTCGAAGGTGGCCAAGGCGCAAAGGCCGCCGTACACGGCCACGTTGCTGGGAGACAGCAGCTGAGGGGCAGGGACAGGGGTCACTGCCCATCTGGACAAAAGGCAGGAAAGCCCAGAGCCAGGGCTGGTCCCCCACACCCACTCCGAATGCTGCTGGGAGAGACCCCCCACCAAAGCCCAACCAGGAGCCCTCTCCTGCCAAGAGGCCCCCTCACCTCCGGGAAGTCGCAGTGGTCGAAGGAGGCCAGCAGGAAGCACTTGGCCGCCTGCTTGTACTTGCGCGCAGCCAGCTCCGCCAGCCCTGATGGGAGGGAGGGAGCGTGAGACCGGGGGCTCCAGGGCTGCCTCCGCCTCAGGGCCAGAAGCTCTGCTGTGAGGGGAGTGACTGCCATAGCACCACGTGGTCCCCTCCTGGGCCAGGCGCCCGGGAGCCAGCACAGCTGGTCACGGCTGCAGGGGACTCAGGTGGGGACTGGCCCTGACAGCGACCGTCAGAGGCGATGTCTGCACTGTTAACCACTGGTCACGCTGGCCTGCACTGGGACCTGAGCCGGGCAGCGCCCTGCCCAACTGTGAGGACAGCAGCACAAGCACACAGGCCACCTCCGTGGAGGCGCCCGGGGTCCGCGGTGGGGCCCCTGGCCCGCCCGGCCCTCACCTGCAGCACACTTCAGCTTGGTGAGGATGGCCTGGGTCTGGCTGTCCCGCTCCCCTCGCTGCTGCAGGGGAAGGCGACACACATGAGCCACTTGTGCCTCCACACCCTCCCCGACGGCCAGGCTGACCCCCGGTCCGGCCGGAAGGTGGCCAAGGCAGACGGGAGGACCAGGCCCAGGGGGCGGCAGTGGTGGGAGGGCGGCAAGGCCTGGTTACCTCTGCAATCTCGGGAGTGGACTCGGCCTTGCTGACGTAGCTCAGCACGTGAGACCAATTCTGCAAGTAGACGCTGACCTGGAAGGCGGGCGGGCGGGGACAGACTCAGCCTGGGGTACCCCCGCCAGGGCGTGGCCGCCCCACCTGTGCCTGCGCCCACCTTGATGACGTTGAGGCACATGTTGATGACGTGCTTGGCGCTCGTGCAGTAGTCCCGGGCCCGGGAGTAACACTTGAGGGCGTTGCTGAGGTCCCCACAGTCGAGGTAGTGGTCGCCCAGGTCGTCGTGGCCGCGCCTGTGGGCCGGGGGGTGAGTGCACACCGCCTGGCGCCCGGCGTGGCCCTGGCCTCCCTGCCACCCTCCCCGGCCCACGGGGGTACCTGATGCTCTCCTTGATGGAGTTGCCCTTGTAGTTCTTCAGGTCCGTGTCCAGCTTCTCCAGCTTCAGCAGGGCCTTCTTCCGCGTGGCCTCCACCCAGGCCGTGTCCAGGGGCGGGGGCTCCACCCCACTCTCGGGGATGGCGTCCGGGGCGCTCTGCAGGTCCCTGAGGGAGGACGGGCGTCAGGGCTGATGTGCCAGCAGGAGGGCCTCTGGTGGGAGCACCCCTGGGCGGGGAAACGGACAGTGCGGGGGAGACCCACGGGCAGAGTGCTGTGGCCGCGGCGTCAGGATGCCCCGCTGCCCCCCCCCCCCGCCCCCCCTTCAGCCAAGGAGGCCGGGCTGCGGGCTGCGCTGCAGTGACCGCGTGGGGGTGGGGCTGGCCTTGCAGCCACAGGAGTGCCCCCTCCCCAGCCAGGCGGGCACCTCCTCCCAGGCCCCGGCTCACCTGGTGGCCTCCGAGAGCTTCCGGTGGATCTCCTCGTACACGTCCACGTTGAAGGTCCTCTGCACGAAGGACAGGGCCATCTTCAGGGCCTCCACCCGCAGCGGGGGGCAGTGGTCAGCGATGAACTGCAGCCGCTCGATGCGCATCAGGCCGCTGTAGCTGGCGGCGTACTGCTCCAGGTCCTGCGGAGGGGCTGCGTCAGGGCCGCGCAGGGGCCCAGCAGGTTGGCTGGAGGGTTCAAGGTGCCCGGCCCGGACCCAGCAGCGCTGCGCCCCGGAGCTCCTACCAGGGTGGGGTTCTCCACCACGTAGTTGACATCGGGCGCGTTCTGCGGGTCCTCCTGCGGGTCCACGTCAATCTGCATGGGCTCCACCGCCCCCTGCAACAGGCGCCGGTCACCTCGGTCCAGAGCTGCCCGGGGCGGGCGGGCGTCCCTCCCTGTGCCCGGAGCCCACGCTGCCCGCCTCCCGCCCCGGCTCGGCACCGCCGTCAGGAGGGCTCCTCGCAGGGCGATGCGAAGCCCCCTCGGAGCGGGGCGACCCCGCCACCATCCGGCGCAGCCTCCTCCGCGCGACCTCCACCCGGGAGCGTCCCGAGCGGCCGGTGCTGCCTCCGGCCGGGCCCGAGCCCCGACGGTACCTCGTGGAGCAGCGTCCAGGCCGACAGGCTGGCGCTCAGGCCGCAGTCCCCGGCCGTGCCCGGCAGGAAGCCGCCCGGCCCACCGCGAGGGGCGGGGCGCGGGCCCCCCCGCATCCTGTCCCGATGCCTGCACCCCCGCCCCCGACACGGAGCGAGCGGGCAGGCGACCGCGGGGGGAGAGCGTGAGCGCCGCGGACCCGCCCGACGCGCGGGACCAGACTGCGGGGCGGGGGCGGACGCGCGGGCCGCTCGGCCGGCCTCGGCCTCGGCTCCGGCCCGGCGGCTGGGGCGCGAAGGGGCCGCGGGCCGCGGCTCGTTACCTGTAAGTTAAACACCTGAACCGGCAGCGGCATCTTGGCCCAGCCCGCCGCGGTGCGCCGTCTACTTCCGGGTCAGCGCGGCCTCCGCTTCCGGGTCGCGGCGCGGGCGGGGCGGCTCTTAAAGGGGCCGCGGCGCTCCTGGCCCGGGCGCTGCCGGCGGGTCGGCGGCCGTATGAGCCGCGCGCGGGGGGCGCTGTGCCGGGCCTGCCTCGCGCTGGCCGCCGCCCTGGCCGCGCTGCTGCTGCTGCCGCTGCCCGCGTGCCCGCCTCGCCCGCTCGCCCCCGTCGGCGCCCGCCCCGGCCCGCGCGCCCCCGTCGGCGCCCGCCCCCGGCCCCCGCGCGCCCCGCCTGCGGCCCGACGACGTCTTCATCGCGGTCAAGACGACGCGCAGGAACCACGGGCCGCGCCTGCGGCTGCTGCTGCGCACCTGGATCTCCCGCGCCCGCCCGCAGGTGCGCCCGCCCCCCGCCCGCGCCGCGGCCCAGCGGCCCCCCTGCGGCCGCTCCTGCGCTCCAGACTTGGGGTCCCCTCCCGGCGGGCACGGGGCGAGGCCGGGGAAACTTCCGTGAGTGCCGGTTTGGACGGCACGGGCGGAGCCGGGCACCCCGTCTCCCCGCCGGACCCCCCCTCCCCCGTCCCGCCCAGGTCCGGCCTGGGCACCCGGTTCGGAGGCCCCCCCCGCAGTCCCCTCCATCCCCGGGGCCAGGATCCCTGCGCCTCACAGCTGCTCTCCCCCCAGACCTTCATCTTCACCGACGGGGACGACCCGGACCTGCAGCTCCAGGCGGGTGAGTGCCCCCCCAGCTGCCCGGGTCCAGGGGTCACCTCCCCCGGCTGCGCCCCCAGCGGGGTGCTGCCTGCTCAGGGTCACAGCCTCCCCCAGGCCCCCCTCCCAGGCCCCCCACCGGTCAGGGGGGGGTCCCAGCTCCGGCCCATTTCCCGTTGGGCGTCCACGCTGGGATGCCAGGCGGGCCCAGGTCAGCAGCCGGGTCAGCCCGTGCGGCCCCTCCAGGGCTGTGGTTGGACCCAGCCTGCGGTCCTTGAGCAGAGCCAGGCACCAAACCTGCCGACAGCCACTTTTTTAAAATAAGAAAACATCCGTGTTGATTTCCGAGAGGGAGAGGGAGAGAGCGATAGAAACATCCGCGATGAGAGAGGCACCGGCGGCCGCCTCCTGCAGCCCCCCTGCGGATGGAGACGGCAACCGGGCCGTGCCCGACCCGAATGGAACCGGGACCTCCTGGTTCCTCGGTCGGTGCTCAGCCCCGGGCCTGACAGCCACCTTTGGCCCTGACCTCGTGGAGCCTGGTTCCGGCCCTCACACGTCCTCTGCCTCCCACCAGGCAGCCGCGTGGTCAACACCAACTGCTCGGCCGCGCACACCCGCCAGGCGCTGTGCTGCAAGATGGCGGTGGAGTACGACCAGTTCATCGCGTCCGGACGCAAGTGTGTGGTGGCCGCGCCCTCGCCCTCGGGGAGCCCCGGGCCCACTGGCCGGCTGCTGAGACTGCCCCCCCGCAGGTGGTTCTGCCACGTGGACGACGACAACTACGTGAACCCCGAGGGCCTGATGCAGCTGCTGTCCACCTTCTCGCCCAGCCAGGACGTCTACCTGGGGCGGCCCAGCCTGGACCACCCCATCGAGGCCACCGAGAGGGTCCTAGGAGGGGGGACGGTGAGCACTGGGGCCGGGAGGGGCAGGGCCAGGAGCGGGCGGCCAGGAGCTTCTGTGGGAGGCGCTGGGGCCAGGCACCCAGGCGGCCACAGCCCTGTTCCCGTGCCCGGGAGCTCCTGCTGCCTGGCCCAGGCGCTGCTGAGGGGCAGCTTGTGCTGACACCCGGGTGTCCCGGCGAAGAGACGGGTGACGAGCTCTCGCTCTGACTGGCAGCTCCCTCCTCCCCAGGTGACCACGGTCAAGTTCTGGTTCGCGACCGGTGGGGCCGGGTTCTGCCTCAGCAGAGGCCTTGCCCTCAAGATGAGCCCGTGGGCCAGGTGAGGGGCCGCGGGGGCGCCTGCTGCCCGGGGAGGTGGTGCTGAGGGCGGGCAGCGCTGACCGCCCCGCCCCCCCTGCCCCCAGCCTGGGCAGCTTCATGAGCACGGCCGAGCGGGTGCGGCTGCCAGACGACTGCACGGTGGGCTACATCGTGGAGGGGCTGCTGGGTGCGCGCCTGCGGCACTGCCCGCTGTTCCACTCCCACCTGGAGAACCTGCAGAGGCTGCCGCCGCACTCTGTGCTCCAGCAGGTGGGCCGGGTCCCCTGCCTCGGCGGGTGTCGGAGGGCCTGGCCGAGAAGCTGTCCCAGCGGAGCGAGGGCTGGGGAGGGAGGGGGGAGTGGCCAGGTGGGTCCAGCGGTGGTGGGGCACCCGTTTCCTGTGGGGGCTCGTTTGCAAGGGGCAGCCACTGCCTTCCCTGGTGACGGGGCCGCGGGGCAGCGGGCAGTGGTCTGGGTGGTGATGGGAGTCACAGGCCAGGTCCCTGGGACAGCACATGGCTTGGGGCAGGGACACCAGCTATCCTCCAGCCGCACCGCTCAGCCTGGCACCCTCAGTGCCCTCAGACCTGCCCCCGAGGCCCGGGGACCAAGCGGCCTCCTGCCCAGACCCTGAGGCGGGTGGGCACCCTGGAGGGGATGTCTGGAGAGTAAGTCCTCCCCTCCCAGGTGACCTTGAGCTACGGGGGTCCTGAGAACCCCGGGAATGTGGTGAGCGTGGCCGGAGGCTTCAGCCTGCAGCAGGACCCCACGCGGTGAGTGGGCCGTGGCCGTGGGCCTGGGGAGGAGCTCTGAGCCAGCTGCCCTTCCCTCGACCCTGACACCTCGTCCCCTTTCTCAGGTTTAAGTCCATCCACTGCCTTCTCTACCCGGAAACGGACTGGTGTCCTGTGACCTCACCTCTAAGTGACCCTCGACCCCTGACTCAGGGGGTGGCTCTCGGATGAAGCCTGCGGCCTCCTGGCCTCAACTGACTCCCCGTAGCCAGGCCGCAGGCCCAGGTGACCGGGCCCTGAGGAGTGGGCTCCCCGAGGCTTTCCCTGCAGGGTTCCTGCGGGGAGCGGCCCTCCGCACCTGGCTCCGTGCCCAGCAGGGCATCTCGGTCTCCGGGGCAGTGGCGCTCGAGGGCTGAGGCCCCAGCCAGCCATGCTCTGGGCGTCTCCATGTGGAGGTTACGTGTTGGGGGACCCCGCGGGCAGGCCCCTCTCGGGCTCCTCAGCCAGACCCCTTCCTGGGGACCTTGAAGACACCCCTCCACTCTGCCTCAGCCCTCAGTCCTGGACTCTCCCGGCTGCAAGTCCAGGAGACAGGAGCCTTTTGTGGGCTCCCCTTCGGTGGGACGGCCTCGCGCTGCCCCCCGGCCTGTGCCTTCCCGGTGGTGCAGGGCGCAGCGCAGCCCTCCCTGCCTCTCGCTCTGCTGTTGCAACAAGCGAATAAGAGTTGGTTCCTTTCTGTTTGGCTCCTGTCTCAATGGACCGGGCAGCTCCTGGCTCCTCCCCGGGAGGCCCCGCCCCTGCAGTTCAGCCCACAGGGGGACTCTGAGCCGCAGCCCCTACCCAGGCCTCTGGCTCCCGGACTTGGACTCCGTGTGTGAGGCTGTGTCTGCAGGCCCCTGGGAGGGGTGGGGCCTCAGGGTGTCAGCTGTGGTCAGGAGGCTGGGTGCCCCCCAGCTCTGCATCCCTGCCCACCTGCTGCCCAGGCCTCATCCCAGGAGGAGCTGGCGGCTTTTCCCAAGGGCATCGCCTTGCACTCACCCACACGGCCTTGGTGGTCAGAGGAGCACTTCCCAGCCCAGAGCGCTTAGTCCTTGGCAGAGGGACTCTGCCCCCAGCCCTCCCCGCTCCACGCCTCGCCCACCGGCCAACCGCCTCAGCCCCTCCTATGGGGCAAGTGTGTGGAGACTCAGGCCCCTGCTGCCTGGCCGGACTCACGAGTGAAGCACAGTCAACCGGCCGACCCGGACATGACCAGAAAGGCTTGGGGCTCACGTTCCAACTCAGGACAGTGCGCCCCACTCGGCTCGAGGAAGGCGGCCAGGGTCAGCTCCCAGGACCCCTGCTCAGTGGTCCCAGGAGCCCCAGTGCCCCTCCACACAGGACGTACTTTGGGCAGAAAGGGCACTGAGCCCACAGACACCCCTAGGCAAGCTCTCCCCACCCCTGCACTGGGCTCCCCTTGGGGAGTGCAGAGGCCCAGGGCTGGGCCTGACCTGGAGTGCCCTGTCCCCCAGGTGGTCAGCTTAGGACTGTGGCCCCGCCAACCGCTGGCCACCTGAGACCAGGCCAGGGTCCTGCAGGGTTCTTGGGGAAGCTGCCCTCCACACCCTGGCTCCGTGCCCAGCATCTCGGGCTCTGGGGCAGTGGCAGTTAATGGCTGAGGCCCTCCCAGCCTCAGGGAAGACAGGACTGTAGGGTCTCGGGTCTCTCCGGTCCCCATTGTCCAGAGGAAAACCAACTGTGGTGTAAGGTGTCTCTTCACGTCCTCGCTGGAGGGTGAGGTCTCCCTGCCTCCCCGAGGTCAGGAGCACGAGTGACAGCAGACAGTGGGCGCGCGGCCCTCAGAGGAGCGCACCCCCAGCTGGAGAAGCCGGGGTGGAGGGCGAGGCGCCAGCAGGGAGAGCTCAGGGTTCCGGCTGCGACGCGGGGCCTGAGTGGGGCACGAAGTGACTCGACACCTCAGTTGTGTGGGGTGGGCAGTGGGACTGGCGGGGGCGGGGGGAGGGCCCTGGGTGGGCGGGCCTGGCTGGTGGGGGCTCTGTCTCTGGCGGGTCGGGCGCCCTGGCCTTCCTGAGGCCCTTGGCCCTGCCCGGCGCCTGTAGAATGGCCTCTTGCAGGAGCACCGAGGGCTGGCCCTTCCCTCAGCCCACTTGTCCCTGGGCCTCCCTGCGCCTGCGCCTGCACCTGCTCAGGTGTCCTGAGGGCCTGGCCCGCCTGCTTTAGGGAGGTTTGCAACCCCTTCAGGAAAACAACTTCCTCCAAGGCCTCCAAGGAGGGACTTGGAGCTGCAGGGCCTTTGTCCAGGCCCAGCCCTGCCCTCCCATAGGCCTCCCCCGCCCCCCCCATGTCACGCGCGCGCACACACACACACACACACGCGGGCACAGCTGTGCGGCAGGCTGAGCATCAGTCCCCACCTCACTCCCTCCTGCCTCCTCTCCGAGAAGCCAGATGGTCCTCACCTGGCCCGCCCCGCACACCTGGCCCCTGCAGCCTCCGCTCTCCTGGGCCTCACAGCCCCCTGTCCACCCCTCTCCCTGCGGCAGAAGCGAGCGTGCCCACGTGTGGGGTGTGCGTGCCCAGTCCCCTCCCAGAGCAGCCCAGGCCAGGCGAGAAAGGGCGCAGAGCAGCGAGGCGGGGCCTGGGAGGGAGCTGGGGGACTGGCCACCGCAGGGTCTGAAGGCCCCAGAGCACCATTCACGGGGCTTGGGGAGGGAGGGGCTGGTGAGAACAGCTTCTCTCAAGTTTTTCTGCAAACCAGCACGTGAGTGGCAGCTGGCAGCTGGCGGGGGACTAGGGAGGGGTTGGCGTTGTTTTGCTGGTTTGTTTTTTAAGAGAAAATAGCAACTTGTTGCTGGTGCCAAAGGAGTGGGCCCTTGGGGCGGGGCTTTCATGCCGCAGGGAGGTCTCTAGGTTCTACATTCGCCGTTGAAGAGTGAGCCTGCACCCTGCACCCAGTGAAAGCAGCTCGGAGGGGTGGTGCCAGCGCCCGGCTGTCCCCAGCGACACGCCCACAAGAGACCACGCCCCGGATGGCAGCTCCGCCTCCACGGCCCCGCCCCCTCCAGGCCAGGCCCCCGGCCACACTGCTCGCCGCTGTGAGAGCCGGCCCTGTCGTCCCCACCCTCTGGGTCCTCCGCTGTGCGGGGGTCGATTTGCCTAAATAAATAGACGGAGGCCTTTCTCCGGGAACCGCAGGGTCGGACTGGGGGTGCTCGCATTTCACCTCCATGAAGTTAGAAGGGCCAAGTCCAGAAGCCAGCGGATTCCACTGCCGACCCCGCCTTGTGGTCGCAGGAAGGGACCGTCCCCGCGGAGGGCGGCCTGCAGCCACCTGCCCTTCCCTGAGGCCCAGCGTCTGCGATCTGACTGCTGCCAGTTAGAGAGGGCGGAGGGTCTGCGGGCGGAGATGCCCTGGAGCCCAGGCCGCCGCCAGGGAAGGTGGGCCAGCTGGGGGCTGGGTGCCAGCTTCGCCTTGGGCGCACCTCCCCCACAAGACCGCCCGTGAGAGGGCAGCCAAGCTGGGGCGGGTCCCACGCTGCTGCTCCTGCTGCCCTGGCCGGGCCCCTAGAGGGCCTTGCCGCCCCACAGGGTTCCAGCCGTGCTGGCTGGGGCCCCTCGTGGCTGTGCCATCTGGAAGGCTATAGGATTAAGCCTCGGACCGACCTGTTGGCAAAGTCACAAACAAGTCCCAGCTTAGAGGGCACAGTCCTCTTAGCATAACTAGGCTGGACCTAATAACGCTCCCTGGATCTTATCTGGGAAGCTAATGGGCTGAGGTGCTGCCAAAACAAGTGAAACGCACAAGAACAGTGAAACTACGGTACCCACAGGCCCATCTGTAGCTGACCCTACAGCCTCAGGAGGCAACGCTGGCCCGTTGGACACCGTGCACCCGCGTGGCCCTTACCTGTTCCTTCCTAGACGATACAAGCTTTTCAAAAAATAGATATTTAGATTGATTTTGGAGAGAGAGGAAGGGAGAGGGATAGAGAGAGAACATCGATCCATCCTCCTGCCACCCCCTGTGGGGATCGAGCCTGCAACCCGGGCATATGCCCTGACTCGGAATCCAACCGGTGACCTCGGTTCCTGGGTCGATGCTCAGTGGCTGAGCCGCACTGGCCGGGCCTATTCGAGTTGTTTAAAGTGCTGGTGGCCGCCTGTGGGCTGGCCGGGTGATTTGGGGGTGCAATTCCCTTCGGGGTTAGAGCGAACCTTCAGCAGCATCGGAGTCTTCTCCAGGCTGATTGGTTGTCCAAACGTCCCTCTGGGCACCAGGAGCCCCGCCCCCAGGTCTGGGGGCGGCGGGCATGCGATCCCTTTCGCCAAACTTTTCTTCTCAGAAACAAAACGAGAACTATTAGCCCCGAGTTCCCCATGGTATTCACCGCACCCGGTCTTTGTGTTGCAGTGATCCTCGCGGAGGAAAAGCGCTGCCGGGGACCTGCCAGACCCGGAAGTTTGAAAAACCCTGTCCCCGGGCCTGGCGGGAACCTGGCTGCCCCCGGCCGCGCCCCCGCCTTTGGGCCAATCGCCCCACAGGGGCCGCGACTAGGATGTCCAGGCCCCGCCCCCGGACCCGCCTGACCCCGCGCTGGCCCCGCCCCAGCCCCGCTTTTGGGCCAATCGCCCCACAGGAGCCGCTACTAGGCCGTCCAGACCCCGCCCCCTGCCCCGCCCCCTCCTGGCCGCGCACGCTCCAACCCCAGGCCCTCGGGTCCTTGCCCGCAGTTGGCCACGCCATGGATCTGGGGCTCGCGGGCCGCCGGGCGCTCGTCACCGGGGCGGGCAAAGGTGGGCCGGCGGCCGGGGCGCGGGGGAGGGCGGCGGGCCGAGAGCGCCCGCACTGAGCCGCGCTCCCCGCAGGCATCGGGCGCAGCACGGTCCAGGCGCTGTACGCGGCGGGGGTGCAGGTGGTGGCCATGAGCCGGACCCAGGGCGACCTGGACAGCCTGGTCCGCGAGGTACGGGGCCGCCGGGTCCTCGCCCAGCGGGCAGCGGGCGGGGCCGAAGGTGGTCTAACGCGCAGACTCCGTGCGCTCCCGAGTGGCCGCCTAGGGAACGGCGACGCCTCCTGGGCTTAGAAGGAAGCTTAGAGGCCGGGCGCTGGGGAGGGAGGGAGGGCAGGGGGAAGTGGACTGTGGGGGGGCTCCTGGTCCCCAAACTCTCAGGGGCCCAGAGGCCACGCCGACTCCCTCCCTGCTTCCTCAGCATCCGGGGGTTCTGAGCCCTAAGAAGGTGGCCTGCTCCTAGGGGACCCTCCCCCGCCCCCGTTGGTCTGAAAGGTCAGCCACACCCAGCCCCCTTCCTTGTGGGGCAGAAGCCCTGTTGTGCCCCTTCTCAGCCCCGAAACCGATGGCTGTGCCCCTCCCACAATGTGAACACAGTGCCCCGGGGTCGAGACCGTGTGCGTGGACCTGGGAGACTGGGAGGCCACGGAGCGGGCGCTGGGCGGCGTGGGCCCCGTGGACCTGCTGGTGAACAATGCCGCCGTGGCGCTGCTGCAGCCCTTCCTGGAAGTCACCAAGGAGGCGTGTGACACGTGAGCCCTGGGGGCGGAGGGCCCCTGGGTGGGAGGGTCGCCCCCAAAGCAGCAGCCCGGTCCCTGACCAGGACCCTCTGACTTCAGCTCCTTCGATGTGAACCTGCGGGCTGTCATCCAGGTGTCCCAGGTGAGCCACCCTGCGGGCAGGAGGGGGCCAGGCTGGGGACCAGCCGCCTCACGTCTCTGCATTTCCAGATCGTGGCCCGGGGCCTGATCGCTCGAGGGGCCCGAGGGGCCATCGTGAATGTGTCCAGCCAGGCCTCCCAGCGGGCACTGACCAACCACAGCGTCTACTGTGAGTGCCCCCAGCAGCACCCCACCTCCCCACCCCCAGCCTGCAGCTGGCCCCACCCACTTACACAGTCCCTCCTCATAGGTGCCACCAAGGGTGCCATGGACATGCTGACCAAGGTGATGGCTCTGGAGCTCGGGCCCCACAAGGTGGGCCTGCTGGGGTGACCCCATCCTTGGGTGCCCGGGGCCCCCCAGCCCACTGTGCTGAGCGCCCCCCCCCCCCCCCGCACAGATCCGTGTGAATACAGTGAACCCCACGGTGGTGATGACGCCCATGGGCAAGGCCAACTGGAGCGACCCCCTTAAGGCGAAGGCCATGCTGGATCGGATCCCGCTGGGCAGGTTTGCGGGTGAGTTGGCAGAGCCCGGCGGGGGGGGGGGGGGGGGGGGCCAGGGCCCCAGGCCTGCCTGGGCGAGGAGGAGGGAGGGAGCTCCCGTCTCCCCCTGCCCCCGACTCCGCCCGCAGAGGTGCAGAACGTGGTGGACGTCATCCTTTTCCTGCTGAGTGACCAGAGCAGCATGACCACGGGCTCTGCTGTGCCAGTGGACGGGGGCTTCCTGGCCACCTGAGCCCCGCCCCACAGCCCTGCTCCCTGCTGAGCCCCGCCTGCCCCCCCCCCCCCCAATAAACACGATGCTCCTGCTCAGCCCATACTGATTCCTGGGCTGCGGGCAGGTGGCCAGAGCTCAGGGCTGGGTGTGGACGAGTCCCAGGTGGGGAGGTGGCCATTCACCGTGGGTCCCAGGCAGGTGGCAGCCTCACTCCGGGGCCTGAGACTTTTGGATGGGGCCACCTTTCCGGGAGAGGCTGGAACCTTCCAGAAGTTTCTATAGTTACTAATCGAGTAGCAAAGTTCCTGAAAACCTCGCAGTTGGCTCTGCAGGCCAGTGAGCCCTCTCCACCCGCGGCCTTCAGGTCACGGCCCTGCCTGGAGCGGTGCCCGTGGCCTGGGGGTGAAGTCCAGGTCCCTGGACCATGGCTCTGGGTCTCATCCCCCACCCTCTCCGACCTGCGTGCCCCGCGGCCCACTGGCTGCCCCTTCCCACCTCGCTGTGCTGACCTCTGCACCTTTGCCTGGGTCCTCAGCCTGGATGCCCGCCCTCCTGACTTCTCGCAGACTCAGCGCCTGATCCGCCAGCCTGGGCGGAGGGGGGAGCCGTGGGGAGGGGCCCACACAAACAGGGTTCTGCGGCCTGACTGCTGACTGCCCCCCTACACCTCGGGCCTCTGTGTGCCCCTCCCAGGGGCCCACTGCCAGCACAGGGCTTTCTGCCCCAGGCCGGGGCTAAATACACTTGCTCCCACTTCCCTCTGGGCCGCCTGCTTTGGGTTGGGGTATGGGAGCAGGCTCACCCCCTGCACCAGGGCTGGTGGTTAGAGGCAGGAGTTGCTGGAGAACATTTATTGTATAAAATAATGGGCCGCCCTCCCGAGTGCAGAAACAGAAGCTCCCCTCCCCTCCCCCCAGGGAAGCCCATCCTGGGGCTGCCCTGCAGCCTGAGGGAGACCCTGCTCCCTCCCAGCCTCCCACGGCCAGGGCAGGCTGGAGCCGCGCCCCCACAGAGGAGGCAGCGTGGCTGAACCCCACCCCCGAGCCCACCCCATGCTTAGCCCTTCCCCACCCTCCGTACCCCCCCAGACTCAGACACAGGACAGCTCAACACGACAGCAGACAGGGCAGGGGCGGGGCCGTCCCGGGCTGGGCTAGAAGACGGTGCACTTCTTCCCCGGCTTCTTGACCGGGGGCGGGCACAGCACCGCCCGGATGGCCTCGTCGAACACCGTCTTCAGGCCGCGCTGAGTCAGGGCCGAGCACTCCAGGTACTTGACTGAGCCTGGGGCGCCAGGGAGAGGAGAGTGAGGGAGGAGGGCGGGTGCCAGCCAGGTGCCCACGCAGGCCCGGCCAAGCCCACTCACCGATCTCCCGGGCCATGGCCAGGCCCTGCGGGTAGGTGATGGGCGCCAGCTTCTTGTCCCGCAGCCGCTCGATGGTGTCTTTGTCGTCCCGGAGGTCCAGCTTGGTGCCCACCAGGAGGATGGGCGTGTGGGGGCAGTGGTGCCGCACCTCCGGGTACCACTGTGGGGACGGAGCTCTGACCCGACCCCTCGGGCTTCTCCCCCAGCCCGTCCCCCACAGAGCAGGCCACGGCGCCCCGAGACCCCCACTGAGCCCTTCCTGCTTCTCGGGTGACCACTAGGTTTGATGGGGGACAAGAACCCCCAGCTGGGCCCTGGCTGGTGTGGCTCAGTGGATAGGGTGTCAGCCTGTGGACTGAAGGGTTCAGGGTTCGATTCCAGTCAGGACACAGGCCGGGGCTGCTCGGTCCCCAGGAAGGCACGTGCAGGAGGCGGCCGAACGACGATTCTCTCTCATCTTTGATGTTTCTCTCTCTCCCCCTCTCCCTTCCTCTCTGACATCAATAAAAATATATTAAAAAAAAAAATCCCCAACCGGAAGCTTCCAGGCCTGTTAGGGGCTCCCAGCCGGGGCCCTTCCCTTCTCTGAGAGCCTTGTACCTGCCCAGCCGGTACCCTCGGCCCGGCCCGGAAACCCCGCGCCAGCCAAAAGGGCACCTCCATCTGCAGAGGACCCTCAGCCCCGGGTCTTCAGCCAGAGCCCGTCCCGTCGGAGCACGTCCCCGGCCCCTCCCCTCGGACAGGCCCCGGCCGGCCTGGCCTACCTTGGCTCGGACGTTCTCGAAGGAGGCTGGGCTCACCAAGGAGAAGCAGATCAGGAAGACGTCCTTGGGAGGAAGGAGGAGGGCCGGGTGGACGGGGCCAAGGAGGCCCCCGCGTCCCCGCCCCGCCCCGCGGCCCCGCCACCCGGGCTGCCGTCACCACCTACGGTCTGGGGGTAGGAGAGCGGCCGCAGCCGGTCGTAGTCCTCCTGCCCGGCCGTGTCCCACAGCCCCAGGTTCACCGGCTTCCCGTCCACCATCACGTTGGCCGAGTAGTTGTCGAAGCTGCGGGGAGGACGGAGGGTCGGCGTGCCGCCTCCGGCCTCGGCCCGCCCGCCCGCCCCGCACTCACACGGTGGGGATGTACTCTCCCGGGAAGGCGTTGGTCGTGTAGCTGATCAGCAGGCAGGTCTTCCCCACGGCGCTGCGGGCGGAGGGCGAGGCCACATGGCTCCCGGCCGCCCGGCCCCGGCCCCGGAGGCAGCCCCGCCCGCGGAGCCCCAGCCCAGGGGGGGGCCGGGGGTCCCGGCGCCGGAGACCCGCCGCGACTAGGGCTGGGGGAGGAGGACCTGGGAGGCGGGCTTCGGGGGCAGAGCGGGGGGTGCGGGAGGGAGGGGCCGGCAAGGCTGCAGCCCCGGGGAGGCCCGGTGCCCCCTCCCCCCCGCCCAGGCCCGGCGGCGGCCGGTCCCGATCCCGGAGCAGCAGGTGGGCCTGGCGGGAGGCCTCCCCGGGAGCCGGGACCCGCCCCACCGCGCCCTCCGCCCGGCCGCACCCTCCAGCCGCGAGCCCAGCCGGGCCGCCCCGGCCCCGTCCCGCGCGCCGCGCGCACTCACCCGTCGCCGACCACCACGCACTTGATGGCCTGCATGGGCGCGGGCCGGGCGGCGCGGGGCCGGGGAGCTGCGGAGAAACGCCCGCGCCGCAGCGGCCGCGGACCCGAGCCGAGCGCCGAGCCGAGCGGCCGGAGACAGCCGAGCGCCGCCGAGCGTCGGGCGCGGAGACAGCCGAGCGCGACCGCCGGGGGGCGCGGGCTTTCCGGAGAAGGGGGGTGGGGGGCGGGCAGGACACGGTGCCCCCCTCCCCCGCCTGTCCTTGAGCCCGGGCCTCCCCTCCCCCCTCGGGTTCGGCGCTCCCCGAGGCCCCGCGACCCCGGCCAAGGGGCAGCCAGGCCGGCGAGTCCCACCCACCTGCACGTGCGTGGGTGGTCCGAGTGCGCGTGGCTGCCGCTGGGAGACCCCTCGCCGGCCTGTCCGCCCTGCAGCGGGGCGATCGCCTGACCCCCCCAAGGGCAGCCCAGCCTCCAGTCTGAGCAGTCGCTCACTGTCCCCACGGGGCAGCATGTTAGGGGGCGCCCGGCAGCACCAGCACCCCGGGTCTTTCCTGCAGGGCCGGCCGGTCTCCGAGGCCCCGGGGCAGCGGGGGGCGCAGGCTGATGTGGAAGGAAGGCCCCGAGTCGAGAATGTACCACAAAGTGAAAAAGTTCTTTATTTCACAACAGCCGCTGCCGTCGCGGTTACACTGCAGAAGGCGGTGCGGGCGCCAGGAGGGAGGCTGGGAGGGCTCTGCCCCCGAATTTCCTTCCATCGCCCGCACGTTTTCGCAGGCGCACGTGTCCGGGGTGGGGCGGCGGAGTAGGGGAGGGGCGCTGGCCACTCCCGCCCGCTGGCCGCCCAGGCCGCCCGAAGGTGAGCCGAGGCGCCGACCGACTTGGCACTGATTTCTCGGCACCAGCTGCACAGCTCGCCCGGCACGGCCAAGACGCCACCGTCCTGCCGCTCCTGGGTCTCCCCGCTGCCCCTCACTTCTGGGGGCTCAGGGCCCTCACGGGGGACCCCTGCACGTAGGCCAGGACCGCGCTTTGCAAGAAGCTGGCCCTCTGGGCCTCCTCCTCCCGGATGCGCGCGATCTCCGCCTCCCGGAGCCGCAGCTTCTCGCGGAGGCAGGCGTTCTCGCTCTCCCGGTCCAGCAGCGCCTCCCGGTGGCCACTCGCCGTCACTGCGGGGGAGGAAGCTCAGTGCCCGGGCATCAGCCACTGCGAGGGCCACAGGGAGGCCGCGCGGGGTTTGCGCCTCTCAGAGCCCAGACCTCGACCCAGCCCCGCTCCGACCTGTGACCGGCGAGACCGGGTCCCGCAGGGCCGCGTGGGGGCGGGGGCGGCTCACCTCTCAGCTGCCGCTCCAGGGCTGCCACCTTCTCCTTCAGCGCCTCCTGGGCGGCCAGCTCCGCCTGCAGGCGGCCGTTCTGCTCCTGGAGCTCCACCCGCACCCTGGTCACCTCCGCCACCTTTTCCTGGTCCTTGTTGCTCAGCTCCTGCCAGGCATGTGGGTGAGAGGGCGGCGGGGGCCAGGCACCCGGGAGCCCCCGAAGGCCGGGTTACCTGCTGCAGCTCCTCCAGGCGCCGCCTCAGCGCCTCCACCTGCAGGCCTAGCTGGCTGCCCCGCGCCTGGGCCTCCGCCACCATCTGCTTCTGCTGCAGGCAGGTGCCCTGCGCCTCGTCCCGCGCCTGCGCCAGCAGCCGCAGCTTCTCCTCCAGGTGCACCAGGCGCTGCTGCTGCAGGTGCCCAGGGGCGGGTGAGTGCAGGGCGCGGGGCCTGCCCGTGGCCCTGGGGGCGTGGCCCCAGCTCGTGCCCAGGGACCGGCGGGCAGCAGTGAGGAGCGCCCCGCTACAACCAGGGAGCTCTCATTTGAACATGGTCAGTGCACCTTCGCCCGTCATTGAGTTTCATCCAAACGGGCTCAACCAGGCCGTGCGGCCGGATGGCCCAGCTCCTTCCCCACCTGGGGCTGGACATGGTGTCCATGCAACAAGGGTCGGTTCTGACTGCTCCCCCGCTGCGTCCCTGGAGCTCCTGCCTCCCCACCTCGCCTACCCCCCTCCTCCCCCGCCCCAGCCCCTGACCCCATCTCCCTCTGCAGCCCTGGCCTTGCTGCCTCAGGCCCCGCCTCCAGGTGGGCACTGGGAGCAGGGGGCTGCCGTGGCCTCACCTCCTCCAGGCGGACTTGGTTCTTGGCCTTGATGAGCTCCTCCTCCGCCTGGCCGCGCTCACTGAGAGCCACCGCCTTCGCTCGGCTCAGCTCCTGCAGCACAGAGACCCTCTGGCCCTCCTCCCGCTGGCTCTGCCCACCGGGTGAGGCTTCCATGGCTGAGGGAGCGCCCACGCCCCCTCATCCAGTCCCTCTGGGCTCACAGGTGGGTCCCCGAGATCAGATGGGCACCCAGCCGGCCTGTGCTCACCTCCTCCAGGGACAGCCGCGCGGCCTCCAGCCTCTGCACCCGCTCCTGCAGGGCCCGCTCGCTCTCCTCCAGGTGGCGGGCCATGTGCTCCACCTGCCCGGGTGCAGGCGGGACAGGACTGTAGGGCTGGCTCCCAGCCTTCCCCCGGTGGGACCCTGACCCTGGGAGGCAGGTGGATCTCGGGGACCCTGTTCCTGCCAAGAGGCTGCCCCAAGGGTCTCAGGAAGCGGAGATGGGGGTCATGTCCCAGCGCCACACCCCGGTGGCACGGAGCCCATGGCAGCTGTGCCCCCCCCCCCCGTGTGGGAGGGGTCCCTCTAGGCTCTGGTTAGAAGGTTCTGGGTCTGGCATCTGCTGGGGCAGGTGCAAGGCTGCCACCGAGCTCCCCAAGGGAGTGAGGGGAGCCCAGCCAGGGGTGTGCTTTGGGGACATCAGGCTGCACTGAGGCGCCTGCAGGCCCCAGGCGGACATGGGGAGAGCACGAGGCCCGACGACACCACGAAGGAGGCACCTCCTTGATGCGCAGCTGCTCTGCGTCCTCCAGGCTCTGCCGGGACCTCCTCTTCTCCAGCTCCAGGCGCTCTGGGAGCAAAGGAAGGCGTGGACCGGCTCCTCCGGCCCCTCGTTCCCCCGACTCCACCTGCCCGCCCAGGGCTCCCGTCTCCAGGCCCTGCTGGTGCCCACCCTCGGCCTGCACGGCCCGCAGCTTCAGCTCGGCCGCCGTGTTGGTCAGCTCCTGCTTGGTCAGGAACAGCTGGTCCTGCTGCGACTTCACTTTCCGCTCCAGCTCGTCCACCTGGAAAGCCAGCTCCGTGGAGGGGACGCTCCGCCCAGCCCTGCATTCCCTGGGGCCGGGCCCCGCAGCCCTCTACCTGGCCCCACACCCCCCTACCTGGCCCTGCACCCCTCTACCTGGCCCCACACCCCCTACCAGGCCCTGCACCCCTCTACCTGGCCCGCACCCCTCTACCTGGCCCCACACCCCCTACCTGGCCCTGCACCCCTCTACCTGGCCCGCACCCCTCTACCTGGTTTCGCAGAAGCAGGTTCTTCTCGTTGGCAGCAGACAGGTCTCTGAGCAGTTTAGACTCCCGCTCTGCAGCTTCCTAGGGGTGCGATGGGGAGGGCACCACTGGGTGGCCACCTGCCACCACGAGCCGCCTGTCGTCTACGCCGCCCCTGCCCACCCACCTGCTGCTCCAGCCTGTGCTCCTTGGTCAGCTTCTGTGCCAGGCTCTGCTGCTCCTGCCCCGCCGTGGCCAGGAGCTCCCCCAGGTCCTGGGCCTTCTGCTCCCACAGTGCCAGGGCGGCCTCGGTCATCTGCAGCCTGCAAGGGGGACAAATCCACCACCCGCTCCGTGAGCCCTGCTCCAGCCTCACCTCCGCCTTACAAAAACCTCCCGTCCTGTCCTTACTTTTGCCAGGCCCTATTCACCTCCTCCAAGAAGCCTCCCAGGGTTACCACCAAGCCGTTTCCCACCTTTATGCACAGGAACTCGGGTCCATGTCTGCACCCTCCTCTGTCCCGTGGGCCTGTCTCTACAGCATTCCGGAGCCTCCCTCCCACTGCCTGCCCTTCCGCCACTCACTTGGCCTTGAGGGCGTTGATGATGGAGTGCCTCTCATCCAGGGCCTCCTGAAGCTGTCCCACGCGCGCTGCCGACGCCCTTCGGGCAGAGAGGGGGGTCAGGAACCCAGAGTGTCGTCCCCCACCCCCACCCCCGTCCCCGGACCCTGGGGCACCGCCCTTTCTCCTGCTCCCACCACACCCCAGGCACTGGGCTGGGGAGTGCCCCGCTGCCTGCACCCTCGAGCCAACGTCATTGGAGCACACGCCACGACCTCACTGGTGAGCAGGTGACGAGGCTCAGGCTAGGCCACCCCAGGTCAGAGGCACGGCCGACCCCTGGGCGTCCCAGCGGAGGCCAGCTCACCGGCTGCTCTTGGCCATCTCCTCCCGCTGCTTATCGATGGTCTGCATCAAGTCCAGAAACTGGGGACGGAGACGCCAGAGCCCTGTCAGGGCCGGGCTCGGTGGGAAGGAGGGGACCCCACCAGGCGCAGGACTGCGGAGGGGGAGTGCGTCCCGCACAGGGGACCTGCTCACCTGGCCAGAGGGTCAGACCAGGGAAGCAGCGCCAAGGCCTGGTGTCGGCCACTCAGAGAGGGTCCAGGGCCCAGAGGAAGGGAAGGTGGCGGGGGCCGGGCCGGGACCAGGAGGGACCTTCCACCACGCAGCCAGGCCGGGCCGGGGCTGTCAGGCAGCACCGTGCTCACCTGCTTGGACTTCTCTTCCCGCAGGTGCCGCACCTCCTTGCTGAGCACGCGGGTGCGGGCCCGGTTCTCCCGGACGGTGGCCTCCCGGTCCTGGTTGTGGTCCATGGCTTGTTCTGTAGGGAGACGCTGAGTTACCCACCAGGGGCTGGCTGCTCAGCCTGGCCCGAGCTCAGAAGCCAGCAGCCCGAGGATCAGGCCTGTGCGTGGCAATGGCTCACCCACAACCATGCAGACGCCCAGGGCACTGGGGGCTGAAGGGCTTCAGTGTGGGTGTGGGGGGCACCAGACATGGGGTGGGGGGCACACACGGAGAGAGGCATTTGCCCTCCGTCCCCGAGGTCAAAGGCCACAGTGTGACTTTTAAGTGGTGAGCTCCTGTGTTCTGGGAAGACCTGGGCAGCATGTGGAGAGGGACCGGCCAGGAGTGGCCCTGGTGTCAGGAGTAATGACAACAGCTGGGGTGACCCAGAGGCAGGCCCAGAATGAAGGAGCCAGAGGTGACACGGGCCAGGCAGCCCCAGCAGGAGGTGGAGAGCTGTGCAGGGTTCCAGCCGAGTGTGGGCCCTTGATGGCTGGCAGGATGAGGAGCCTCAGGGAAGGGCGGGGTACTCTGCTGGGCCTGGGCCGAGGAGCCAGCATCGCTGACGGGGAAAGGGCCGTGGGGGCCGTGGCTCGGACCTGGCGGCCATGAACTCAGGGGTGGCGGGGGCAGATGCCCCCCGAGGCAACAGCTCGGCCGTCAGGGCAAGCAAGGCCGGGGCCACACTGCCTCAGCTTCCTCATCTGTGGAATGGGTGACCGCCCTTGGGGGAATCTAAGAACCAAATGAGCAGGTTCCAGGAGCGGCTCTCGTTCCGTTTTTTTTCTAGGGACACGCCCTCCCTCGGAGGCGGGGCCTCGGGCACTTTATGGTCCGACAGCTCCGAACAGGGCGCCCGTACCCACGGCTCTGAGGACATCGCTGGGGACGTTGTTCCCGGCCAGCTCCAGCCTCCACAGGGTTCTGTTGCTGGGGAGACAGCTCACCAGGGCCCGGCCGCCCAGGAGGCCGATGTTATTCCAGCGCAGGTCTGGGAGGAAACCTCGTCACCTGGGGAGCCGGCCTGGCCAGGATGCTTCCTTTGGGGCATCACCAACAGGCAGGAGCCCAGCGTGGCTCCCCCGGCCTCCTGACCCCAGCCCTTGGCTCCCGGGACAGGACAAGAGAAGTGGCGGGAGGGCGAGGGAGCCAGCCGCCGGGCCTCACCCAGCTGCTGGAGGCTGGTGTTGCCCTTCAGGGCCAGGGCCAGCTCCTCCGCGCCCTGGTGGCTGATCTGGTTGTTGCGAAGGTCCAGCTGCCGCAGGGTGAGGTTGCCCGCCAGCGCCCGGCAGAAGGTGGCGAAGGCATCTTCCCAGGCACCCAGGTTGTTCCACTCCAGGGTGAGGCTGCAGGAAGGGTCGAGGAGCACCTGCTCCCATGGGGTCCCTGGGACTTGGGGGGGGGGGGGCTGCGGGCAGGCCCGGGCTTCTCTGGCAGGAAGTCTGGAGCCACGTGTGGAACCTGTACCCGCCTAATCCCCGCAGATGGACAGGAAACAGGCAACCGGCTGGAAGGTCTGAACCCTCAGGGGCAGAACCCAGTCCTCTGGGGCCAGCCCTAACCGGTGCAGAGAAACGGGGGGCTGGGGAGGAGGGCGGGGGGCCGGGTGGCACCTTACCTCTGAATGGACTTGTTCTGTCGGAGGAGTTTGCCCAGAGCCTCAGCCCCTTTGGCCTGAAGGTTGTTGCCCTGGGACAGACAGGAAGAGGCAGACCCGGGCCGTTCACAACCCACAGGGCCCTGGTCAGGCCGTGGGGGGGGCCAGGCTCGGCTCCCTGCCCGCAGTGGGCCACCTGGGGCCGGTTCGTTTGGTTTGCTTATGGGGACCCTCTGGAACTCACACTCCCACCCTCAGCACACACACACACACACACACACACACACACACACACACACGTGCACACAAACATGCGCCCGGGACTCCCCAGGACACAGTGACGCTGGGTGCCAACAGTTCTTACAGTCTCCGGCCACGGCCCAGACCCCATGTCGCCGGGGCACCCACTTCCTCCCCCTCTCGGCAGGTCCCTCACCTTCAGATCCAGGAGCCGTAGGATGGTGTTGGCACACAGCCCCTGGAGCAGCAGTGTGGCCCCTGTAAGGGGGCAGGGCAGTCACTCTCTGCCCCTGGGGCCCTGGTTGGGCCCCATCTTGGGGCACCTCCTCCGACTCCTGGGAGGGAAGCCAGTCCCGGCCATTGGCCAGGAGCCCCGTCCTGTGTCAGGTGTGAAATACCAACGACCTCTGCCCAGCATGCAGCCAGGCCGCCAGCCCGTGCCCATCAGCACCCTGGACTCTCCTAAGGCTTCTTGGTTACAAACAGCAATGCCCTCGCCCCCAAGCTTGCAGAAGGGACCTCGCTGCCTGCTAGCTCCAGGGCCCAAGAGGAGGAACCTCCGGGACAGGGGGATGGAGTCTCTATTGGGACTGAGGGCCGGGCGCATGCGGCCACGGAGCGCGGGACAGAGGGAGGCCGCCGAGGCTCAGGGCTCAGGCTGCCCGCCCGCCGCCCACCTTCCTCGCTCAGCATGCAGTCGCTCAGGACCAACTCCGTCAGCTGGGCCTCCTTGGGCAGCAGCGCGCCCAGCGCCCGGCAGGTGTCCAGGGTCAGGCTCTGCGTGGCCAGGTCCAGCCGGCCCCGCGGCAGCTCGTGTAGTCGCTGCAGCACGGTCTCCTGGGGCTCGGCGCCCCGTTCCCTGCACAGCCGGCTGTAGGAGCGCAGGAACTCCTCCATGTCCCCGGGCAGCCGGCGGGGCGCCTCCGCGCGCCGCGGGAGCCAGGCCCCACCGTCTTCAGAGTCAGGGCCAGCTCCCAGGGGTACAACGAATGGGCTCTACAGGTGGGGGGCCCCAGATGGGCAGAGGTGGCATGCGGCCGGAGCGGGGCCTCGGGTCCGGGCGCCCCCGTAGCAGGGCCGGGCCGGGCGTCACCCGTACCCGGGACCCCAGACTTGGCGCCGCGCACTGCGCGGCCCCCGCGGCGCCTCTGTATCCAGGAAGAGCAGGGTGCGCCGGGAACGGCTGGAGGAACTACAACTCCCAAAAGGCTTTGCGGAGAAAGGGTGCCCATCACTGGCCAATGAGGGAGAAGGGGCGGGCGCGCGCTGGGACGCCAGCCCGAAGTCGAGGCAACGCGCTCCGAGCCAATGGGAGGGGACGAGGGCGGGGCTTAGGAGGGCGCGCTCAGGTATGATTGGCTAGATGAGTATGGGTGGGGCTAAAGTGGGGCGCGCTTACAGCTCATTGGCTGGGAGCGAGAGGGCGGGGCTCCGAGGAGCGCACGCGGCGGTGGCGGTCATGGAGGGAACCAGCGCCTGCTTCCGGAAGGTGAGAGAGGGGGCGTGGGGTCCGGGTCAGGAGGCACCCTCTTAGGGCGGGTGCATCCCCAGAACCAAGCCGCGACCCCAGCCTGTGCGGCCCTCGCTGCTCCCCTCCCGGCGGCTGGGGTGAGGCACAGCGACCCCAAGCCCCGCCTCCGCAGTCGAGGACCCAGTACCGGGGGCGCCGAGGGGAGCCGGGCCCGCGCCCCGGTTCGCCCTGACGGTGGGGACTCGGCGGGACTTTGCCTGAACTGCTAGGCGTGGAGCGCAGGTCCGCACAGCCCCGGACGCCCCTGGCTGCTCCCTGCGCTTCCGTCTCCCCGGAGCCGAGGCCCCGCTGCAGCTCGGCCTGGTGTTGGGGCGCCACCCGCGCTTCCTTCGCCTCACCCCTCAAACCTCAGCGCCCCCGGCGACGGGGAGCGGCCGCCTGTCCTGCTCTGCACCCGGCAAAGGCGGCCCAGCCTCCGGGTGCTCTGCTCCGAGCCCTCGCCCGGGAAGGTGCGCCCGGGGCCTCAGCCCGTGAGCCTTCCTCGCTCCCGCGGCCCCAGCCTTGCCGAGCAGGGGGGCTTCTCGCCGGTTCGCTTCCGCCTCCGTCCTCTCTTCCCGTCACCCGGGCCGTGGCCCAGGCGTTAGTCGCCGAGGCAGGTGACCAGCAGGCGGCCGAGAGCCCCTTTGTGGCGGCTGGAGGCGGCACGGGGCGGTCCTCCATCGCGCCCGCCTGGACAGCCCTGGGGCCTCCCCAAGGGCTCCGTGCGGAGCTGGGGCTGCGGTCAGTGCCCCGAACAGGGAGGGAGGAGGGAGGGCTGTGGTGCCCACCTGTCCTCCAGTTCCTGCCCCTTTCTTGTTGGGGAAGCTCCCTGCGCAGCCCGTCCACAGGGGGCGGGTCGGCTCTTCCTGGGGTCAGGGCCCGCCCTGGTGGCAGCAGGGCCAGCAGGTGGCACCAGGCTCCGCTCACTGCTGCCCGGTGCTAGGTTCCTGCCCTTGAGCTTGGGCCCCACCGGTGGGCAGACCTGTGAAGGGGCCACAGGAAGCACGTTCTCGGGCCGGGGTGGGGGAGCACGAGGCGGCCCAGGATTCCTGGAAACGAGCCCCAGACGGGCGGCTGGCACCTGGGCTGCTCCCACCTGCCCACCACCCAGTCCCCACCCTGGGAGGTCTGGGGACCGAAATCACACCTTCCCACCCACAACTGCCTGCCTGGGGGCCTGTGGTCTCGGGTGGGGGGGCCAGAGTCTGTCCTGTTGGTCCCCCAGGAACTGGTGAGCAAGCTGCTGCACCTGCACTTCGAGGACGACAAGACCAAAGGTGGGCGCCAGCCTGGGGCGGGAGGGCCCTGGGGCTGTGGCCGGCTCTGTGGGGGCCCGGGAGGAAGTGGGGGGGTGGGGGCAGCATCCCTGGCCAGGGGAGTGGGAGAGGGCGCCCTGGTGACCTGCTCCCTCCACCTTGCAGTCAGCGGGGATGCGCTGCTGCTCGTCGCCGAGCTGCTCAAGGTCTTCGTCGTGGGTGAGTCTGTTCTCCTGGTCCCGCCTGCACGACGTGTCTCCCCTTTGCCCACATGTGGCCTTGAGGTTCTGAGCTGCTGGCTCGCAGCTGGGGCCGAGGCCCACGGGGTGGGGTCAAGGTTCCAGCCTCCGGGCCTCCCTTCCCTCCTGTCCCGGCAGAGGCCACCGTCCGCAGCATCAGGCAGGCCCAGGCGGAGGACCTGCCCTGTGTGGACGTGGAACAGCTGGAGAAGGTGCTGCCGCAGCTGGTAGGTGGGCCCGGGAGCAGGGCCAGCCCAGGGCTGGGGGTGGGCGGACGCCCAGCAGGCTGAGCACTCTCCCCCCACAGCTTCTGGACTTCTAGGGGCTCCCACCCGCATGGAGGCCACCTGTCCGGCTCCGACCAGCCCAGCGCCCATGTCTTCTGTGGCCTCTGGCTTTAGACGGGAAGGGCCCAGCACTGGGCGGGCCCAGGCCATACACTGTTGTCCCCCGGGTGCTCCGTCTGCCCTGCCGACGGCCTGGACGCAGCTGAGAGGCCGCTGTGCGGGGACCAGACTAGCGGCAGAAGCGGGCCGCGCAGTCCTGCGTGGCATCAGAGCGGTGCCCCTCCTCCCTGTGCGCTCCCAGACGCCGCCCTGAGCTGCAAGCTTGTTCTCACAGCAACAGCAATAAATCATGGCCGTTCTCCCAGGCAGAGCCTCCCACTGCCATTCACCCCAGTCAAGCAGCCGCAATGCCGACCCTCCATCCTGGCAGGACACACTCCTGGCCAGCGAGGGGCTCGCCCCTGCCACTCCCTGCCCGCAGGCAGGCCGGCAGGGAATGTGGGTGTGGGCAGGGCCTGCTGGTGGAGATGCTGGGGGGTGGGTGGAGGGACCTGAAGACCAGCTGCCCGGCAGTGCCAGGGACCAGCAGGTCAGCCTCAGGCCACGCCTACCCCAGAGACTGCTGTGTGGAATCGCTAGAAGTGGGGCTGAGAGGTCTGGCTGCTTGGGATGCTCATGGGCCTTTAGGGCCCAGCTCCATGGCATGGGGCCCAGACACCCTCAACCTCATCCCCCACCCGCCTGAATTCTGAGTGCTGCTTCAACAGTGCCCAGGGCAGGAAACACCTGAAGGGCTCTAGGTCAAGTGACTATGGGCTGGGGCGGAGCCACCCACCTCCACCAGGACCTTCAAGGCAGCCCCCTGCCCCACCACCCCCTGGAGGGCGTGGACTGGCCACAAGCCCTCCATCCCTCATTGGGCCCTGCTGGCCCCCTCCTGCACCCCTTCCAGCCTCTGCCCCCGCCGTCCTCTCCCTGCCACCTCGGGAGTCCTTGGGCTTCAAAGTGCTGGGGCCAGTGCCCGAGCCCCAGCCACTATGAGGTGCCCCGGTGGGGAGGTGGGCAGGGAGCTCCAGGTCAGGCTGCCAACCCACCCTAGGGTGCCAAGAGCGAGGTGTCAGCCTGTGCGGACAGGCCAGGCCTGGAGGAGGGGATGGATGATGGCAATGAGGCAAAGCCGCTAGGAGCAGCTGCGTAATGAGAACAGGCCCAGCAAGGGGACCACACACTGAGGTCCAGCCAGGCTGCGGACTGGCCAGTCCCGGAGCTGGGGGCCAGTGCCCGGAAGCCTGGACAGGCGGGCAGCGTCAGGCGGCAGCCAGGCGAGGACCGCGCGCCCTTTCTGGAGAAGGAACAGGAGGGTCTCGGGAGGTGCTCAGGCTTTATTCGCACGCAGGGTGAGGAGAAGGGTCCCGTCCCCGGCCAAGTGGGCACCTCCGGCTGGCGGCTCTCACCTCCTGCTGGCTGCAATGCAACACACGTGACCTGGGGCCTGGCTCCCGCCCAGCAGCCCTCCCAGCCCGGCCCAGCCGCCCTCACAGTACCTGGCAGCTTTAGCCATTTGGGCACCTTGCCTAGGTCCCTCCTCAGGGGCTGGGCTGTCCCAGGGCTGGGCTCAGGGGGCCCCACTGCACCCTCCTCAGCAGCTGCCTCCAACTCGAGGGGCACAGGGTCAGGGGCTGGCAGCGGGGACGGGGTCACGGAGGTCCTAGACATGCACCTGCGGTAGAAGGCACAGGTAGCGAGCACTGCAGCGATGCCCTCCCACCCTGGCACTGCCAGCACCTGGGGCTCTCACCTGGTCACCAGCACGTCGGCTGCAGATGGGGAGACCGTGTGTTCCAGCAGCTTGGGCTCCAGATAGAGACCTGCAGGCGGCAGCACCCTCAGGCCATGGGGAGGGGGGCCATGGCCTGGGCGGGGCTGCCCTGGAGCCCCAGGAGGGGGGGTGGGGGGGAATCAAGCCACAGGTCTTCCTTGCAGGCCCTGCTCTGGGACCCACTCACCTGTTGGCTCCTCAGCCCCGAAGTGCACCAGGGCAGCAGGGAAGAGGTTTGCCTGCAGGAAGGGCAGAGGGAGCTCAGGGGCCAGGCGGGCACTGAGGGCAGAGACAGGGCTGCAAGGGACAGCCCCAGACACAGCCTGCACCTGCCCCTGCCGACTGCCCCGAGGACCATGGCTGTGTCCTACAGCTGACCCAGGGCAGTGACCCCACCGCAGCCGTGTCCTCCGCCGGGAGCCTGTCTTCCCTGTGCTCTCGGCTCCAGCTCCGCACTCTGGGAGGCGAGGTGGGGGGACTCGTGGGAAGCCTCAAAGGCCAGGCCTGGGAACGCTGAGACAGCCCACGCCGGGCGACGGACAAGGGCCATGACGCCGGGTCAGAGCTCGTGGGTACATGGGGGGCAACCCTGGGGCCTGAGGCTGGAGGTGGCCGAGGAGCAGGGAGTGGGTGTAGGCAGGACAGTACCCACCCTCTCTGCAAGGCCAGACCCCGACTCGGGGACCACCAGGTGCTGGGCCTCCCCTCGGCACCCCACAAGGCAGCATCGGGCCATCTGGGGCCATTGAAGGACCCTCCCCTCGCACCTGTCCAAAGCCCCGCCCCACCGGTCTGCATCTCTGGGATCCCAACCGACCAGATGCCTGCCGACCACAGGACACCCACAGGGAGGCTGCCTGCTGCCATGCGGAGGGTCCCCCAGGCGGCAGGGGCTCAGCACCCACTGAGGTGAGGCCTGGTCCTGGGCAGGTGGTGGGCGGGGCTCCGGCCCAGGAAGCAGATTTGCTGTGGGGTGCTGGGGGCCTTTGTGTCCACTGACTGCAACCCCCCATGGCCCTCGGCCGCTCCCAGACACTCCTGGTCCAGCAGCCAAGAGGGCAGCTGGGCCGCCGCCCCCACACCCATGCTGTTACCCCAGGAACATGGGCAGGCCCCAGGCAGCAGCAGCCAGCTTGCGGCTCTGCCAGCGACATGAAAGCCGCGGCTTCCGAGCTGCTCCCCCCGGGAGGCAGGAGGCGGGAGGCTTCCTTCCCCGAGCCCTGCCAGCTCTGATCTTGGGCAGGGCCGCACCCCGGGGAGGCCCCGCGCGCCAGGCCCGAGCTGACGGATGAAAGGAGGCGGCTGCTGGTAGCTGGGGGCAGAGTGGGTGGGACGGCACCCAGGGCTCCTAATGGGGGCCTCGGTCCCCTCCCAAAGCACCTTCCCAATCCAGTGCATCAACAGGCTGCCGGGAGCGGGGCAGGCGGGGTGAGGAGAGCACCCAACACCTTCGGGCTCCTGGGCTGAGGGGGGCAGGCACGGCTCCCCCCAGCCTGACTCCGTTCCTGGTGAGTGGCCAGCTCTGCCAGGTCTTGTCCCATCTCCCCAGGACCTGCAGCCCCAGCTCAGACCTCGCAGGCCTGCGGGCCACTTAACAAGGGCTGGCCTCTGTTAGTAATTAAAATATCTGAGGCGGCTTTGAAGAGGAAACCATTAGGCCGGGCCGGGGAGGCCCCAGGCTGCCCTCCCCTTGAGGACAGGACATTCCTCCTGCTCTGGAGGCGGCCCAGCAGGCGCTGGGTCAACACTCCTCACCCTCCAGGAGCAGCCGCAGGGGGGCCGCAGGGGCAGCCAGCGGGAGGGCCCGGCTGGGAAGGCGGGCAAGGAGCAGGCAGCAGGGGCCTCCAAAGCAGCAGGCCACTTGCAGGGGGGGCTCTGACCCCTGACCTCAGGACCTGCCCCAGCTGCGCTGCCTGTGGACCCTGTCCACCCAGGCCCAGGGCAGGGAGCTCCGCAGCCAAAGGGCCGTCCCCTGGGGCAGCAGCAGAGGAGGCAGGAAGCAAGCACAAGGCCAGCTTTAGAGGCTCTGCACCCCCCACCCCGGCCCGGGCCTGCAGAGCAGCCCCAGAGTCCACCCCCGCTCGGGCCGGGGGCCAGTACCTGAAAGAGGGTCAGCGTGTGGTCCTCCAGGATGGTCTTTGGAGGAGTGATGACTGGGGAGAGAATGTCTTCGTGAGGAAGGCCTCGCCCCACCCCCTCACCCCTCACCCCTCACCCGTTCCCCAGGGACGACTGGTCGGAGGGCTGGCAGCCTCAGCTGGGGCTACTCTAGAAGAACCCTCAGTCCACAGCCTTCTGCCCACTTCTCTGCTGCAGCAAAACCCTGGTGAGGGGCTTGGGTGGGGGGAGTAACCCGGGGCAGCCCCTGCCAGGACCCCAGCCTTCAGCACCCCATCCACACAGCTCCGGCTGCTGGCAGCAGAGGACCGTGTCCCTATGGGGAGGCGCAGGGCAGGCCTGGAGCAGTACTCACACAGGTGGAAGGGCAGCGCGGGGTTCCCCAGGTGGCTCCTCACAAAGTCCCGCAGGTCCCCCACTGAGAAGGAAGGGGAGGGTGAGCGGGGCCCCAGCAGACGCACCCCGATGCTGGCCCCAGTGGGACTGGACAGGCCGACCACACCAAGCTGCCCCCTACCCTGGGCAGCCACCTCCTGGGCCTTGGCACTCAGGACACCAATCCGAGCCCAGGGCTGGGAAGTCCACCTCGTTCCTTCCACAAGACCCAGACACTCAGTGGGCCGGGGCAGGGCCACTCCCCGGGGCAGGACCCTGTCCCCACCCTGCAAGGCCTCCCTTCACCTCTCTCTGCCCTAGCCTGGGCAGAGCTTTCCCTCCAGGAGCTGCCCCAGGCCTGCATGCCAGCCCGACAATCACCCAACATGCTCTGCAAGTTCAGAGCCCGCTGCCTGCAGCCCCCAAACCCCCGCCTCCCCGAGCCCAGGGCCCGGCAGCCACAGGCCCACAGCCTGGAGGGAGCCGTCCCGGACGCCGGGCGCGGCCCTACCTGTCTCGCTGGGGCGGAAGAAGCCCTGCAGGATGTAGCGGTCAGGGAACAGCACCCTCAGGACCACCTGGGTCGGACAAGCATGCTGTCAGGACAGCCGGAGCCCTGCCCAGCAGGGAGGACCCCACCCGGGGCCAGAGCAGGCGGAGGTGCCAGCCGCCCCTGCGGGTGCTGCCCCCAGCACCGTGCATATAGACTTGTTTTCATCACAAAGCCGGGCCGCGGCTGTGCGAGCTCCGGGGAGCACCCTCAGCGGCCTGGGCAGGGCGGTCGCAGGAGCCGGCTCGGAGCCGCCCGCACCTTAGGGTACCGCTCCAGCTTCTCCTTCATCTGAGCCTCCCTGAAGGCCTTGGTCACTAAGGGGGCCTCTTCCAGGCGCTTCCTGTGGAAGGAAGGGGGCAGGTGAAGGTCCTGGTCTCCGGCCAGAGAGGAGGCCCACCCGGGCTGGACAGACAGGCCCCTCCAGGTGCGGCCACGCACGGAGCTGGGCACCCGCAGTGGGAAGCGGGAGACCGAGGGGCGGGCACACCCACCGCTCACTCTTGAGCTGGGCCAAGCGTCTCCGCACATCGTCCACGGTGACCTCGAAGAACTCGTCGGGCAGCTCCGCGGGCCAGGCCTGGAGCAGCTCCCCCAGGTCCGGGTGGCACACCACGGGGTCCCGGTCCACCGGCTGCCGGGCAGAGCACACGGCTGACGCAGGTCCCAGGTGCCCGGCCACAGGGGCTGGGTCATCCAGGCCCTGCAGGAGCAGCTGTGCACCCCGTCAAACCCAGGCCCCCCACCAGCCCGTGGCCAGGCCAGGCTGTCCCTCGCTTCCAGGCTCGGTCTCTGCCGGGGCCCAGGCGGTGGGTGAGGGACGCTCAGCAGGCCGGCCTCCCCACAGCCCCTTGCTCACTTCCTGGGGAGCAGTGCCCTGGTCCAGGCCACGTCAGGGGCTCCAAGGGAGGAGCAGGGGAAGCAGCAGCCCCCAAATTAGAGGTTTGGCGAAAACCTGCAGCCGCTGGCCCCACAGCCGGGCTGACCCCCACCCCTCCCCAGGGGAGCAGCCTGGCTGCGTCTGCCCACCCCAGGGACACAGGAAGGGACAGCGTCGCTCCTAATTGGCAACAAGGTCGATGGAAATTACAAGGCAGGGCTGCTCTGCGTGTGGCGCCTCCGGGTGGGTAATTGCAGCAAGCGTGGGGGGCACCTCGGGGCGATGCCCTGACGGAGGTGTCCAGCAGGTCCTGTCCTCCCAGAGAAGGGCCCACAGCCATCTCGGCAGGGCCACCCCGGAAGCTGCCCTCTGCCCTGCTGCCCCCACTGCCCCCCCCCTAGCATGGCATCCCACCTCCTGTTTCTCACCCGGGACCAGGGTGGGCTTGGCAGGTCTGGGAACTGCCTGTCCGATCGTCCCTCCCACAGCCTTCCTGTCGCCCGGCCTGGCCACAGCCCTGGGCATAGCCAGACCCCAGACCTCAGCGTTGGGGTAGCTGCTGCCTCCGTGCACCTGCCAGGAGCCTCCGGGCCACCCTCGCCGCAGAGCAGGCCGCCTGCACTGGGGGTCCCTGGGTCCCCAAGCACTCTCCCCAGGCAGGGAGCGGGCTGCTAGGGACCCCTCTGCCCTGAGTGCCGTGGCCAGCGGCCAGGGAAGGGCAGCGAGGCCTGGGCAGCAGAGCCCGGAGGTGGCTGGCCAAGGCTCCTGGGAGCTGCCCCTTCAAAGCCACAGCCTTCCTGCAGCCGCCGTGGGCCGTCGACGCCAGAGCTTTTTATAACAAGATGCCAGGCGCCGGCTGCCCCCCACGGCCACGGCGCCTGCATTCCAGAGGGGCCGGGCGCGTGCCGCTCCCAGGGGAGGGTGAGGGCAGTACGCGGATGCCGTGCGCCAAACCGCCGTGTGCACGAGCCAGGCGGCCTCCAGCAGAAGCCCCTGGCACAGCAACAGGGTGTCGGGGCCCCAGGCAGGAAGCTGAGCTGGCCCTGCAGGTGGGTCCCCGACCCAGCAACCCCGGGAGCCGGCCCAGAGAGCACATGGCGCCGGGGCTGCTCCTGCCACGCTCGGCCCCGTCAGGCTCCATGTGCTTGCTGTCCCCGCGCCGGCTTCCCCGCACGGTTCCCCTCTGAGGTGCACGGACGGAGATGTCTGGATAAAGAACGAGGTTCAGGCTGAGGCTTCGTGGGAGAAGGACCCCCGGGGCAGCCGTGGGGAGAGCTACAGCGCGTCCTGGCCCTGGGAGAGGGTCCCGGAGCTGAGAGGGCCAGGCCCTAGGGTCATGGAAGGGCCATGATGAGCCCACAGCTGGAGCGCGGCCATGGCCAGGGCACAGGCTCTGAATGATGGAGCCCAGAACCTTCGGAAGTCCTGACGCCAACCTCCACGCCTGAACCCGGTCACTCCACGGCTCAGGGGGCACGAGGAGGGGGCAGGCTGAGGGGGCGCCTCCTTTGAGACCTGACCCGCCTCATCGGTGGACTAGATGACCGTGGCCAGGGGCCCAGGAGGCCAGGAGGAGGGACAGGAGCGCCCTCCTCGCCCGGCGACAGGCCAGCGCTGGACAATGGGACTGACCCCAGCCATTTGGAGGTGGGGGCTGGGTGACCGTCTGCCAGCTGAGGGCGGCCCCAGCACCTTCAGAGAGTCCCTGCCCCACAGAACGGGCCTGGAGGGGACCTGGAGGGGCGAGGCGGACAGCACTGGCCGCCGGGCCCCACACCATGCTCAGTGCGACCACACGCCCGACCGGGCCAGACGTCGAGGGACCAGGGAGCCGGCGCCCGGCCGAGACGGGGCTGCTGGCCTCCGGGCCGGTGGACGCACGCCAGCAGCCGCCACACAAGCAGAACCACTGGGCACAGGGGCCCTCATGGCAAAGGCCTCCCTGCCCACGGAGGCCTCCTTTTCTTGACAGTAACTTTCCAGGACGTGGTGACACCGAGAAAAAATGCAGCAGCCCCGTGGGGTGACCGCGGCCGAGTCCCTCCTCATGGGGCTCCCCCTCCCTCGCAGCCAGGCTGCCCTCTGACCACGGGCTGGGACGAGGGATGCGAAGCACTTCCCCTTGAGGCTGGGAGCTGAGCCGAGTCACTACTCCAGGGACAAGGCCACACCCCTGATTACTCCCAGCCAGCCGCCCCGGAAGGCACGGGAGGACCCCAATCCTGGGCAGGCGGGCGGGCAGACAGGGTCGAAGCCCTGGCCCTCAGCCCTGGCAGCACTGGGCCTGCTGACCCTTTTGAGAAAAAAAAGCAGAGTTTTCTAAAGAGAAGCGGACAGCCAGGCCCAGGCGGCTCAGGGCTGAGTGTGGCCCTGGGACCCAGGAGGTCAGCGTCCGATCCGTCAGGGCACACCTCGGGTGGCGGCTCCATCCCCAGTGGGGGCGTGCAGAAGGCAGTTGGTCCATGATGCTCGCTCATCATGCATGTTTCCATCTCTCTCCCTCTCCCTTCCTCTCTTTGAAAACAACAAAAACATATTTTTTTTTTTTTTTCAAAAAAAGAATACAGGCGGCTAAAGGCTGAGCCGTGGGTGACACCCCGTGCCCGGCTGGCTGGCACGAGTCGCTGTGGGCAGATGAGGGGAAGGAACCCCGGGAGCAGAGGCAGGGTCTCCTCACCCACAGGCAACAGCTGCCCGGGAGCCGGGACAGCACAGCCCGAGGGGTGGGCACGCACCCCAGACCAAAGAGGCACAGCCATGCCAATCAGGACGGGGCCTCACGCCAGGACCCCAGCCCCCACTCCCCCCACTCCCGCAGGAAGCGGGCCTGTGTGGGCAGCTCAGGGCTCCAGGGCACCACACAGCCTGTTCTCTGCCCGGCTGGCAGGCTGGTGTCTCTCTCCACGTCCAGGCTCCGTGGAGGCAGCAGGACAGGGCTGGAGGCTTCCACACCTGCAGCCCTACCTGCCAGCATGCCTGGGGCCGGGGGGCTGGAGCTCAGCACCCACACACGGGGCCTCACAGGGACAGGCCGGGCGGCTGGGGGAACAGCCTGGGCAAGGGCCCTGCCCGGCCAAGGAGGACGGTAGCGAGGAGACCACTCTCTATAGGACTGGGCTCCGCCCAGGGAGCAGGCGGCCAGAGACGGGGTGCGGAGGAAGTGCCCGGGTCTGGGCGGGGAAGCCCACCCCCTGGAGGGTGACGGGCGCAGGGGGACCACTGTCAGCCCGTCGCCCAGGGAGCAGGACTTTGATCAGGCTCCCGTGCCAGCTGTGGGCGCCCGCTGGGATGCTGCCCTGTGCGGAGCTGAGGGGCGGCCCCCGGGCTGGGGAAGGACTTCAAAGGACAGGCCAGGGGCCGCCAGGCAGCCCGCCTCCCGCCCGTCCCAATGGCCAGTTAAACTACCTTCTAATAATTAATGTTCCAACATCAAAGGCAGGAGCCGCCCGGGTCTGTAAACCATCCCAGCCTCGCGAGGACCTGCCTCTATTTCATCCTGTCTCTTCTGACTCTTTATTTAAATTCAAAAACCACACGAGGCTGAGCATTAATGGGAAACTCGGGAGCTTTCTCATCCCTGAAATGCACCTTTGAAGTTCCCCCAAAAGTTCTGTTTTGTTCCTCCCCCTCCCCCAACACTGAGAGGGACACAAAGCAGACGCCATGTGGCTGGCTGGCCCTGGGTGTGCGGCTGTCAGTGACGGGAGGCACGCGGCGGGCGGGGACGCCCCACCAACCAGCTGGGGCTCCCAGATCAAAGGCAGCGCTGCTGGCGGCCAGGCGGCCTCCCTGCCCGGGGCCGGGGTCAGTGCTGGGGGGGCAGGGATCCTGGGCCCTGACAGCACCCCCTGCGGGGAGCACAAGCCCACGCCACCCTGGGTGCCCCTGGGACAGTCAGCAGGTTCCCAAGAGACACAGACAGCCAGGCCCCCCTCCGTGCAGCCCCGGAGGGAGGCAGCCAGTCCTGGCCCCCCAACGCAGGGTCCCCCCAGAAGTGCAGACCCCCAGCACCGGCTCAACCCACCACATGGGCCTGCTTTCGGCCACCGATTCTGGCTGGGGATGTGCACTGGCTTCTAACTCGGCCCAAACATCAGCCACTGCCCCAGGATAAACATTCACGGAGCTCAGGATGGCCGTGGCCCTGCCCCTCCCTGTCCACTCAGCAGGAGACACCACAGGCAGTGGGGGAGCCGGAGGGAATCTAGCCGCTGCCTCCTCTGCGGGACCCCCCCAGGCTCCCCAGGTGTGACCTGGAGGCAGGCGTGAGGGGCTCCAGAGGAGCGGGAGCAGGGCCTCCAGCCCACGGCCTCCACAGTCTGCTTCACTCAGGACACAGACTCGGAGCTGAAACTCGGCTGAACCGACCGCGTGTGGTGACCAGGAAGCTCTCGCTGAGCAGGCACAGACCCCGGAATGCCAGGAGGCCCCTGGCCCCGCGGACCGGCCGCACCTCACCACGTGGCTGCACTGGGAGGACAGACACTGTTTCCATGTAGAAAAGCAGCTGATAAAGCTCAACACCTACTTAGGATAAAAAAAAGTTTCTCAGAAAATTAGGAATAGAAACTGTTAACTTGGTAAAAGCTCCCCACAGCTCACGTAACGCTTCAGATACCCGACGGGTCACCCCTCAGGGTCAGACAAGGTGCTTTCCACAAACACCGGAGAACAAGGAGAGTTAAGACCAGGATATGAAGGGGACGAAACTGACAGTATCTGCGGAGCCACGGCTGACAAGACACCACGCTCCCGGGAGTGACGGGGCTGGTTTACACCCGCCCATCGCATCCCCGGCCCGCGGGCGTCCTGACCAACCCTCACACGGCCCGAGCTCTCCGCCCGGAAAGGGGTCTGGAAAGGAATCCTCCTCATCATCTAAAGCCCCGCGTGGGCCTGTACGAGCCGATGCAGGTGCAGGGGAGCCGCTCTGCGTGGAAGCAAAGGGCCCGGGAAGCTGGGAGCTGAGCCCTGAGCAGACACAGGGCGCCACCCACTCACAGGGCACAGCGTCCACGACACGGGACGGGGGCGCGGCGCAGCTCAGGCTTGAGAGCCAGGCTGGTCCCAGGGCAAGGTCTCCCCTTTGGTGTCCCCAGTACTGAGAGTCGGCTGGACTCTGGGTGGACGACCACGGAGGCTGGGGAGCCTGGGGCTGCCCAGGAGGTGAAGCAGCAGCCAGGCAGAGGGGCCCACACGCACAGCCTCTGGGCCGACGCTGCCTGTCCCGCGGACGCCGCTGTGTGAGGCAGGAACACCGCTGGAGAAGGTTCCAGAGGCTCCGAGAAGTCCAGCGTTGCCACCCGGGAAAACAGATCTGATAGGGGGCCCGAGCCCATCTTCCCTCCCAAGTGCCCACGTGGCTGCAGCTGCCAGGGCGAGGCCTGGGCCAGGCAGTCTGACCGGGAGGACCTGTGCCTGCCTGCTCAGCGGGACCAGAATGTGGGCCTCCCACCGCTCAGGTCGGTGTGGGGTCAGGGGAGCAGAGGGTGGGCGTCCGAGGGGGCGGGTGAGACTCGGAAGGAAGTGGGTGACACGTGAGTCAGAGGCGCGCAGAGACTGGTCAGCACCAAGGAGGCAAAGTGCCGCTCACAGAACTGGCTGCAGCTGTGTCCATGCAGCAAACTGTACCCCAAAGCTGACTGGACGGGAGGGCCGCACCGAGGCACTGGCTGCAGACAGCGCCGCGAGCTCGGCCTCTGCGTCCCGGGCCTGCCTACTGCAGGGCGGACGGCCAGCGGGGCAGCCAAGGCCCAAGCCGCCGGCACGTCTACACCGCCGACCAGCAGAGGCACCGCCCGGGACAGGAGTGTTCCAAGTCCCACACCCAGGGCCACGGGGGAGGAGGGGCCACGGGGCACACGAGTTTGTCGAAACCTATCAAACCACATTAAAAGATGCCTCGATGCAGCCAATTTAAGAGAAACCAAACCAAAAGGTCACTTCCGTGAGGTGAAACACCCCCAGCGAGCCTGCCGCCCCCAGATGGCCGGCAGAGGCCAGTGCGGTTGGAGGAAGGACCCAGCGCCCAGCTCACCGCTTACCGGCTCCGGCTCCGGCGGGGGCCTCGACTTCTTTGGCTTGGAGGGGCCTCCGGGGCTGGAGAAGGACTTGGGCAGCTTGGCGGACGGTGACATCAGACCCCTCGCAGACGCGCAGGGGCCCCCGAGGCGCTGCCCCCCTCCCGAGAAAGGCACGAAGGGGGTGGGCTTGGGCTCCTCCGAGATCTGCTGCGCCTGGGCCTCCGCGGGCTTCGGGCCCGGGCCATCTGCGCGGCCAGCCCCTGAGGGGCCTGCTTCCTCCTGGCGGCTCACGTCGCCCCGGCTGAGCCCTGCCGAGTCCAAGGGGAGCAGCGGGCTGCCGGCTGCCTGCTCAGCCGACAGGGAGGGGGTCGGGCTTGCTGGGCTTTTGCTCCGAGAGACCCCAGGCTCCTGCGTGATGGCCGGGTCGCATCGCCTCATGGCAAACCTGGGGCCCGAGAGAGAGGGATGCTCCACACCCATTCTCAGCACCCGGGCCTCATGGCCCCGCCACCCCCAGTGGCCTCGGATCGAGGGGGGCGCCACGGGCACGTGTCCCTCGCTTTTCCATGCTTCCCGCTCCTCTCCTCTGAGACCCCATTTCTTTCCCGACGCAAGATTCAGAGCCCCACCTGATGATGGCGCTGCCCCCGGTGAGGCCCAGGGACAGCAGCGTCGTGCTCTGCAAGGCGGCTCTGCCCGTCACCTGCAAGGAGACAGGACCGTGTGCCCGCCGCCCACCGCCCTCCCTGCCAGAGCTCCCGCCAGGCCTGGCCGAGGCTTCACGCTGCCCAGGGGAGGCACCGAGGCCCTGCCCACTGCTGACCGACCTACGCAGCCGCCCGCCTGGCCACTGACACCGCGGTGCCCAGCCAGCCCGAGGCCTAGGCCCAGCCGTCCGCACCCCAACCTGCACCTGAGCATCTGCTCCAGGGTCTGGGTCTGTCCCCAGCCCGACACCCCGAGGCCCAGGCAGGCGGGGCTCGGCCTGGGTGAGTGGCACTGGCCACCTGACCAGCCCTGAGGGCTGCACCAACCACGACGGCCCTCAGTTGGCCCAGGTGTCCACCCCCAGGTCCCTCCTGCTCACAGTCCCAGAGCCCCTTCCTCACAGGCGTGTATCGCCCACCAAGGCCTCCTGGGCCCTCGGGACAGTGGCCACCCTGGCCAGGACAGGGCACTCAGCCAGGCCTCCAACAAAAAGCCCCTGTGAGCCAGGGGACCGAGCGCCAGGAGGGTCCCGTCACGGCGGGCGGGGGACGGGCAGGGCCTCTGCCAGCTGGGCCCGCACCGCCCTGCGCTCGTTTTGAAAAAGATCAAAACGGAGCAAAGCAAATATTTATTAAAATGAAACCACTTTTGTGACTCTTGGGCTTTGAGAGAAGCTGAGAAAACAAACAGGGCGTGGGGAGGTTCTGGGCGCAGCCGCCGCGGTTAGGTTAGTTCCCGTGGACACTCGGGCTTTCAGAGCGCCTCCCGCTGCTTCCAAGGCGGGGGAGGGGAGGAGGGGAAGGGAGGGGTTCCCAGACTGGAAAGCGGGCTGGGCCTCATGGCAACGGGAGCCGCCAGGCGGGTGGAGCCGCAGTCCTACCTCATCCCTCATGTACACGCAGACCGGGCTGGCCTCCCACGGCTGCTCCAGACACGCCCTGCAGGAGAGGGAAGGACATCAGAGGCCGGCCCTGGCGCGGGACACTGGTGCTCTCGGGAGGGCACCCGGGAACCCCAGAGCCACCCACAGGCTCCCCCAGGTTCTCCAGGAAGATGGCAGCAGACACCCGCCCACACCAGACTGGCCACCAACACCCTCTCCCTCATGAGCCAGACCCCGAGATGGGACAGAGCAGCCCCAGAAGCAGAGCTGGACGGGCTCAGAGGATGGCGGGCGTGCAGGCGCACACTCATGCGCACGCTCACGTGCACACACACACAGTCACACGCACACATGTGCACGGACCCGACACCATCTCGCACTACCCAGGCCCGCAGTGCCACCAGGTTATGCACAGGCTGGAGCTGGCCACGTCCAGCTGGGGAGCTTGTGACCGCGAAGGGACGGAGGGACGTCCACTCCTGCATTTCCTGACACATAACTGCCCACTAGCCCCTCTCCTCCAGGGCGAGCCCAGAGGCTGGCCCACAGGGCAGCCGCCAGTGGTGACCTCAGGCTGTGTGGGGCCACTGTCCCAGGGCCTCGGGCTCACACGCCCGTGGATGAGGATGGGACGGAGAACATGGAGCTGAACTGGGGCCAGAGCAGCAGGCCTTTGGCTGCCTGCACGTGACCGTGCACACGCAGGACGAGACGGCACAGGCCCTCTGCGGGGCTCTGGCCTGGGTTCTGCCCATTTCCCGTTTGCTTTTAGCTTTTGCTCGTGTGTGGTGCCCAGGCTGAGACCCACACCCCACAGCCGGCTGTGGGGCCTCTGGGAGGATGCAGCCTGCCCTGCCCTGGCACCACCAGCCTCCTCGCCCCCCAAGGTCCCTGCACGAAGTGGGAGACCCGAGCTGAGTCTGGACCAGAGCAACACTGGGTCAGGGCACACCCCAAGGGCCTGGGCCCCGGCCCACCCCGACCCGGTGACCCAAGCCTCGGGAAGGCACAGGCCCAAAGCCAGAGCAAGCCTTCCCCAGGGACCCCGCGCCAGCGGGACCACAGATCACAGCGGGCTGAGCGGCCTCCTGCCTGCGCAGCCTCTGACATCAAACGCCAGCCCGGCTTTGATGTGCTTCCTCAGAGGGATCGGGTTCGAGTGGATCTGAGGGAGACGCCTGTACACACGCGAGGGAGGGCGGCTGCAATCACTTCCAGACCTTCCCCGCCAATTAGCAGCGCTCTCCGCCCGGGACAGGGGACCCAGGGGACATTCCAGCTCATGGGGGAGCCGCCCCTCACACACCCTCACTAAGTCCCAAACTTTTCCAAGGGCTGAGCCATCTCTGAAGGCCTCCCTGAGCCCCAGACCCAGCAGAACCCCGGGCGTTGTGTGGCGCGCCCATGGGTGCCCACCTGCTGCCCCTCCCCCGATACCACCCCAGGGTCGGCACCGTCGCCCCGTCCACGGCCGGCAAACGCACTCCCCGTCGGGCGGGGGCAGAGGCGGTGCTGACAGCCTTCCGATGCTCTGCACTGCCTCAGAGCATGTGTCCCCACAGGTGTGGGCCCCCCACTCGGGCCGACGCGACGGGGACACCAGGTATCTGGAGCCCCTTCTGTCCACGTTACCGGCGTGGACCTGACCAATCTGCGGCTGGAACCACAAGAAGCAACCCAAACCCACAGAGCGGGCACTTCGGCTCAGAGGGCTCCTGCGCCACCTGGAGGCCCGTCGCCTGAGGTCACGTCCAGGGGCCAGCGACTCCCACCTCCCGCCCACCACGAGACCAAGAGGCGGAGGCTACGAGGCTACAGGAGAGGAGCCAGCCCTCCCCCAGGCGGCGGAGCAGGGACAGTGAGGCGGAAAGCAGGGGAACGGAGGGGCTGCCGGGAGCTGGGGGGACGCCCTGGCACCTGCCTCTGCCGTCTGCAGGGCCCCAGGATGGCACACAACCCACCTCAGGGCCACCACAGGGGAAGCAGGCACACGCCGGCCTTCCCGGGGACACTGGGTTCGGGGTGTGCTCTTGGGGGGGTGGAGCCGCGGGCGCGGCTGTGGAGTCAGGCTAGGAGCAGACCGCCCTGGCCTCGGGGCAGATGCAACCTGGGGTGGCGGGCAAGGAGCCCTCACCTGGAGGCCCTCCGGCAGCTGACACCCAAGAGTTAGGGAGGACTGGCCAGTCCAGGTCCAGGCAGCAACCAGCCCGGTGGCCGGCCCAAGCGGGGCCTGCTCCAGGTGGGACCCCCTACCACAAAGAACCCGGAACGCCGCATTCTCCTGCGGAGTACACTGCCACAGGGAAACGTTCTGGATACACTGGGTCAAGGTCATCGAATTCCTAAAGTTAACTGCCCGTGTTTCTACCCTCCTTTGATGTGGCGACCGGAAAATTCCTCACCGCCTCTGCTCACGCACATGTGGCCACGTGTGTGTCACGTGGCTAGTGAGTAGCCCCAGACTCGGGGGTCAGAGGTCAGAGCTGGACCACCAACTCCCTGATCTCTATGCAGAGGACGTGGCCCGGTGCCCACTCACCCCATGGCTCTGCCGAGACCCGCCCGCCACCTGTCCTGGGGCGCCTGCCTCTTCCCCGAGCTCCCTGCACGGCCCATCCTGTGGGACCCAGAGTCTGAGCCCCTGCCCCCTGCCAGTGGGGTCCTTGCAGCCACAGGCAGCTACCGGTCCTGCCCAGCCCCTGCATGGCACCAGCCAATCAGGCCCCTGGCCTTGCTTTGGGGCTGATGCTGCCGCCCGTCCCCATGGGCACCCACTTCACCCTGCTTCTCCGTTAGTGAACTCTGCCAAGGAGCAGCTTCCCAGGAAAGCTGAAAGGTGGGGTGCCCCTCACTGCCGCCCAGCCACTCTGCCTCTGGAGCCCCCTCTCGGGAGGACCTACACAGACGGACTGGTGGCTGGTGCATGAGCAGCCCACACACTGGACCTGCACCGCGTGGAGACGATGCTGAGGGGTTTATAAGGAGGGACATGACCTGCTCACAAGCAACAGAGAAAGGGCGCAGCTGACTTGGGGCCCAGCACTCGTGTTAAGGACGGACATTCTCCCGCAGGCTGGGGGCCTCCTGCCATCACCCCCTTTCCTGCAGGAGCGGTCGTCACGGTCCCCGCGTGAACTACGGCTTCAGCACCGCACAGAAGCCGACCCCTCCTGCAGGGCCTGTGTGAACCTGAACCGGGCCCAGGGCCCCGCAGGGGCCTCACCTGGTCCCTCCCCACCTGCACCTGAAGGACCGCTCTCCCCCCTCGCAGCAGGACTTCCTGAGGCCCTTTCCCAGAGGGCCCCCGTTTCTCTCCAGTTGGCGTCCCGGTGCCCGAGCTCTCCGCCCCATCAGCAGGTCCCCACACGTGGACCCTGTGCTCCTGCCTCTGCTTCCTCCTCGTCTGTGGGGTCCCTTCCGTTCTGCTGGCCAAGCTTCCCAGGGGACAGAGTTCCATCACACGAGACCAAACTTAAAGGGGCAGAATTCACGCTGTTCATTCGGCAGAAACTGACACACACCCATCATCACCAACAGAACTTTCTCTTTACACGACCCCCGCACGGCCGTGGTGGCTCAGTGGTTGAGCATCTACCTACGAACCAGGTCACGGTTCGATTCCCGGTCAGGGCACAGGCCTGGGTTGCGGGCTTGATCCCGGATCGTGCAGGAGGCAGCCAATCAGTGATTCTCTCTCATCATTGATGTTTCTATCTCCCCTTCCCTCTTCTTTCCTCTTTGAACGCAATTAAAAAATAAATAAATAAATAAACCAACACGACCCATTTTCCTGGTGAGCATTTGTCAGCACCCGCTTCTCCCCTCCTGCGTGGGGCCTCTCAGCCCCCCAAAGGGCGCAAAGAGGGCACCAGGCAGCCACACCCGAAAGACGCGCTGCTGGTGACCAGCACGTGCCAGGCAAGGCTGGTGCACAGCGCCCTCGTCCCCGACCCATCCCCACAGGATGCAGCGCCCACGCAGTGCAGGCCCCGCCGGGCCCCTCCCTGACACTCACCTGGTCTGAGCAAAATGGCTGAGGAGCTCCCAGAGGGTCTGCCCGGAACAGAAAGTGCCCTGCAACCTGGAGCCGTCGTCCAGCTGCAGCGCGATGCGGACCTGAGCAGGAGAGGAGGCTGAGGCGGGGAGCGCTGCCCGCACCCGGTGAGACTCCGCCTGGGTGAGGGCTCCGGGGTCTTGGGGTGCAGGGGGTGGGGCACTGCACGGCCAGCACCGGCTCCTCTGCACACTGCACGTCGCTGGGCCTCAAGCTGCCGGGTCTGGGGCCCTGTGTTGCGCAGCCATAGCACCAACAAGTCGTGTTCTGTGCATTTTTCGTTCCTGAGCACATCGCTTTTGTCCATCCATTTGTGATAATCATGTCCCTGGAGTGGGACTAAGTCTCTGACCCAAAGGGGGAACGCCTTTCTGGCCGCTCTGCCGAGGACGCGCACGGCACTGGCCCGGCTGCGTGCGACCCAGAGCCCGCCCACCGCGGCCTGCTGTCTGGGACCCGGGGCTCTGGTTCAGGTACCACTTCCCCCCAGCACAGGGAGCTGCCGTGGGAAACGTGCCTCCCCGTCCCACCCACCGAGGGAGGTCAGAGCTCCTTCCACACAGAAGCCTGAGAACTGCTGTGGTCGCGACGGTCAAGGGGTGTCAGGGTCAGTCCCGAGTCTGACTCCTGGCGGCTCTGGAGAGCTGACCAGGCCGGCCTGCGCTTCCTGTCCTCAAGGGCCAGCACGGCCCCTCCTGGTGCTGGCAGAGCAGCGCGGCCCAGGAAGGGGGACCCAGAGGGGGCTCCCTGGGGCTGGCTCCCTGGCTCTGAGCCTCACAGCTGCTCGGTGGGAGGCTGGGCCCAAGACCAGGACAGAAGACGGCGGGTCGCTCCCCCTCGAGGAGCCTCACTGAGCTCGGCACTCGCCACGGCAGGACCAGGCCGTCAGGCAGGGGCCAGGCTTGCAGGTGAGATGAACGCAGCACCGTGAACCCCAACAGCAACCGCAGCACCAAGAACCAAGTCTCATTCCAACCACCAAAGCAGAAAGTGGCTCTGCCGGACCCAGAGCCGGCAGCTGGGTGGGGGCGCGCCCTGCGGCTTGTGCCCCGAAGGCCACAGCCTACGAGGAGGGCAGGCGCGGTGCCTACCGTGTTCTTGGGCCCCTCGCGGCTGCGGGACGCGGGCACCATCTCCAGCTTGGCGTTATTGGGCAGGTTGGCAAACCTCCACTGCAGAGAGAGGTCAAGCACATTCCTCTGAAACCTGCAACACAGACCACAGCCCAGCTGCCCGAGGGCCTCATTCCACGGGCCTCTCCGCAGCGTCCGCCAGGCCCGCACCTGGAGGACGGGATGTGGCCTGGGGAGGAGGCGTGTCCCTGCTACAGTGGGTCTTTCCAGGGACAGAGCAAGCGAGCAGACACAGCTCTGAGCGTGGGAGGCAGAGCTGCACCCCAGGGGGTCCGGCCACTGCATTCCTTCTCCCAGGGGCCAGCTCCCATCACCCCATAGGGCCGAGTGTTGCCCTATGAACCAGGAGGTCACAGTTAGATTCCCGGCCAGGGCACAGGCCTGATTTGAGGACTCAATCCCCAGTGGGGGCCGTGCAGGAGGCAGCTAATCAATGGTTCTCTCTCATCATTGGTGTTTCCCTCTCCCACATCGGGAGGCAGGCCACGCCCTCCAGGACCGGAGGCAACGGGTCTAGAGGACCACAGACAAGCGCAGGGAGCCAGGCTGCCAGTGCGGGGTCTGGTCTGAGACCGCTCCTCCCAGCTCGCAGCCAGGCCCTGAGCCTGAGTGCCCATGTGTGCGTGTGCACAGGGACCTGGCAGCTCTGATCAGGAAGAGGCCCGCGTGGGGCCCCGACAGCAGGGTGGCCCAGCTCCTCCGATCCCCACCCACCGAGCTCCCGGGTCCACGCCAGAGGCAGAGACTGAAGGAGTCAGGACAGGAAACCCCGAGGGCAGGAGGACCCCGGGCCCTGCCTGCCTGCGGGTCCTGCTTAGCAGCCTGCGCTCAGCCTGCTTCACAAGGAACAGTGAAGAGAGCCAGCAGGTAGCCCGGGCCACCCAGGGGCAGAGCTGGGACCACAGGCGGCTCCTGATGTCCAGCTTGGACCACGTCGGCTGTGAGCCAACAGGAGCTGGACACCTGCTCCTGTGATGAGGAGACAGAAGGACACAGCCTCACCCGTGGGCAGGGACTGCAGCCAGGGGACCAGAGCCTTCCTGACCTGGTCCCTCCCCTCCTCAGCCCCGAGAACCACCCTGTCCCCCTCCAGAGGAAAGCTCTGCCCAGGGCTCTGAACCCTCCTCACCATGTGGCCCCGACTCTGAAGAGAGACAGCAGGTCACAAGGAGAGGGAGCAAGGGGACATGCACAGCTCAAGTCAGATCTGAGCTCGACTTCCAATGGGAGTTTAGGGGGGACCATGGCGCTGGGGAGAGGCCGGGGGGGTCTGACAGAGGGGTCGCCCCTGGAGATGGAGACGACGTGGTTTTATGAGCGTGAGCAGCTCACAGGGCGCAGGCGACTTGAGGAGAAAGAGGCCGTTTTGATAGCCAGGCCAGGCTCACAGCACTCCAGGGCCTCGTGCAGACCGGACACTGGTCTGTGGGGAAACAAGGGCAGAGGGGAAGGTGCCGGCAGGCAACACAACGAGGCCGCCTTCCCTGGCGTGGCTGCGCTGTCTCAACCAATGCCCATGGGGTCGAAAATCCCAGGTATAAACGGTGACCCTCCAACACTGAACTATGTCCCTCTGCACCCAACGGCGATTGGGTCCAGGACCCCCTCTGACACCAAAACTCGAAGACGCTCCAGACCCTTCTATGAAGCGGCTCAATCCACACAGTCATGCCCACAGCGCCAGGGGAGCAGCTGCCCGGGCCGGCGGCTAGTTGGTGAGACGGCCTGATGCACCGAGGCTGGGGCTCCACCCCAGGTCAGGCACAGCCACCAACCAACCAACGCTGCACAAGCAAGTAGAGCAACTCCATGCTCCCCCTTCCTCTCGCTATGAGATTATGAACACATTGCGTACCGCAGAGAAATCTCTAAGACATACGCCAGGGACCGCACGTTTTTGGGCAAACTGCGTATAATTTAAATCATCATAATGCACTTTAGGTGTTGTTTTTCAATAATTATAACATTTTTATTTACAAAAACAATTAAACAATTAAAGTTCCTAGTACTTTTGTAACGTATGGTACTGCGTAAAACATTTCCCTCTATGAAGAGGGACCAAACAAAATTTACAAAAGTATCTAGATTCGCTCCTTTTTCCATGGGCGTGAAACACGAGAACACTCCTGAGCAATACGAAATGTGTTAAATAAAAAGAGAAAAGCAATGGGCACAGACAAGAGTGTGAGGAGGCCTGGGGCGGGCAGGCTACCAGAGTCAAAGGGGACATGTTAATACTTCCAACAACAACGATGTTTTTTAAGAAATTAGAAAAAGGAACACATCCACGTGGAAGTAGACCCCACATGCAGTTCAAACCCCCGTTTCTCAAGGGGCGCTGTGCCGTCAGCAGGCGAGAGTTGGGTAAGAGACCCCACCTCCCGGCGGCTCCCCCCGGGCCCCAGCCCAGGGCTCAGGCAGGCGAAGGGAGGAGCAGGCACGTGGCCCTGTGACAGGAAGCCAGGGGGTGACCCAGTGCGGAGCAGGGGCCCTGGAGTTCTTGGGGGTCGGGCAGGGGGCCGGGAGCTGGGGTGGCATCAGGGTGTCTCCACTCAGAACCTCCTCTGTAAAGAGCCCCACGGGAACAGGCTTGCACGCCACGGGCTCCTGTCCCCAGAGCGAGGATAAGACCCTGTGAAGACCTGCCACCCTGGGTCAGGCCCCTCCCGTGGGACAGGCCCCTCCCGTGGGTCAGAAGCCCACGCCCGTCAGGGCAGGCTCGCACCCTTTCCTTGTATTATTATTATTTTTAAATATATTTTTATTGATTTCAGAGAAGAAGGAAGAGGGAGAAACATCAATGATAAGAGAGACTCATCGATCAGCTGCCTCCTACACGTGCCCCCACTGGGGATTGAGCCTGTAACCCGGGTGTGTGCCTGACCGGAATCAAACCATAACCGCCTGAGCCCATAGGTCAACGCTCAGCCACGGAGCCACGCCGGCCGGCTCTGTCCTGGCTCAGACCCTGGAGGACGGCGAATGCCTTCTCTCTGGGAAACGCCCACAGGCAGAGACCTGCGCCAGCTCCCGGGTGAGGCCGTGGGACCACTTCCTCGCGCCCTCGGAGCCCCACCAGGAACTTACACGACAACGCACGGAAACCCTGTGGCCACGGGTTGAATGGTGGCCCCTAGAGGACAGGCCCCACGGCCTAACGCCTGAGAGCGGTGACTGTGACCCTATTTGGAAATAGGAACTTTGCAGACGTAACTGCGTTAGCATCTTGAGATCACGCCCTCATCCTGAACCAGGGCGGGTGTTTACACCCAGGGGAGAGGAGTGTGAGGAGGCGGCAGATTGGGGTGCTGTGGCCACAAGCAGGGGAGGCCTGGGGCAGCAGGCAGGGTCCTCCCCACACCGCAGCCCCACACCCCTGGACAGGGTGGCTCCGGGGCTGAGAGATAACCTGCCGGAGGCGTCCGCCCGCAGCAGGGCCCTGGGGAGCGCGCTGCGTGGACTCCCAGGAGCCGCCCCAGCACTCACTTCAGGTCGTACTCGCTGGGGTTGAAGTCCTGCCGCCGGCACGCGTCCTCCAGCACCTGGGGGTGAGACAGGCCGTGAGCCGCTGCCCACCGGCCGCTGCGCTGGCAGGCCAGGGCCGCCGGGGCGGCTGAGCGGCGAGTCCACCGCCCAGAGGGCCCGTGGGCTCTGCTGGACAAAGCCTAGAAGGCCGCACGATGGCCCGTCCACTCAACAGCTCCATGTGCCTCACCCACGAGTCCTGTTCGCTGTCCCTGTCCTCCCTGGGCCGGACTCGTCCCCCCAGCTCCGCTGGCCTCCAGCCGGGCCCTCATCACCACAGACAGCTCCCTACCCACACTCCAGGCCCCACCCCCCTCGCAGGGAGCGAGGTCCAAACGTGGGCGCCCCTGCCCGCAGCCAGCTGCACCCGCCAGCTCCACGGGCCCGGGCGCCCCCCACCCCGCCTGGGGCTCCTCCCCCCTCCACGGCGGGGCCCAATATACATTCTAAAGGGACGGATTCGGGGTGCACCGGCGGCCCCCGGGGAAGTGCAGCGAGTGAGTCAGCAAGTCAGTTCCAGGCACAGAGGCCGGCCCTTCCAGGCCCGCGGACACCGGCCGGGGACACGGGCCTGGGACCCCGCAGGCGGGCCGGGTGCCTCGGCCTCGGCGGGGGGCGCAGAAGCACCGCCCCTCGGCGCCCGCCCCCGCCCCCGTCCGCGGCCGAACAGGGACCCCGGCGCCCGGGACCCCAGCGCAGAAGTGGGCGGGCCCTCTGCGCCAGGAGGCCGCTCATTGGCCGCCTCGGGCCCCGCCCAGCACCGCCCGGCGCCCCCCCCCCCCCGGAGCCAACCGCAGGAGCCGCCCGGCGCGGCGCCCCCGCCCGCCGCCCGCGGCCGCACCTGCAGGAGCACGGTGCTCGGCGTCACCTTCACCGTGTGGCGCCGCCCGTTCGGGGCCAGCACCGACACCGCGGAGCCCCCGCCGCTGGCCGGGGCAGCCATGTTCCGCTCACGTGACCCGCCGCCGCCGTCGGCGCCGCTTCAAACAACTTTATCGGCAACAGCCGGGACGTACAGCTACGCGGCCGCGGGGCGGGGAAGGGGGCGGGGCCTGCGTGCGCTTCCGGGTACGCCAGGGCCCCGCCCCCGCGCCCGCCCCACAGGCCCCGCCTCTGCCCTGGCCCCGCCCCCGCGCTCCAGCCGTCCCGGGGGCGAGCTCACGGCTCCCCCGAGCCGTCCCCGCGTGGCCTCGGGCCGGGCCGCTGAGCTCGCCCCGCCGTGGGGAACCGACGCTGGAAGAGGACGGCTGTGCGGAACGCGAGCGCGCCCAGGCCTGACTCCCGGCCCCTCCTGGGCCACGGGCCGGCCTGTCTCGGGACCCGTTCGCCCTGCGGTCCCGGCCCCTCCACAGCAGCCCCTCTGACCCCTCCTCTCCCCGGTCCTCCCCGTGCCCTCCCCGTGCCCTGTGTTCACCCCCGACCCTGGGGTGTGTGAGCTCCGGGTACGGCCCCAGCCGGGGCAGCATCAGGCTGAGCTGAGGGCCTACATGTCAGCGCCCAGCTCATGCCCCCAGCAGCGAACCCCGCGGGAGGCGGGGAGGGGGTGTAGGGACCCTGCCAGCTCCCTCGGGGGTAACACAGCACCTCCCAGGCACCTGCCTCCTGACAGACTCAGACACCCTCCTGCATGCGAGCGAGTCCCCGTGGGGGCGCCATGGAGGGGGGACAGCGGCTTCCGGACCGTTCCAGCCGCGCCCCTCCTTGCCATTGCCTGGTCTTGTCCACTCTACCTGCTCACCGTCAGTCTGTGTCTAGCTGGGGGCCTGGGGCCTCCGGGCAGACACCCCAGGGCACTTGTGACCGGTGCCCGGTCAAGCTTTCCAACCCCATCCTTCAACCCTCAGGACCCCTGGGCAGTTCTGTGGCGGCCAGGCCCCTGGGGCCCCTCAGCCTGTGGGTCCCTCAGCCCCCCTGCACAGGGCAGGCCTTCCTGACAGCTGGCCTGTTTCCTGGCGGCCTCCGCCCCGCAGGCCCGCCACCCGCTCCCCCAGCAGGCTGACACGCAGAGCGAACGGAGCCTGGCACAGGGCGGGTGTCCGCAGAGGTCGGAGGAATGACCCTTCTCGGGGAGACAAACACACTCGGTCCCCACAAGTGCACCGTCACCTCCTGCTGCTGCTGCTGGTCCTTACGGTGGCGGCAGGGCCCCCGGCAGTGGGAGGGGGGAGGAGGCAGGTGGCCTGGCTGGGCCAGAGCTGGTGAAGACCAGGCCAGGCAGGACAGACCAGGGCCCCATGAGGCACCTGTGCAAACAAGCAAGTCCCAGAGACAAGTTGTAGGTGCCCTGTGGGGGCCTGGGGGCGCTGGGCCAGCAGCGTGACCCGTCTCCCGAGGCAGGAAACACCCAAAAGTTCCCTTGGGGTCCCCCTTGGACACGGCTGGGAGGACCCTCACCTGCCGGTGGGGAGGGCCGCCTGTTAGCACTGCGCGCTGCTGCCACGCGTCTGCTCCGTTCGGGCCTGCCTGCCCCATCCCCTCCTGCAACCCGGTGCCTGTGCTCAGGGCCACATGCCAGGCTTCAGCTGACGGATTCCAGGACTGACCACGGCGGAGCCACGGAGGTGACTGAGGGGGCAGAGGGCATCTTCGCCATCTACCTGGGTGCTTGTGCGGCTCACGTGTTTCTTTCCAAATCTGATATCTTACCAAAAAAAAAAAAAAAGCCCAGCGGCCGTGGCTCAGAGGTCGGGCGTCAACCCATGAACCAAGAGGTCATAGTTCCATTCTCGCTCAGGGCACAGGCCCGGGTTGCGGGCTCCATCCCCAGTAGGGCGCGTGCCAATCGATGTTTCTCTCTCTATCCCTCTCCCTTCCTCTCTCTCTAAACTCACAAACATTACAAAAAAGTTTTTAAGACAAGCTCTACATCCATGTTCATAGCTGCTCTATCTGTAACAGCCCCAAAGTGAAATAAGCCCAGATGTGCATGTGAGTGAGTAAACAGCCTGTGGTCCAGCCATCCAGCTGAACAGCGTGCCCCCGGCCAGAGGAGCAGCATGGCACAGCCCCCCGGGAGAGTGCCCAGGGGAGAGCCGTCCCCAAGGCTGCGGCGTCCCACACCGTTCCACCATTCCACTCGCCGAGGTCTATGGAATCAGGGCCAATCGGGGGTTGCCCGAGATTAGTGGGGGGCAGGGGAGGGCAGGAAGCAGGCATGGCTCTGGGAAGGCATGCCAGGGGTCTCCTCGGGGTCTGACACACCCACCCACCCGCCCGAGAGAACACTGTGTCCAGCCCAGCACGCGACGAGTGCCCTCGAACCCGGGACCCCCATCACCATCCCGGCTGTGAGATGATGCTGCGTGTTGCCCAATGTTGCCGTTTTGCGGGCAGTGGACAATGTGCACAGGTGTCACTCCGCCTGTGACCAGGTGGACAATCATCGAAATAAGAATTTCAATGAGGCCGTAACACCCATACGCGAGCTAAAACCTAATAGGATGGGCCCCAACACGCCACCCCATCTCTGCCCTCCACGGAGACGCACTGGCTTCCAACATCCTGTCACGTCTGCCGCTCCCCCATGTCTGTTTGCATAGCAGGCTTCTGCTGGGAGTCTGAGAGGCCCAGGCAGCCTCCCGCCCCCGCACAGCTCGGCGCCTCCTAACAGCAGGACCTTCTACACGATCACAACCTGTCCCCGAACCCAACAACCAGCCAGGCACGGGACGAGGGCGCTATCCACCACGCAGCCCACACTGCAGGGCCCCTGGTCCCCAAGGGTCCTTCGGCACTGGGCGTCCCAGGGGTTGGGCGGTCATCACTCCGTCCGTCTCAGGTCTGTTAATTTCTCACAACGCTGGCAGGCCTGTTTCTCTCCAAATCCCCCGGGACGGGCGCGCCCCAGGCCGGTGCCCGGGTTAATGCTGGGAGTGGTGATGCGGCACAGATGGCAGCCCACAGCAGGCCCGGGCACCCGTCTGTCCGGCTGGTGGGGACGTTTAGTCTAAACATCGGCTTTGCCAGCTTCCCCCAGAGCCCAGGGCCCCTGGAGAGGAAGTAAGCCATAAACACGACGCTTCCCCAGGAACCATTTCCCACAGGCTCATCAGCGAGGATCCTGGCCTGAGCCCATCATTAACCCCGTGACTGCAAAATTGGGACTTTCCGGTTTTATCGTTGCCCCTGCATTCAAGAGCCATTGGCGGGGGGTGGGGGTCGGGGGTCAAGAAACACTGATACACGGATAATGTCGTACAGGGCTGTGCACCTGAAACCGGTGTAAGTTTATTAACCAATGTCACCCCAATACATTCAATTTTTTTTAAAAGAGAAATAAATGCTTCCCCCTCCTTTTAAAAAAATACGTAAGTATTGACTCACTGGCGTGGCTCAGGGGCTGAGTGTTGCCCTATGAACCAGGAGGTCACCGTTCGATTCCCAGCCAGGGCACAGGCCTGATTTGAGGACTCAATCCCCAGTGGGGGCCGTGCAGGAGGCAGCCGATCAATGGTTCTCTCTCATCATTGATGTTTCTCTCTCTCTCTCTCTCCCTCACCCTCACCCTTCTTCTCTGAAATCAATAAAAAATATTTTTAAAAATTCTTAAATATGAATATGAATTCATGGATTCTTTTTCCATACAATTATTCTTTTTGATGCTCCAATGGATCCAAATTCAGCCAGTGAGCCCAGCCCCCTTCGAGCTGGTTCCTGAACTCCTTTTTTTTTTTTCGGGGGGGGGGGTATTTTTAAAAAATATTTTTATTGATTTCAGAGAGGAAGGGAGAGAGAGAGAGAAACATCAGTGATGAGAGAGAATCATTGATCGGCTGCCTCCTGCACGCCCCCCACTGGGGATCCAGCCCACAACCCGGGCCTGTGCCCTTGACCCAAATCAAACCTGGGACGCTCCAGTCTGTAGGCCAACGCTCCACCCACTGAGCAACACCGGCCAGGACTGGGGGCGGTGTTTGTATATTATTTCAAACTTGGAAGAAAGGCTCAGGAGCAGCCAGGAGCCCCTCCGTGCGCCTCAGACGGACCCGGGCTGCCCGTGTGAGCCGGACCTGCTCCGCCGTCTCTGGCTCCACGTGCGTGTCCTGTTGTCCTGAACCGTCTGAGGGAACAGACATGTGAGCCGTGGCCAGGAAGCATTTCCGTGTGTTTCCGAAGAGCAAGGCCTGCTCCCATCCAACCTCCAGGCCCCTGCACACTGGGAAGCTCGCGGCCATCCGCACTCCCAGCTACCCCCCGCCCCCCCTTCTCCCCGCTCCTCCCGCTCCGTTGTCCCAGAAGAGAGTTTTTATGAGTCTGAGTCAAACTCTTACCCTGCGGGGCACAGCACTCACCATTCACATCACAGGAGATGCTACCGGGGACGGACAATGAGGAGGGCTGCTGGTTGGGTTGTGTAGCCTCACGCCCCAGGGCGGGGGGGGCAGGGGGGCCCTGAGGTCTCTGGGGTGGGAAACTGCTCTGACATTTCAGGGGTTTGTTATCTTAAATGCACAGATACCCCAGCAGTAAAGGCCGGCTCACCCAGGACATTCCCGGCGCCGCCCGAACCCGGGGTTTCCCAGGAGAGCCCTCCACCCGTTAGGGGAGCGGGACTGAGCAGCCACTGCCTGGAGCGGAGCCGGCTCAAAGCTGCTGGGGTGTCACTGCTTCCCAGGTCCTGGCAGGGGACAGAGCTACCTCCTGAAAGCACCGAATACCTCACCCCCAGCCATGCCTCCTCCTCCTCTGCCCTCATCCCAGATCTCTATTTGCCGAATTGTATGAAATTGTCACTATTCAACCACTGTCTTTTTTTATATCATATATTTTGATTGATTTCAGAGAGGAAGGGAGAGGGAGAGATAAAAACACCAATGATGAAAGAGAATCTTTGATCAGCTGCCTCCTGCACGCCCCCTACTGGGAATCGAGCCTGCAACACAGGCCTGTGCCCTTGACCGGAATCAAGCCTGGCGCTCTATCCATTGAGCCGCACTGGCCGGGGCGAGATCACACGATTGTTAAAGTTGGGAAACATCGATCGGCCGCCTCCTGCACGGGCCCCCCCAGGGAGCGAACCTGAAACCTGGGTCTGTGCCCTGACGGGGAATGGAACCGGCCGCCTGAGGTTGCACTGGATGGACCAGCGACACTCCAACCCACCAAGCCACCCCGGCCGGGCGGGAGGCCACAGGGCTGATCTCACGAAATGAGTGTCCAAGTTGTTACCCCAACCGAGGGCAGAGCCACCACCGCCCCGGACCGAGGCCCCTGCTCAGCACGCGTGTCCTCCTCCTCCGAGTGGACGGCGACACCCAGGGGGACGCTCGGGCTCAGCACAGTCGCCGCCCGCCCTGTGAGCCGCTCCGAAGGCAGCGGGGCCTGGAGGGCCGGCCGGACGGCCACCTCCCTCCCTCCTCCCGGGGAGAGCTGACAGCTGTTCCCAGGGTCTGCTTTGAATTACAACGTGGCGTGGCCCTTTAAGAGCAGCATCCGCGCCCCGCGGCCTGCCGCCCCCTTTGAAGTCGCTGGCGCTGACAGGTTCCCAGGGGCAGATCTGAGGGTTCGGTTCTGCCTCCCCAGAGGCCACGTGCGGATCACAGGGCGGGAGGGAGGGTGGGCCGAAGGTCACATGGCGGGCTGGCCACGCTGGCCGGCAGCCGCTGCAGCGGGCGCTGGGGACCAGCCGCCGCACAGATGGGGACCAGCCGGCCTGGAGCTCGTTAGGCGGCAGCCGAGCCAGCAGCTGGGAGCTGAGGAGGCGCTGACACAGCCCCCCGGGCGGGCCACCGACCTTCCCGCGCCCTTCCCCTTCCTCACCTGTGCGTGACCAGCAAGCACATCTGGCACCTGGGGATGCCCCAGGACACCCCAGAGGCCCCTCCCCTCCACGTGCAGGAAGGCCCTCCTGTCCCCAGCCGCTCCTCCCAGCTCGGCAATGTGGCCAGTCCCGGGGCGGGGGGGGGGGGGGGGGGGGACCTCAGGTTGGCGGCAGGAGGACCCTGCAGCTTGGGGATGGGGAGGGCGGGGTGGGCAGGGGTGCTGAGAGCAGGGCCGGTCCTGCCTATTAACTAGTGAGGTCTAGGGCCCCCAGGGGGTGAGCATGAGGCCAAAAAACTCACCCCCGGCCCTCTGTGCCCTGGCTGGGGGGGGGTCACAGCAGAGTGACTGCAGCATCTAGGACTCCGCTTCTTTTTATCATTATTTATTTTTTAACTACTTTTTATTGATGTCAGAGAGGAAGGGAGGGGGAGAGAGAAACATCCATGATGAGAGAGAGTCATGACCGGCTGCCTCCTGCACCCCCCACTGGGGATGGAGCCCACAGCCCGGGCCTGTGCCCCGACCGGGAATGAACCCTGACCTCCTGGTTCCTAGGTGGACGCTCAGCCCCTGAGCCGGGCCGGCCCGGCATAGGACTCAGCTTCTCCCCACAGCCCTGGGGCGCTGACTCCCAGGTGCCCTCAGCCTCCAGGCAAGGGGTGTGTGTGGTCCCTGCTGCCAGGTGGGCCCAGGCTGCTCATGCCAGGCCTGTAAACAGCCATCAGGTCCCCAGGACAGGCCACCCCCCTGCATTAGGCCGAGGAGCCGACCCAGTGGCCCCAGCTCCCCGCCCTGGGCGGCTCCAGGTGAGGGACTTTGCTCACCAAGGTCCGGGCCACGAGGCCGAGGGGATCCTACTGAGGGGGGCTCTGGGGAACAAAGGGGGTGCCAACCCTGTGATGGCAAGTCTGACCTTGAGGCCCCTCCTGGCTCGGAGCTGGAGCTGGAGCTGGGCTCTCGGCTGGCTGGCAAGGGAGAGGTGCCTCCCTGGGGTGTGCCTCCCGGGGTGGCCGCCCCCTCCCCTGCCCTCTTTTGCGGCAGCAGCTGGGGCTCAGAGCCGCCCAGGTGGCTGTGCGAGGCGGGCGGCAGAGGCAGAGGCAACAGCTGGGGCCCAGACAACCCGCAGCAGCTGGAGCACAGAGCCGCCTGCCCTGGGGCTTAGGGCGCTCCCGGGGCCCAGGAGGGAGCCGGCCCTGTGGCAGGGGGCAGGCCCGTCCCGTCCAGGACCTTGGGTCTGGAGCTGCTGGACATCACGATGCTCTGAAGGCCAGGGATGGGTCTGTCGGAGTCGGAGCCGGGTTCCAGGTGGGCCCCCTGTGCACTGACCACCCTCCACACCCTCCTCCCTCTCCCCCAGAACCCCCCGGGCCACCCTGGGCCCCGCGTCGGCCCCCACTCGAGCCCTAGCTCTTGGTTCCTGAAATGGTCCATCTCTGGCACCCTCTTCCGGGGAATCGGGCAAGTGTCAGGAGGCCCGCACTCCGTGGGTTACCTCTGTGCTCGCCGGGGACCCGGGCTCCCTCCCCCTCGGCTTCTTCCCCTGAGGAGCAGCCCCGCACTCTAGTCCGAGGCCCAGGCTGCCCCTCCTACGGAGGCAGGTCCCCTCTGAGCTCTCGTTTCCCCAGGCTCCCTTGCAGCTGGGCACGCACAGGGCAGAAGCTCAGCCAGAGGCACCTGGCACCCACCTAAGGGGAACCGGGAAGCAGAGAGGCGGGAACGACTTGGAGGCCACCTGGATGGGCCGTCAGGGAGGGGTCTGGACAGAGAAGGCCGGGTCCCACGTCCAGCATCCTGTGTCCGGGGTCCACTGGACCCCTGCCGCACGGCACCCTGGGACATTGTTCCTGCTCCTCGTCCCCCAGGCTGAGTGTCTGCCCCCCAGACATTCCACCAGCCCTGAGTGCCAGGGACCTCGTCCCCCTTGTTCCCCGAGGGATGGCCAGCATCCGTCCAAGAGTAAAAACATCCTTCAGCGCCTGCTCCCTGCCCCTGCCCATCCTGCCTCACTCCATGCTCCCGCGACCCTGTGAGGCAGGGACGGGGGAGGAAGCGTGCTCAGAGCCCCAGCCTCAGGCCCGGCGGGGGCAGAGCCAGGCCCCGGGGGCAGCAATTGGGCCACAGAGTCCCCCACGTGCAGCCCGCAGACATGTGTCTAATGAGCAGTGGGGCACGGAGTATGTCCCACTTCCCAGGAGGGTTGCCCGAGCTCCACCACCCCCCTCCCCGGTCACCTGCCATCCTGCTGGCCTGTGTCCATCCTGCCAGCCATCCCTGGTCTGACCCTGTGGTGGACTGCGTTTTTTGTTTGTTTGCTTGTATTTAAATGTATTTTTATTGACTTCAGAGAGGGAGAGGGAAAGAGAGAAAAACATCAATGATGAGAGTCATGGACCGGCTGCCTCCTGCACACCCCACTCTGGGGATGGAGCCCGCAACCCGGGCCTGTGCCCTGACCGGGAAATCCAACCCTGACCTCCTGGTTCCTAGCCCGACGCGCAGCCCGAGCCAGCCGGCGGGGCTGCTACTAGTAGTCTTGAGTCAACCCAAACAGGAACTCATTTGGATCCAATGTGCAGGCTAAATCGCATTACAGCGAACGCCAGGGAATAGAATCCGCGTGCTCTTCCCTGGCCCCGGAATGTCGCTGGCAGTCGCCGCCGCCGTCCTGCCGGGCCGGGCTGGGCACTTTCACGCATGGGCTCCCCTAATCCCACAGGGCCCTCTGACGGGGCGGGGGGGGGGGGGGCAGCACTGCCCCACTTTAAAGAAGCGGAAATGGAGGCACAGAGAGAGGTCACCGGCCTCGTCCAGGATCTGCTGGCCAGGAAGTGGCTCAGAGCCAGGTCCGTGTCCAGGACAGCCCTCCGCAGCCCGGCCATCTGCTGGGAGCAGCCTTCCCCGGCCAGGGCCTTGGCATCGCCGGCTCCCAGCAGGTTCTCCCTGGTGCCTGGGTCCGAAGGGGTGGGGAGACCCCTCCAGGGGGGCCTGGGTTTGAAGTTACTGCCTCAGGTCAGTCCCAAGCACAGCCGGCCGGGGCACTGGCCTGAGAACGGATGGGGGGGTGGGGGGCAGTGTGCATTTCCGAGGGAATGGAACTCAGCCTCAGCACTTAGGTCAGCTTCTGGGAGCCTCAGTTCCCTCATCAGGAAAATGGACGCAGCTGCCCCAAGTGCCTGTGGGGAGGGCCTCCCTCCGGCTGACCCCCAGGGCACGGCAGCCTCAAGCACGGAGGCTTCACAACACAGCACCTCACGCCCCCAACAGGCTCACAGCCCTGCCCGCTGGGTGTGTGCAGGGTGGGTGTTGTAACTTCCTAATCTCAGCTCATCACTCAGTGCTCGGGGCCAAAGGGGCCCTGCACGCAGGGCGACTACAAAGGCAGGGCCAGGCCAGCTGCTGCCACAGCCCGGCTGCCTCCCACCTCCTGCTCCAGAGGGACCCGGTGCCGTCCAGGGGACCCAGCCCGCCCGTGCCCGCCTGGCCTCAGGAGGGGCCCAGGAAGGCCTGCGCTGGTCCAGCTTCCATCCCCAAAGGTAAGACTGTCTCCTGTCTTTTTTTTTTTCCCAATCCTCACCTGAGGGTATTTTCCATTGATTTTCAGAGAGAGTAGACGAGAGAGGGAAAGACAGAGAAACATCAACGTGAGATTGATTGGTTGCCCCCTGCAGGAGCCCTGGACCCTTGACCGGAATCGAACCCAGGACCCGGGACCCTTTGGTACACAGGCCTTCTCTCTATTCACTGGGCCACACCGGCCAGGGCCCTGCTTCCTGCCTGAGAGAGGGTCTAGTCTTGTGACACCCCCGGGCGCAGGCCGGAGGGAAGGGGCAGGGGTCTGCCGGCGGTGGGCGCTCTGCGGGTGCGGAGGATGAACAAATGCTTCGCTTTCTCTGGTCTCCCTGCCCAAAGGGGAGCGACTCCGAGGTAAACACCCGCCCCGCCTCCTCTGGGCTCCTGACGAGGACCCTCCTCGGTGCCACGTGCGGGCGCTGGGAAGGTGAGGCGGTGGCAGGTACCAGGGTGGGCGGAGGTCCCTGGGCTGAGACCCAGCGGCCGCTCCTCGATCCTCGCCCCCACCCCGCGCAGGCGCGGCGGGAGGTCGGTGGGTCCCGGGCCGGAGCGCGCAGCCAGGGCGCACGGGGCGACCCAGGACCTCGGCGGATGGCAGCGCCCCCTCTGGTCCCAGCGCCTCCGCGGGCCGCCCAGAATCTGTGCCGCCCGGAGCCGGGCAGGGCGAATCCTCCCCGGCGCCGAGTAAGGGCTCCCGGTCCCTCCCGCACGTCGCCTGGGGCGCCCGGCCTCGGGCCACACCTGTCCGCTCCTCCCGGAGGCCTCGGCGCGGCGCTGACGGCCCCAGACGCGGAGCCCCGTGTCCGCCGTCGCTTTGATCCCGGGGGCCCCGCTGGATAAAAGTCTGGGCGGCCCCGCGCCAGCTCCAGAGGGCGGTCGCCGGGGCGGGCGCGCCAGCGGGCGGGGTGCAGGCGAGCGACCCGAGGAGCCAGGGCGCGGGGCCGGTGAGCCGGGGTCTCCGGGTCGCTCGGGGTGGGGTCGTGGGCCGGGGTGCGGGTGCCCTCGGGCTACACCCCGGGCCTGGGCAGCGGGGTGAGCGGACCCCAGGGGCTCAGGTGAGGGCGCTCATCCTGCGCCCTCGGCCCGTCGGGCGCGGGCCGCTGAGCGGAGTCCCCCCTCCTTTTCCGCCCCCCTCGGGGGGGCTCAGAGAAGCCCCACTCCTTCCCCGCCGCCCCCCTCGCCGCACTCACACCCGCCGCCCCGGGGTGGAGGCAGCGGCGCCGGGCTGGCCCCGGCAATGGAGCCGCCGGGCCGCGGGGCGCGCTGCCCCCCACGGAGTCGAGCCGGGAGCGCCTCCGGCGGCCGCGGCGGGGTAGTCCAGGCCCCTCCGTCAGGCTTGCGGTTTGGGAAGAAAAGGCGATGCCTCCGCCAAGAAGAGAGCGAGCGCGGTCCCCTCCCCCTCCACCGAGCCCGGGCGGTGGCGGCGGCACATCTAACGCGCGGGCACCCGGGCGGCCGCGGCCCCCGCAAACTACGCCCAGGCTCGGCCCCCGCCGCTCATTGGCGCGGGCGGGAGCCAGCGCAGTAGACCCTGCGCTGCCCTCGGCCGGCTGCGCGCGGAGCCCGAGCTGCCCAGGCCACGGCGTCCGGCCACAGAGCCTCGACGCCGACCCCCGCGCCGCCCCGGCCAGGCCCAGCGCGAGGAGCCGGGCGAGGCAGCCGGCGCGGCCGGCGCCCCGCAGCCCCGACGCCCCCGGCCCGGCGCCCCCCCACCCCCGCCGCCGCTCACGCCGTGCGCTCCCCGCAGGTGGCCATGGGCCGAGGGGCGCGCGCGCTCCTGCTGCTGCTGGGCCTGCTGCAGGGGGCCGGGGGCGGCGAGGGCAGGAAGACCTGGCGGCGCCGCGGCCAGCAGCCGCCCCCGCAGCGAGCCGAGGCGGTGCCCGCGGCCGGACCGCCCGTGGAGAGCTTCCCGCTGGACTTCACGGCCGTGGAGGGCAACATGGACAGCTTCATGGCGCAGGTGAAGAGCCTGGCGCAGTCCCTGTACCCCTGCTCCGCGCAGCAGCTCAACGAGGACCTGCGCCTGCACCTCCTGCTCAACACGTCGGTGACCTGCAACGACGGCAGCCCCGCCGGGTAAGCCGCCTCCGCCCGACTGTCCTGTCCGGTGGCCCCGCGGGGCTCCAGGCTGCCTGGTCCCAGCGGCTGCACCGTCGCCGCCGCCGGTCCCGCTGCGATGCCAGGCGTCCCTGCGCGGGACCCTCCCCACTGGCCGTGGCAGCTCCCGTCCCCCGGGGAGAGGGCGCCCATGGGGCTTGGGAGGTGCTGACCTCGGCCGGCCGGGCTCCGCGAGGGGGTGGGGACAGGCTTGGAGCCCTGGTCCTGGGCCAGCCTGGGCACTGACCCCTCGGCCATCGGTGCCCAGACCCTCTGCTGTGTCCTTCGGCCCCGGGGCGGGGAGATGGCAGCCCTCGAGCGGCCTCGGCTCCAACAGGAGGAGGCGACGCGGGGCGGGGAGAGCCCGGCTGCACCCCCACCCCCACCCCAGCTCAGCTCAGTCGGCTCCCCGCTGCTGCCCGGGCTGCGGGCGGGGGGAGCAGCCAGCAGACGACCAGGGAGGGGAGCAGGTGGTGCAAAAGGACCCAGGGAGCGACAGCCCGAAAGAGAAAAGGAAGGATGCGAGGCCGAGGGTCGGGAGGAGTTGGGGAGCCCCCTCGCTCCGCCAGCCGGCGCCCGAGGAACGGGACGCGGGGTCAGGCCTCGGCAGGGAGGCTGGACCCCGCCTCGCCCCTGCATCCCGCCGGCCACCTCAGCCCCCTGCCCGCGCGCTCTCCTCCGCGAGGGCCCTTTGCGCACCCCGAGTGCCACCGCGCGCCCCCGGCGGGTCCCGAGTCCGGACGACCGCACCCCCATCCCCTGCGACCGGCCGCCGGCACCGAGTTCCAGCGGTCCCGCGCGGGGTGGGCCGTGGGGATTTTCCACGGACCACACAGCCCCTCGCGGCCCTTCCTGTCCCGCGGGCGCCCCCTCCTGGGCCTGGCGCCGCCGGTGCGCGGTGCAGGGGTCCGGCCTCGGGCGCCCCCGTGCGGCCCGCGCGCCCGGCGACAGGTGGAGGACCAGGGCCCTGCGCGCTGATACCCCCCCTGCACCCCCGCACCCTGCACCCCCGCAGCTACTACCTGAAGGAGTCCAAGGGCAGTCGGCGCTGGCTGCTCTTCCTGGAAGGTGCGTCCCAGGAGCCGGGCGGCGGGGCGGCGGGTCCCCGGGTCCCCGGCCGCGGCCTGAGCGCTCCGTGCGGTGCCCACAGGCGGCTGGTACTGCTTCAACCGCGAGAACTGCGACTCCCGGTACAACACGCTGCGGCGCCTCATGAGCTCCAAGGACTGGCCGCGCACGCGCACAGGTCAGGGCGCCCACCTGCCCTCCTTGGCCCGGGGGGGGGGGGGGGGGGGCCAGGGCCGGCTCCTGGGGCTCTCGGTGGAGGTCCTGGCTCCACTCCCGAGAGCTCCCCGCCGGCCATGTCCGTCCCCCCCCCCCTCCCCCGGCTTCCCTGACTCCCCAGGGGAGGGTCCACGCCCTCTCGCCCTGGGTTCTAGGTCATCCCCGGGTCCAAGCAGCTGGTGGAGGTGGGGGCGGTCGAGGGCCACATCCAGGGCTCACACTCCGGCTGGGCATCCTGGCCGGGAGACTGGTCTGTCCCCCCTTCCCCGCCACCCACCTTGTGGGGACCAAGTAGGAACCCCCACGCCCTGACCTGCCCGCTGACTCTGTCCCCCCTGCCACAGGCACCGGGATCCTGTCCTCCCAGCCCGAGGAAAACCCCCACTGGTGGAACGCCAACATGGTGTAAGGGGCGAGGGGGCCTGTGCTCAGGTCCCTCCTGGGGGTCCTGCTTGGGGGGTCCTTGGGGGAGGTCTTCCCTGGGGGAGGTCTTCCCTGGGGGTGGTCTTCCCTGGCCTGGCTTGCAGGGCCGGGAGGGGCCGGCGGGGCGGGCGGGGCGTGGTGGCACAGGGCTCACTGTCCTCTCCTGCAGCTTCATCCCCTACTGCTCCAGTGATGTCTGGAGTGGGGCTTCACCCAAGTCGGACAAGAGTGAGTCCCCTGCCCTCCCCCTGCCCCCCTGCCCTCCCCCTGCCCCCCTCCCCTCCCCCTGCCCCCCTCCCCAGCCGCCAGTCAGGCAGGGAGGGAGCAGCAAGCTCCCAGGATGCAGGCCTTCGCCTTGTGCTCCCTCTAACCCCACCCCCACATGCCCCAGGTGCCTGCTTGTGCAGGGCTGGCCAGGCCCCGTGGGGACCCTCACTCCTGGCTGGCCCCTGGGGAGGGGCCCCCAGCACTGCCCTACACACCTGACCCCAGGGAACCTATCCCTCCCCCCCCCCCCCCGTCCCTGCCCCCCTCCCCCCCAGCCAGCACCGTCTTCCTCCCCACCTGGTGTAGGAGGCCTCGCTCTCTGTCCAGGCCCCACGTGAAGCCACCCCCTTCTCCCGCAGATGAATATGCCTTCATGGGCGCCCTCATCATCCAGGAGGTGGTGCGGGAGCTCCTGGGCAAAGGGCTGAGTGGGGCCAAGGTGCTGCTGCTGGCAGGGAGCAGGTGGGCCTGGCAGGGGCCTGGGGGGAGGGGGCAGGTGGGCCTGGCAGGGGCCTGGGGGGAGGGGGCAGGTGGGCCTGGCAGGGGCCTGGGGGGAGGGGGCAGGTGGGCCTGGCTGGGGCCTGGGGGGACTGGAAAAGGAGCAGGTGGGGTTCCAGCCTTGCAGCCCTGGGCAAGCATCCACTGCAGCTGGGAACTGTCTAGAGCCATGGTCGGCAAACTGCGGCTTGAGAGCCACATGCAGCTCCTTGGCCCCTTGAGTGTGGCTCTTCCTAAGCCTTAGGAGGACCCTAATGAAGTTAATAACAATGTACCTACCTATATAGTTTAAGTTTAAAAAACTTGGCTCTCAAAAGAAATTTCAATCGTTGCACTGTTGCTATTTGGCTCTGTTGACTAATGAGTTTGCCTACCACTGGTCTAGAGCAGTGGTTCTCAACCTGTGGGTCGCGACCCCTTTGGGGGGTCGAACGACCCTTTCACAGGGGTTGCCTAAGACCATCGGAAAACACATCTATAATTACAGATTGTTTTTGTGATGAATCGCTATGCTTTAATTATGTTCAATTTGTAACAATGAAAATACATCCTGCATATCAGATATTTACATGACGATTCATAACAGTAGCAACATTACAGTTATGAAGTAGCAACGACAATAATGTTATGGTTGGGGGTCACCACAACATGAGGAGCTGTATGAAAGGGTCGTGGCATTAGGAAGGTTGAGAACCGCTGGGATAGAGGAAGCTCTGGACCCGTGGTGTGGAGGAGGGGAGCCCTGGACCGCAGTGACCGAGGGAGTGGTCAGCATTAGCCGTAGCCCGTGCACCTTCTCCGAGGCTGGGACCACGTGGGCAGGGAGCACATTGCTGGTCACTGCCCCAGGCGGCGTGCGGGGACCTGGGGGCATCGGCGTGACGGGTGAAGGGCTGAGGCCCAAGAGCCTCTTCATTCATTTATTTATATTTTTATTGACGTCAGAGAGGAAGGGAGAGGGAGTGAGAGAGAGAAACCTCCATGATGAGAGAATCGTGGACTGGCTGCCTTCTGCACGCCCCCCACTGGGGATCGAGCCCACAACCCAGGCATGTGCCCCGACCCGGAATGGAACCGTGATCCCCTGGTTCAACCATTGAGCCACACCGGCCGGGCCCTCTTTACTTTCAGATAAGGAAACCGAGGTGGAGAGAGAGAGAGAGAGAGAGAGAGAGAGGGGAAGGGAAGGAGGACAGGGAGGAAGTGGGCAGCCTGCCCTTAGCGCTGGGTCAGCGCCTGGAGCCTGCCAGCCCCTCCCCCGCCTCCAGGACCCGAAGGCCCACGGGGAAGGGCCTGGAAGCCTCCGGGACAGGCAGCAGGGCGGGTGGAGCAGGGACTGGCGGCAGTTGTGCAGGTGCGTCGGGCTCCCTGCCACCCGGGCCGGCTCGGGGCCAGGCAGGCTCGGGGGCTGAGCGCCTCCCATTCCCGTCCCTGCAGCGCGGGCGGCACGGGGGTGCTGCTCAACGTGGACCGCGTGGCGGAGCAGCTGCAGGAGCTGGGCCACCCCACCATTCAGGTGCGGGGCCTGGTGGACTCGGGCTGGTTCCTGGACAACAAGCAGTACCACCGCACGGACTGCGTGGACACGGCCACCTGTGCGCCCACCGACGCCATCCGCCTGGGCATCAGGTGCGTGGGGAGGGCGGCCGGCCGGGCTGGCGGGGCCCCGGGCAGAGGGCGGGAGGCGTGGTGTCCTAACCGGCAGGTGTGGCCCAGGTACTGGAACGGGGTGGTCCCTGAGCGCTGCCGGCGCCAGTTCAAGGAGGGCGAGGAGTGGAACTGCTTCTTCGGCTACAAGGTCTACCCGACGCTGCGCTGTGAGTGCCCAGCTTGGGGCTCGCGGGGCACCCAGGGGTGGGGGACCTCCTGCACCTCCTGACTCCAGCGTGGAGTCGGGCCCCAGCGGCCAGGCCCAGACCGGAGCGGGGCGACCCCCCCATCCGGTTCGCCTGGGACCCTCCTGGTCTTAGCACTGAGTCCACTCCGGTGGGGAGACCGGGACGGGGTGCAGGTGGGGGCGGGGATCGCTCCGTCAGCTCCCAGGGCCTAGGCTGCCCCTCCCCCGCCCCACTTGCGGGGCGTGGGAGTGAGATCCCTGCAAAGGGACCTCATCACCAAGTCTCAGTAGAAGGGCATCCCGGGAGCCTAACAAGGCATTTCTGGGAGGAAGGGTGGGTGCTATGGGGCAGCTGGGCTGAGGGGGGCTTGCGGCCAGCACCTGAGAGGTGAGGCCAGCTGGCCCGGACCTAGGGGGCCGGAGCCTGGGGTGGGGGGCCGAGTCCCGGCGAGAGGCCCAGCTGAGCCGTGCCCCCCAGGCCCTGTGTTCGTGGTGCAGTGGCTGTTCGACGAGGCCCAGCTGACCGTGGACAACGTGCACCTCACGGGGCAGCCGGTCCAGGAGGGCCAGTGGCTGTACATCCAGAACGTGGGCCGGGAGCTGCGGCAGACGCTCAAGGACGTGGCGTGAGTGCCGGGCCCTCCATAGGCAGCGGCCACTTGCCTGACACACAGAGGCCTCCGGGGGCCACGGTGCCCGCCGTGGTGAGGACCAGCCCGCGGGTGCACGCAGACCCTGGGACACCACTGGGCATCGAACCATGACCGCCTGGCTCATGGGTTGATGCTCAACCACTGAGCCACACCGGCCGGGCAAGTCCCCTCTGTTTTACTGTGAATAGAAACTTCTTGAAAAATGAAACCTGTTGTTTGAAAAGTAGCACGCCCTGGCCAGGTGCTCAGCGGGTCAGAACATCTCCTGACACACAGGGTGCGGGTTCGATGCCCTTTGGGGCGCACACACAGGCATCAACCGAGAGCACCAATAAGTGGGACGATAGATCCATCCGTCTCTTTCTCTCCTCCCGCCCCTCTCAGGGTCAACCAATCCGTACACAAATAAGAACAGCATGTATTTGGACAAAGGGAAGACCCAGATTTTCTCTAAAAAGGCGCAAATTTGCCTCCAGGCCTCTGCGTCCAGGGCCCTTCATGGGTGATCTGGAGGCAGGAAGGGACGAGGGTTCGCAGGGAACACAAGGGCGGATGGGGACGGCCTGGGCTGAGGAGCAGCTGGCCGGCGGGCACAGCAAAGCCAGGAGGTGGAGGCCGGCAGGGGACAGGCTCCCGGGGAGTGACCGACCCGTGGGCATCGGGTGGGGAAGGGGCTGAGGTGGGGCGGCTGCTCATGGGCGTCTGTCCCACCGGCACAGGGCCAGCTTCGCGCCCGCCTGCCTCTCCCACGAGATCATCCTCCGAAGGTCAGTGCCCCTCGCCCCTTGCCACTCGCCCTGGACCGGCTCAGACCCCTCCCTCTCGCCCTGAACCCACAACCCCCTCCCACCCCCCTGCCCGCACGCCTGCCTCCCAAGCCACTCAGACACCCGGCAGGCCCTGAGGCAGGAACCCAGTGGTCGCAGACTGTCTCCTGCTTCGCCCCGCCCCGCCCCCCCGCCCCCCCTCCCCCCCCGAGTGACCCCGCCCGGGTTTCTCTCCACAGCCACTGGACTGAGGTGCAGGTGAAGGGGACCTCACTCCCGCGGGCGCTGCACTGCTGGGACAGGAGCCTCCACGAGGGCCACAAGGGCAGCAAAACCCCTCTGAAGGGCTGCCCCGTCCACCTGGTGGACGGCTGCTCCTGGCCCCACTGCAACCCCTCGTGCCCCACCATCCGCGACCAGCTCACAGGGCAGGAGATGAACGTGGCCCAGTTCCTCATGCACATGGGCTTTGACGTGCAGGCCCTGGCGCAGCAGCAGGGTCTGGAGCCCAGCAAGCTGCTGGGGATGCTGAGCAGTGGGAGTTAGGGCCCCCGCAAGCCCCCGGGCCCCCCCCCCCGGGCCCACCCCTCCCGGCCCCCTGCCCCTCCCGGGACAGCTGGGTCCGGACGCCCACCCCCAGCAGCCTTCACCGCCCCTCTGGACCCCGGACGCGGCCTCCCCCGCCCCCGCCTGCGGTGGGGAGACCGCGCACTGGACCCTCAGCCCCGCCCTCAGCCCAGGCTCTCCTGCCCTTTTGTATTATTTTATAAAGTGACTTTTTTATTACTTTAATTTTTTAAAAAGGAAAATAAGCAAGAAATATATGATGAATGATATTGTTTTGTAACATATATTTTTTAAATAATGAGATTAAAAAAGACAACAAAAGAGCTTTTCTCTGCGGACATGTTTATTTGAACGGCAGTCGGCCCACTTTGCACCCCTCCCTGCCCCCCCACACTGACCTCCCCCCAACCCCTCCGCCAGGAACAGGGAGGGGGCTGGGGGGGCGAGGCCCACACCCCCCCTCACCTCCCATTCTAGACCCTCTCTGAGGAGGCCCTCCTTCCGCTCACCCGACGGCCGAGGCTCAGGGCAGAGGCCTCAAAGGGGGCATAGCTGCCATTCCTGTTTATTGGGCTGCCGAGGTGCACACGGCACGGCTTCACACAGGATGGTCTCGCGGGCATGGCTCAGCATTTGCCCACTCAGGAAGGTGTCACCACTGGCAGTCTCCAGTCAAACATTATCACCGAGCCCAGCGGGTGAGGACTCCATCCCCAGTGGGGGGCGTGCAGGAGCCAGCCAATCAATGATTCTCTCTCATTACTGATGTTTCTATCTCCCTCTCCCTTACTCTCTGAAATTAATTTTGTAAAAAATGAAATTAAAACATTATCTATCCTATCTAATAAAAGAGAAACATGGTAATTAGTGTACGTCCGCTACCCTTCCCATTGTCTAATCAGGGTGATATGCAAATTAACTGCAGGCCAAGATGGCGGCCGGCAGCCAGGCAGCTTGAAGCTAACATGAGGCTTGCTTGCTTCAGTGACAGAGGAAACCAACGTTCCCCGCCTGCCGCTGCCAGCCTCTGAGCTTGCAGTTTGAAACATTGTTACAAATATAGAAGCTAAACAAAACCCCAGAAACCTGCTTTCAGCCAGTCGGGATCTCAGAGCTGGAGTTGATACAGTGTTTCGATTATAGACCCCAAACAAACCAGATACCTGCTTTCAGCAGCAGAGGCCTCAAAGCTGGAGCCAGAGCTAAAGCTGGCCCAGAATAAAAAGAAAAAAAGGAGCAGTTGGGAGCTTCAGTCACCCGCCAGCCTGAAAACAGCCCTCAGCCCCTCACCCAGACTGGCCAGGCACCCCAGTGGGGACCCCCACCCTGAAGGGTGTGTGACCAGCTGCAAACAGCCATCATCCCCTCACCCAGGCTGGCCAGGCACCCCAGTGAGGACCCCCACCCTGATCCAGGACACCCTTCAGGGCAAACCAGCCGGCCCCCACCCATGCACCAGGCCTCTATCCTATATAGTAAAAGGGTAATATGCCTCCCAGCACCGGGATCAGCGGAGCTGCGAGGCCTCCAGGCACCGGGATCAGTGTGACAGGGGGCGGGGCCACAACCTCCCTATCCGCCCTGCTCTGTTTGTGACAGGGGAAGGTGCCCCAACCCCCTGATCAGCCCCGCTCTATGCCTGATAGGGGGGAGCTCCCCAACCCCCTGATCGCCCTGCGGCTCTGTGTGTGACGGGAAGGCGCCCCAACCCCCTGATCAGCCCAGCTCTGTGTGTGATAGAGGGCAGCGCCCCAACCCCCCCCTCCACGGGCCCTGCTCTATGTGTGATGGGGTAGAGCCATAACCTCCCCATCGGCCCTGCCCTGAGTGTGACAGTGGTGGCGCCCCAACCCCCTGATCGGCCCTGCTCTGTGGGTGATAGAGGGCGGCGCCCCAACCCCCTGATCCGCCCTGCTCTGTGTGTGACAGGGGGCGGTGCCCCAACTCCCCAATCGGCCCTGCTCTGAGCCCGACCAGGGGCTCCACCTAGGGATTGGGCCTGCCCTCTGCCACCTGGGAGCAGGCCTAAGCCAGCAGGTCGTTATCCTCCGAGGGGTCCCAGACTGTGAGAGGGCACAGGCCGGGCTGAGGGACCCGCCCTCCCCCCCGAGTGCACAAATTTTTGTGCACCGGGCCTCTAGTATGTATATATATATATATATATATATATATATACCATAATATGCAAATAGAATGAATGGCAGAACAACCCAACTACCAAACAACCGGTCGCTATGATGTGCACTGACCACCAGGGGGCGCACATGGAACATGGCAGGCATCGGCAGCAGGCAGCAGTGTGCGGAACATGGTGGGCATTGTCAGCAGGTGCAAGCAGTGGCTGCCAGCCCTGATTGCCCCTGGGGGCTTCTCCACCTCCCCCTGCTCCTGAGGGGCGATCAGGACAGCAGCTGCTGCTCGCACCCACTGACGGCACCGGCCCGAATTGCTCTGCGTGTCAGCGTGTGTGAGCGGGGCTGGCACCATCAGCACATGGGAGCGGCAGTGGTGGGAGTAGGGCTGCTGGCACACAGGGGACTGGGGCTGTGATGGGACGAGCCCAGTGGGGGCGCAGAGGATGGGCTGAGACCCGCCCCTGTGCCCACCGCACCTCTTGGCCCACAGTTCCTTTTAAGGTGCATGAATTCGTGCACTGGGCCCCTAGTTTAAAAAATAAAATAACAAGTGTGCAGGCACTCAGCCAACCCCTGTGGCCCTGCTTCCCCCACCGACTGGTGGAGCGCGACCTTCGCTGCCCTGGGACCTGGAGATGGAACTTTAACTCAGTGTCAACATTGACTCCAAATTTCAACTGTGTTTACAGCGACCTCAAAGGATCTGAAGGCCCAGGCAGGATGCGCCCCTGGCTTCCTGTCCCCCTTCCCTTTGCTCCCAGAGCAACTTCGACTGCCGGGCCCCGCTCAGCTGCCCTGACCCCGCAGACTCCGGCCAGCCGCCCTCGCTCCCTGAGCACTGGCCACCGAGCCTCCACCAGATCCTGTCTCTCCTTCAGCCTGGACACCTGTGCCCAGCGCCTCCCTGGGCCCCTCATTCTCACAATGAAGATGTCACCTCTTCTGCCCTAGTCAGTTTGGCTCAGTGGGTAGAGCATTGGCCTGAAGACTGAAAGGTCCTGGGTTCAATTCCTGGCACATGATCACAGTTGTGGGCTCGAGCTATAGTAGGGGGCATGCAGGAGGCAGCTGGTCAATGACTCATTGATGTTTCTATTTCTTTCTTTTTTCTTTTTTTTTTTTTCTTATCTAGTATTTTTAATTCAATGATCTACTTAGCTTCCCATGAATTTTCCTAAATTACCAAAAGAAGAACATATGTAGATTTAACATGACTGGGCTTCAAAGGGTGACACGTATTAAGTTCAATACCCATACCCACTTATACACAGATATATTCACACACAGATATATTCACCCTCACCCGTTTTACTAAAAGGTTTAACCTGCCAGTTAGGTGCGTGCCGGGGTCCAGCCCCAGCAGGTCCAGGGGTCCCCAAAGGTGTGGACAGAGTCAGCGAAGAAGGAATGACACGAAGAGGGCGTTCAGATTATCATCATAGCGAGGTTCTCTAGCCAAGTTCTGGTCAGGATCTCCAGAGAGGTTCTGCTTAGGATCTCCAGCTAGGTTCCGTGTCCATGTTCTCTTGCTAGGTTCTCCCGGTTCTCCAGCCAGGTTCAGTAGCCAAGTTCCCTCGCTAGGTTCTCCAGCCAGGTTCTGTCCAGGTTCTCCAGCCAGGTTCTCTTGCCAATTTCTGTAGTCAGGTTCAGTCCAGGATCTTTTGCCATGTTCTCTCGCTAGGTTCTGTCTCTAGGTTCTGAGGCCAGTTTCTGTCCAGGATCTTTTGCCATGTTCTCTCCAGCGAAGTTCTTCTGTCTCTAGAGAACGTTCTGTGTAGGTTCTGTGCCTAGGTTCTGTCTCTCCGATGTTTCTATTTCTCTCTCCCTCTCCCTTCTTCTCTGAAAGAAATATAAATCCTATATAATATCCTATATAATAAAAGGCTAATATGCAAATCGACTGAACCAAACGGTAGAACGACCGGTCAATATGATGCTCACCGACCACAGGGGGCAGGCATTCAACACAGGAGCTGCCCCCTGGTGGTCAGTGCACACCCAAAGGGGGAGCGCAGCTCAGCCACAAGCCTGGCTGATGGCTGGCGAGTGCAGCGGTGGTGGTGGGAGCCTCTCCTGCCTCCATGGCAACGCTAAGGGGTGTGGGCCTAAGCCATCAGTCGGACATCCCCTGAGGGCTCCTGGACTGCGAGAGGGCGCAGGCCAGGCTAAGGGCGCCCCCCCACACACACCCCCAAGTGCATGAATTTTGTGCACCAGGCCTCTAGTCTCTATATATTTTTAAAAGCATGTTAATTCAGATAGCCAGTGTGACTCCCCTTTTAAAGGGAGGTGGTTCATAGAGTGGCTGCCCACAGGAGCTAGGACCACCCCCCCCCCCAGGGTGGACGTAAATCAGGGACACTGGTCAACCAAGTGGCCAGGCTGTTGGTGCTAGAACATTCCGACGTCACAGCTCCCACGGTGGGCCGAGGCATCCCCCCCGCCCCCCGTGGGTTTCCAGCCAAGAAGACACCTGTCCAGAACCTAATGGTGAGGAAACAGGCCGATCGCACTCACGGAGAGACAGTCTGCAAAGCCACCTGCTCAGACTCTCCAAAAAGAGGCATGAGGAAATGGCAACAAAGAGAGAGACTGCTCTAGAATACGGGGAACGGAGGCACAGCGGCCAAATGCATCCTCCCCATCAGGTCCTGGTGCTGCGTGTGCTTCCGGGAGGGGGGAAACGGAATAAGGACCCGCGCTACTCAAGTGTCCCGGCATGAGCCTCCTGCTCAGTCCTTTCCCAGCAGGCGTCGTGGAGGGACCTCGGGCGGATTGTCGTATCCACAGAATTAACATTATTATTCTTTGTTGTTTGTTAATCCTCACCTGAGGATATTTTTCCATTGATTTTTAGAGAGAGTGGAAGGGACGGAAAGAGACATATCGATTGGCTGCCTCCCGCGCGCACCCTGACCAGGGCTGGGGATTGAGCGCGCCACCGAGGTACGTGCCCTTGACCGGAATCACAGGCTGACGCTCTATCCACTGAGCCAAACCGGCTAGGGTAACGTTATTATTGATGATTAACTATCAACGAGCAGGAGGGAGAGAGAACAAATGGCAAAATAGGACTGATTCTTTATATATATATATATATTGATTCTAGAGAGGAAGGGAGAGATAAAACATCAGTGATGAGAGAGAAGGATTGCTCGGCTGCCTTCTGCACGCCCCTACTGGGGATCAAGCTCGCAACCTCAGGCATGTGCCTTTGACCGGAATCGAACCTGGACCCTTTAATCCACAGGCTGGCACTCTATCCACTGAGCCACACCGGCCAGGGCGGGACTGATTCTTTTTTTTTTTTAATATATTTTATTGATTTTTTACAGAGAGGAAGGGAGAGAGACAGACAGCCAGAAACATCGACGAGAGAGAAACATCGATCAGCTGCCTCCTGCACATCTCCCACCGGGGATGTGCCCGCAACCCAGGCACATGCCCCTGACCGGAACCGAACCCGGGACCCCTCAGTCCGCAGGCCGACGCTCTATCCACTGAGCCACACCGGCCAGGGCGGGACTGATTCTTTTTTTTTTTTTTAATATATTTTATTGATTTTTTACAGAGAGGAAGGGAAAGAGACAGAGAGCCAGAAACATCGACGAGAGAGAAACATCGATCGGCTGCCTCCTGCACATCTCCCACCGGGGATGTGCCTGCAACCCAGGCACATGCCCCTGACCGGAACTGAACCCGGGACCCCTCAGTCCGCAGGCCGACGCTCTATCCACTGAGCCACACCGGCCAGGGCGGGACTGATTCTTGATGCAAGGGGGAAGTATGTTCACGGTGCTATTTCGAAACTCTTCGGTGAGTGTGAAACTTTTCTAAATGAAGTCGGGGAAACAGATACATTTATGTAATTACCCCCCCCACACACACACACACGCACACACACACACACGCACACACGCACACACACGCACACACACGCACACACGCGCACACACATACACACACACACACACGCACACACACACACACACACACACACGCACACACACATACACGCACGAGATGTTCATAGTGATCCATCCAGGGACAGGATCACGGGCGATGTTCCTGTCTCGTTTCCGGCATTGATGGGTGTTCCAACTCCTACCTTCAGAAAGAAATGTTTTCATTTTCACAAGCCTTTCGTACATATTAATATTTTAGCCTGAAAATAGGGGAGTTGAGTTTCTTCTAGGTGTTCGCATGTCTAGTAGGGACAGGTCAAGAGCTCCATAATGCCCCCCGCCAAATAACAACTACACCTCCACCCAGGGCAGGCTGGGGGCTGTGAGGAGAAAGGGGGCACGACCCCCAGGAGCCCCCTCCCTTCCCCAGAGGCCCCCGCCCGGAACAGAGCTGACCCAGGGCCCCAGGGGCCATGACAGCAGGTCCTGCAAACCATTTGGGTCTGGACCAAGCCACCCCCACCCCTGCCCCTCCCCCTCCTGGCCCGCCATGGAGGCTGCTGAGCTGAAGGGACAGTGACCGGGTCACTCTCTGCTCCCCTCCCTCCTCCTCCCCTGCAGGAAGAGGAGTGACAGACAGAGGCAGGTGCTGTGAAGGAGGCGGAGCCAGCAGCCAAGGGGTTAATGGTCCTGGCAGGGGCTTGGCCTGGGGCACAGGGGTCAGATGTCCCCCTGGAATGGGGACCGGCTGCTATTCCCAGGCTCTGACACTCCGCCTATTTATAGCGCTGGGCCGGCCCCCCCACACCAGGCAGAGCGGCTGCTCCCTGCAATGTCACTGCCACTGCAGCCACTGGCACCAGCACCGGCACCGGCACCTCCGCGCTGAAGGAGGCAGAGCGGCCACCGCCCCGGCAGGAACCCCGGCCGCCAGGCGCGGTGTGAGGCCAGGAGGCGGCCTGTCCGATGGGCAGCACCATGGAGCCTCCCGGGGGCGGGTACCTGCACCTGGGCGCTGTGGCGTCCCCCGTGGGCACGGCCCGCGTGCTGCAGCTGGCCTTCGGGTGCGCCACCTTCAGCCTGGTGGCGCACCGCGGCGGCTTCGCGGGCGTGCAGGGCACCTTCTGCATGGCCGCCTGGGGCTTCTGCTTCGCCCTCTCGGGCCTGGTGGTGGCCTGCGAGGTCACCCGGCTGCACGGCTGCCTGCGCCTCTCCTGGGGCAACTTCACGGCCGCCTTCGCCATGCTGGCCACGCTGCTGTCGGCCACAGCGGCCGTCCTCTACCCGCTGTACTTCGCCCGTCTGCAGTGCCCGCCCGAGCCCGCGGGCTGCACCGCCCGGGACTTCCGTCTGGCCGCCAGCGTCTTCGCAGGGCTGCTGTTCCTGGCCTACGCGGCCGAGGTGGCCCTGACCCGGGCCCGGCCCGGCCAGGTGGCCAGCTACATGGCCACGGTGTCCGGGCTCCTGAAGATCGTCCAGGCCTTCGTGGCCTGCATCATCTTCGGGGCGCTGGTCCAGGACAGCGGCTACCGGCGCTACGCGGCCACCCAGTGGTGCGTGGCCGTCTACAGCCTGTGCTTCCTGGCCACCGTGGCCGTGGTGGCGCTGAGCGTCCTGGGCCACACGGGCGGCCCGGGCGGCCCCTTCGAGCGCTTCGTGGCCGTGTACACCTTCCTGGCCGTGCTCCTCTACCTCAGCGCCGCCGTCATCTGGCCCGTCTTCTGCTTCGACCCCAAGTACGGTGAGCCCAGGCGGCCCCCCGACTGCCCCCGGGGCCGCTGCGCCTGGGACAGCCAGCTGGTGGTGGCCGTCTTCACCTACGTCAACCTGCTGCTCTACGTGGCCGACCTGGCCTACTCGCAGAGGATCCGCTTCGTGCCCAGCCCGTAGCCCAGGCCCCCCGCCTCTGCTCTGGGTGCCGGGCCCGCGGGGGAGCGGCCAGGGGAGGCCCCGCACAGCCATTCAGAGGACTCCTGGCAGCGAAGGCAGCTTCGGGGGGCGGGGCCTGAGCAGGACCCCAGAGGACCTCCACCAGGCACTCCCAGCCCCTCCCTGTTTCTCTCCTTGTCTCTATCTCTCTCTCCCTCTCTGTCTCTGTCTCTCTCCCTGTCTCTCCCTGTCTTTGTCTCTCCCTGTCTCTGTCTCTCCCTGTCTCTGTCTCTCTCCCTGTCTCTCCCTATCTCTGTCTCTCCCTATCTCTGTCTCTCCCTGTCTCTGTCTCTCCCTATCTCTGTCTCTCTCCCTATCTCTGTCTCTCTCCCTGTCTCTCCCTATCTCTGTCTCTCCCTGTCTCTGTCTCTCCCTGTCTCTCCCTATCTCTGTCTCTCCCTGTCTCTCCCTATCTCTGTCTCTCCCTATCTCTGTCTCTCCCTGTCTCTGTCTCTCCCTGTCTCTCCCTATCTCTGTCTCTCTCCCTGTCTCTGTCTCTCTCCCTGTCTCTCTCCCTCTCTGTCTCTCCAGGGCTTGGCCTCTGACTCGGGGATGGCCCCTGTCGCTTAGGAGGAGCTCGGGAGGCAGGCCTGCTGGACTCTCTGCACATGGGTTCCCTGGGGGAGGGTTTGGACAGCCCCGTGTCTATTGCCGTCAGGAGCCTACATTCAGGCAGAACCTAAGTGAAGCTGAACAGAGACAATTCCCAGGGCTGTGGGGAGGGGCTGGAAAGGAGCCGGGCGTGTGGACAGGGCGTGTGGACAGAGCTGGGCTGGGGCAGGGCCTGGGGGCCGGCCTCCTGCCTTCAGGGGGCAGCTCCGGAGCAGGCAGCCAGGCCCGCGTGCAGCTCAAGGGGAAGGAGCCGGAACCATGACCCCAGCTCACCCACCGGCCTCCACTGGCCACAGAGAGGGGAACGGAGCCAGGACGGTGGAGTCGCCGGGGCCAGCCGAGGAGAAGCTGGTTCCCACCAGGCCGGCCCCACCACCGGCCCCACCAGGACCTGCTGTGGCCCAGGGGAGGCTGGCCCAGGGCAGCCACGGGACACGGAGCTGGGCCCGGCACCTCCCTGGTGCTCACGGCCCACGACCTCCATCTGCTCAAGTGTCTGTTCACCTGGCCGCTGACCACCAGGGCCCACTGGGGCCGTCGTCCAGCCAGCTTCCTCCATTGAGAGCCCGGCGGGGGCCGGCCCAGCACAGGGCCCCTCAGCCTGGCCTCTCGCCCAGGGTCCTGGGCAGGAAATAAAGGCCAGCGCTGACCTGCACCCGGCTCTGGCCAGCGATCTGCACCTCCTGGGCCCCCCTCACCCCCTCCTCAGCGGAGAAGAGCCTGACCCTGCCTGGCAGGGGAGGAGGCGGCCGGGGGCCCAGGGTATCAGGGTGAGAGCAGCCTCGGTCCTCTCCCTCGGTGAGAGCCAGCGTGGGGGGGAGATGGGATGACACCAAGCTCCGACCCCCCCCCCGTGGCACTCAGCACTGCCCGTCACCCACACCCCAGCAGGGGTGCCGGGGCCCCAGCGAGGGACAGAGGGGTGCTGCCCACTGTGGGTGGCGGGACCCAAGCAGGTTTCAGGCGCAGGCACCCAGCGGAGTGGGAGACAATGGGCCCCGCCGTGGGGAGGGCACTCGAGGGGCCCTTTACCCAGGGGGCAGTGGGGCAGGCTCCACAGCAGATCCCCGAAGAGGGCAGCAGCCCGTGTCTGAGGGAGGGTTGGGGTTGGGGGGACATTTCCAGGTGACAAGGAGCCTACGGGCCACACCCCTTCCAGCTCACAGGGAGGCCGGGACCACAGTTGTCCTTCCTTTTCCAGCCAAACTTCCGGAACGCGTTCTCTGCCTCCGGCTTCCCAGTCCCCGCACCGTCCAGGGGGCACCGTCCAGCGGCCGCGGCCCCAGTGCCCCTCCCAATTGTCGCAGGTCCGATGGGGGACAGAGGGGGTGCTCCTGCCGACACTGCCCCTGGACCGGAGGACTCCCTCGGCTCCAGGGAGTTACTGGCCGTTATTACTTGGAAAACAGCACTTTGTGTCCAGCCGGTGTGGCTCAGCGGTCGAGCGTCCACCTATGAAGCAAGAAGTCCCTGGTTGGATTCAGGCCAGGGCAGATGCCGCGGTTGCAGGTTCGACCCCCAGTAGGGGGCGTGCAGGAGGCAGCCAATGGATGATATTTCTCTCTCATCGATGTTTCTCTCTCTCCCTCTTCCTCTCTCTCTAAAAAGCAATAAAAACATTTTTTTAAAAGAAAGAAAAACTACTTTTTAAAGAAGAGGGTTCCATTCTCTGGTGACGGACAGTCAGAAGGGCTGGGCCCTCCTGTGGAGGGAGGAGATCGCCCGCTGCACAGGGCTCTGGTCGCCGCGTCAAAGAAAAGGCCCAGCCTGCCTCTGGGCACCAGCGCCGGAGTGATTCTGAGAATAGGTTCTGGGACAACTTGTCATTTAATTTGCAGAACTGATCAAGCAGGGTGGCTCACCCCTTCTCCTGTGGGCAGCGAGCTGTTCACAAGGATCCCTTCCTCCTTGGCCTGAATCCTGCTGCTGCCTGGGACCCCGGACCTTCCCAAACCCAACGCCGACTCAGACTCAGCTCAGATGAGCCCTGAGCGCGTCCCGGTGCGGGGAGGGCCCTGCGCCCATGTGCTCCCTAAGACCCAGGGCCAAGGGCTTCCAGGGGCCCTGCAGACACGACGTCAGGAGAGACTGGGGTGCTCCATGAAGCTGGGGGGCGCTGGGGTCACCTTCCTCTGGCCCAGAGAGACTGGCGGGGAGAAGCTCCGGGTGGAAGGAGCAGGGTCTCGGGGGCCAGGACCTAGACTTCCCGGGGCGCCTGAGCAGCCTCCTGGTACAACTGAATAAAACCCAGACAAGCTAGAAACAGAAGCACACACAGAACTTGAAAGCGGCAAGAAACAGTATCACACTAGCGATCCATGTTAAATGTTTCCCTCCGGCAAACTGTTCTCACACACACACCTCGCACCGAGCGCGCCAGCAAAGCTCTGCTCAGCAGGGCTCCTCCACACGGTGGTCCTGCTAGCAGCAGGTCTGGGATCACGGCCAGCGCCCCCCGCAGTGGGGACCCCACTCCCGCCGCCCCTTACCCCCGCGCTCAGTCCCCACGTATGGGCCTGCGGGCCCGGATCTCGGGGGGCGAGCGCCCAAGGGGCTGGGGTCCCACGGGACGCACTGGCCGGGCGGTTCCAGGAGACCCGCTGCTGGGGGGCGCGGGTGCGGGGTGGGGTTTCCAGGGTGCAGGGTTCTCGTCGCCAGGGTCCGGGGTGCAGGGTCCCAACAGGCGCGGATCCGGAGGTGCGGGGGGTCCCGGATCACCTGGGCGGGGGGGGGGGTGGGCGGCGGGGCGACCGAGCCGGGCCGGCGGGGGCGGGGGCCACAGCGAGTGGATGATGCAACCCCCCCACCGCCACCCGCGCCCTCTGATTGGTCGGCGTCCGAATGGCCGCGCTGCGGATTGGCTGGGGCGTCGGAGGCGGGGCCGCGGGGCGGAGATGCCGCGTGGCTGGCGCCGCTCGGTGGGTGGGGGGCGACCTGCGCTGGAGAACCCGGTACCTGGGCGCCCCGCGGGGTCGGCTCCTGCGGCCGAGAGCGCTGCCGGGCGGGGGCGGCGCGTCTGGGTCCCGGCCCGGGCGGGGGGAGCCGGGGCGGGAGGCGCTCGCCTCTGGGGGCCTTCAGGCGCCCGCCGCCCCGCGACCCCTTTGCAGGCCCGCGCGCTCCTTCCTGCTCCACGTGCGCGGGACCTCGGGGAGCTAATCCGGGGACCCCGCTGTAGCTGGGAATCGGGGTCCGGGTCCCCGCTGTAGGTGGGAGTCGGGGCAGTTCCCGGGGCTCCGGGACTGTCGGGCAGCCCAGGGGGAAGTTAGACGGGTTTGGGGGAGGGGGTGGCGCCCGCAGGCGGTGGAGTGGCCGGGCCTGGCACTGCCCCCCTAACTTCTGGCGCCGGATCCTGCCCCGTCTCCCCCGCAGTTCCCACCGCGCAAGGGGCAGCTCCGAGGGCCGTGGGCGCGTCAGACGCCATGAGCGTGGGCTTCATCGGGGCGGGCCAGCTGGCCTTTGCCCTGGCCAAGGGCTTCACGGCGGCAGGTAGGTCCTGCGGCCAGGAGGGCGCCCCCCTTCTGCAGGGGGGGCGGGAAGAGGGGGGTCTCCATAATATGCCTGTGGGACATGGCAGCCCCAAGATGTTTGGGGGGCGGGGTTGCTCTCACCCTGGGTGGTGGGGGTTCTGCTCTCCCTCCTGGGAACGGCCTTGAGGGAGGAACTGTTCCTGCAGGCGTCCTGGCCGCCCACAAGATCATGGCCAGCTCTCCAGACATGGACCTGGCCACGGTCTCCGCCCTCAGGGTAAGTGCTGGGCGACGGGGCCAGTCAGCGGATCTGACATGGGGGGGGGGGGGGGACAGCCTGACCCTGGAGGGCCAGGAGTAGTGGCCCCAGGGGGACACCATGAGACCCTGCTCTGCTCTGGGACCTGGGTGATGTGCAGCCGGTGGAGAGGGGGTGATGGTTAGGAAAGGGGTGCTGGGGGGCCAGACAGATGGGGCCACAGTGTGGGGCCAGGCCAGACACTTCTGGGGGCTGATATAGTTTGGGTTCACTGTAGCTGATTAGACATCCAGACCCAAGGGTGGGCAAGTGCCCAGCTTGGGGCCACCACTCACCCCACAGAGCAGAGGGGGGTGGGGAGGGGCTGAGGCTGGGACAGAGAGGAAGGAGAGAGAGAGAGCAACATCAGTGATGAGAAAGAAACATTGATCAGCTGCCTCCTGCACACCCCACACTGGGGATTGAGCCTGCAACCCGGGCCTGTGCCCTGACCAGGATCGAGCCCTGATCTCCTGGTCACAGGTCAATGCTCAACCACTGAGCCACGCCGGCCAGGCGCTTCCTCTACTTTTGGGTGGGAGGGGCAGTTGGGGTGTCACAGCCCCTTTCCCTGAGCCCCAGGTCTGGCCATGCCCACACCCCAGCAGCCTCTGTGCTGGTCCACATGATGGCTCTTGGCTGAGAGAGATGCTGGGGGTCCGGCCAGCTACGAGGGCAGGCTGAGCCCGCCCCGGCATTCCCCACAGAAAATGGGGGTGAACCTGACGCCCCACAACAAGGAGACGGTGCAGCACAGCGACGTGCTCTTCCTGGCAGTAAAGCCGCACATCATCCCCTTCATCCTGGACGAGGTTGGCGCCCACATCGAGAGCCGGCACATCGTCGTGTCCTGCGCGGCCGGCGTCACCATCAGCAGCATCGAGAAGGTGGGGCTGCGGCCCCGGGTGTGGAGAGCGGGTGGGAGTGTGTGCAGAGAGGCCGGGCCTCCGGCCCTCGATTTGCCCGGGTCTCCATCTGTGAAATGGGCGTGTGGGCCCCGCCCCCAGTGAGAACTCAGGAAATGCTCAGGTGGATGAGCCCGTTCTCACCCTCACCCAGCACCCCTGCTGGCCGGGGCTGGGAGGGACACCCCGCTGGCTTCTCCTACAGAAGCTCAGGGCGTTCCAGCCGGCCCCCAAGGTCATCCGCTGCATGACCAACACGCCGGTGGTGGTGCGGGAGGGGGCCACCGTGTTCGCCACGGGCACCCACGCCCACGTGGAGGACGGCCGGCTCCTGGAGCAGCTGCTGGGGAGTGTGGGCTTCTGCGCGGAGGTGGAGGAGGACCTGATCGACGCCGTCACGGGACTCAGTGGCAGCGGGCCCGCCTACGTGAGGACTGGACCGGGTGCAGGCGGGTGGTGGCTGGGGCCTGGCAGGGGGCAGCTGGGCGTGTGGGAGGACCTCCAGGTGCCTTCGTCAGTCCTTCCCCCTCCTCCCTGCTCCCTGCTCCGGTCCTTCCCCTCCTCCCTGCTCTGGCCGCTTCGGGCAGAGCTGCTGGACAACCATTGCCCGGAGAATTCACCAGGGGACCCTGGCTTAGGCGCCCTCTCCCCACAGGCATTCACAGCCCTCGATGCCCTGGCTGACGGGGGCGTGAAGATGGGGCTTCCCAGGCGCCTGGCAGTCCGCCTCGGGGCCCAGGCTCTGCTGGTCAGTATTGTCCCTGACCCTCTAGTGGGGCCACTCCTTGCTGGGCGTGAGGCTAGTGCCCTGGAACGGAGGGGCCGGCTGTCAGCGTGTGCCTCAGTGGCGGGGCTGGGCGCCGTGTCGTGCGGATGTGGGTGAGCGCCCCACAGCCAACATCCTCTCTCGTCTCCCCCACGCAGGGTGCTGCCAAGATGCTGCTGGACTCGGAGCAGCACCCAGGGCAGCTCAAGGACAACGTCTGCTCCCCCGGAGGCGCCACCATCCACGCCCTGCATGTGCTGGAGAGCGGGGGCTTCCGCTCCCTGCTCATCAACGCTGTGGAGGCCTCCTGCATCCGCACCCGGTGGGCCCCGCCGCCCGCCCCCCACTCCCAGCCCGCATACCGAGCCCTCCCCTCCACCTCACACCCACAGCCTGCCTATCTGGGAAGCTCTTGGCCACGGGCTGCTGGCTCAGCCGCTAACATTCGAGTCTGCTCAGCCCCTCACTCAGCAGATGTGTATCGAGCTCTGGCCTGGTGGTGGGCAGGGCACAGGGAGCCCCGAGGTTCTCTGGGGTGCGGTTTACCGTGCCCTCCCCGTTGTCCTGCCGGGGAGCCTCTGTGGACTGGTGATAACCCTCCTCCGGGCCTGGCTGGGGAGATTAGCAGGTTAGAATGCAGGACCTGGCGCCGGCACCGGCTTGACGAGAGGCCGTGACCGCTGACAGGAAGCCAGAGCGGCATGGAGTCTGGAGTCTAGGCTCAGCATCGCTGTCCCTGGGCTGTGGGCCTTGCTCCCTCCTCCCTCGTGGACACCTGGGCTCGGAGGAGGCGGGTCCCGGTACTCAACCCCCCTCTCTGCCCCTCCAGGGAGCTGCAGTCCATGGCCGACCAAGAGAAGGTCTCGCCCGCTGCCATTAAGAAGACCGTCCTGGACAAGGTGAAGCTGGACTCTCCTCCAGGGGCCGCGCCGGCCGCTTCGGGCCACTCCAAGCTGCTCCCCCGCAGTGTGGCCCCAGCGGGCAAGAAGGACTGAGGGTCCCGCCTGCGCACCGGGCTGCCCTCTGCCTTCCCTCTCCTGGGCTTGGAGCTCCTGCGCTGGGCGTCTTGAGGCCCAAGCCACACAGGGTGTCCTGTCCGCATGGTGGCCTGCCCATGGCTCTGGTCAACTTGGGCCTAGCAGGGTCATAGCCGGGGGGGATACATCACTTCCCAGTGGGAGCCTCCCTGAGCGCTTCCTGGCCCAGAAGAGGGGTGGACTCTCTGAGTGCAACCTCCTCCTTCCTCTGCTCCCAGCTCAGAAGGGGTTCAGCTCCCAGTGTCAGCTGCCCTGGGGCTTGGCCCCTTCCTAAGCACAGAGGTCAAGGTTCCCTGCCCTGAAGGTCCAGCCAAGAGGAGAGCCCCCTCCCACGCCTGCCACTTCCCCAACCTCCTTGCGCAGGGACACCTCCCTCGGTGTCGGGGGACCAGCATCCTGACCTCAGAGGAGGGACCTCGGTTCTTGGCCGGCTGCCAGCTGCCCCTTGCTCCCACTTGACACTTGAGAAGGGCTCCTCGGGCAGGTGGCCTTCCAGGTCCGCGGAGCACTCAGGCCACTGTCTCCCCCTCCTGGCCTTTTAGGTTCAATAAACTGGTTTCCAGCCCTAACTTCTAACTTTGTCACTACGTGTGGAGGGTTGCCCCAGCTGCCCAGAGCGTCATGGCGACCGGGTGTGATGTCAGAGGCTGAGCCAGTAGTAGCCCATGGCCGAGAGCCCTTGCTCCCCAGGTAGCCCGGCTGTGGGTGGGGGGAGGGAGGCTCCCAGGGAGCAGAGGAAGGGTCAGCCCCTCAGGCTGCCGTCACTAGAAGTGTGATGGAAGTTGGTACCGTTGGCTGGGGGGTGGGGGGGGGCGGGTGGAGCGGCCCCAGCTTCTGCATCCTCCATGCCTCCTGACTTAGTCTCCCCAGATTACCCAGGCAAAGGCAGGTGGGGCAGATGGCCCTTAGGGAGCTAGCTGCATTAGGGTTTCTCCAGAAAAGCAGAAAAAATAGATGTTAGAACATATATAGAGGTGGTTATAAGGAAGTGGCTAGCAAGTCCACCCTGCAGGGTGGCCGGAGGCTGGATACCAGACAGCTGACGTGCCAGTTCACAGGCCCTCAGGCAGGGAGCGCCCATGTTGCTGGTGAGTCTGAAGGCAGAATTCTCCAGGGCCGGTCAGGCTCTTTGGCCTTCTGTTGCTTGGAGGAGGCCCACCCACATCACAGAGGGTGATCTGTCCAAGTCTACGACCTAACGTTAATCTCGGGCAAAAACACCCTCACAGAAACAGGCAGTATCTTGGACCAGCTATTTGGGCATCCCGGGTCCCAGGCAAGTTGACACATAAAATTAACTCCCAGGGGAGGCCCCCAAGCTGCTGAGGGTCAGAACCCTTATGGGGTCAGGAGGGCTCACCCTTTGATCACAATAACAAACAGTTACAGAGCATAGAGACAAGAGGAGGCCTGGGCCTCAGGGGCTGACGCGCGCGCGCACACACACACACACACACCCTGCAGGAGCGCTCTGTAGGTGGTGCTGTCCCGGGCGGGGGGGGGGGGGGGGGTGATTGGGGGCGCTGCCAATCGCAGAGCCGCATGCCTGTCCTCTCCAGTTCGCTCCTGCCCCTGGGCCCACTTAGAACCAAGGCCCAGCGCACGTGGGTGGGCGGACGAGGCACTTAGGGGACAAGGGGAGAGACGAGAAACCAGAAAAACGGAAGAAAATGCACAACAGAAAACACAAGGAGCATGACTGCGCCCGCTCCCAGTCTGCCAGGGTGGCCTCGAGAGGCCTGTGCAGGGCTGGCGCGCGTGTGGGAGTGTGTCCCCGCGCGGCCCGCCTCGGGCGTGGCCCAAGCGCAGACCCCCCACCCCCACCCCGGCCCCGCGCAGGTGAAGCGGAGCGGCCCTTGGACACGTGGCCTTTGAAATTGTCAGCGCACCGGCCACTAGGCCCCGCCTCCAGGGCCGGGAAAGGGGCGTGGCCTCAGGAGAGCGCGTTCCCGACTAGAACCGCGAGACCCCGCTCGGGCAGGGCGCGCGTTGCCCGGGCGACGGCGCCCGAGTGCGCAGGCGCATTGCAACCACGCCCCGCCGCCGCCGCCACCGCGCCTTCCCCTTTAAGCCCCGGCCGGTCGCGACGCCGCTTCATGAATGGAGCCCACGTGACCAAACATCATGTGACGTCTGTGGAGCGGCGGCGGCGGCGGCGGCGGCGGCGGCGGCGGCGGATCCCCAGCCTGGTCCGGCCCAGCCTTCCCAGCGCGCTTGGCCCGGCCCGCGCAGGCGGCGAGCCCCCATCCCGGGCGCGGAGCCCCGCGCGGTCCCTCCCCGCGCAGCCTCGGAGCGCTCGCCGCCCCCCGCCCCGGCCTCGGCCCGCCCGGCCCGCAGTGTGGTGGGTGAGTGCGGCTGCGGGCCCGGCCGGACGGGGGGCGGGGGCCGTGGGCGCCCGGGGGCTCCGGGCCGGGGTGCAGCCGGCGGGGCCGCGGCTCCTCCCAGCGGACCTGAGCGGCGCGGGCCGGGCGTCCCTGGCTCCGGGTCTGCCCTGCTCCCCGATGGCGACCGTGCCTCGATTTCCCTACCGGGCAGGGCGCTGCTGGCCCGTGCGCGCGGGGTGCGGGGGGTGGGCCGCGGGGCCGGCGAGGGCGGCGGGCGGGGCGGGCGCGCGGCTTGCTCCACGGAGGCTGGGGTGCCCTGGAGGGAGGGGCGGCCAGGGTGGCGGGAGGAAAGGGTGGGGTCGAGTGGGGCGCCCAGGGCTCCGCGGAGCAGCCGGGCGGCCTCGGTCAGAGCTGCTGATTCATCAGGTGTCTGCACCGCGCCTTCCCGGGCGCCGCGGGCCTCGGCGGGCCGGGGCGGGGGGGCGGCACGGGGGGCGCTAGGACGCCCCTGGTCGCGCCGGCTCGGCTCCGTCGCCCGCGAGCCGGAGCCCGAGGGAGACTTGCTGAGTCATCAGCATGAGGTCACTCGGCTCCTCCCGGTGCCCGGGGGATCCGAGCCGGGGCCCGGGGCCTCCAAGGCCAGGGCACACGAGGTGGCGGGGCCGCGGGGCCGCGGGGCCGCGCGGGTGGTGCTAGGCCCACGGGTCGGGGCGCCGTTTAAGTTTGGCCTGAGGTTCAAGTCCAAGGCCGGGTGGTGAGCAGGCAGCGGAGGGGCCGCGGCGGGAGGACGGGCAGCCCCCGGCCGGTGCACCCCTCGCGGGCGTGCTCTGCCCTGGCAGCCGGCCGGGACCCGCGTCTGGGACAGTTCCCCAAACTGGGAAATAGTTCCCTCCAGCGAGCGAAGGGGAGGAGCCTAGAGGGGCCGAGCTGGGGGCGGGCGGGCTTTCCCTGAGTGGTCTGGTCGGCCAGGCCGCGCGCCCAGGGGCGGGGAAGAGAGGGCAACACCGACCAGAGAGGGAGAAAGAGGCCGGGGCGGCCTGGCGGGAGGGGCCGCCGTGGTGGCGGGAGCAGGAAAGGGTGGGGTCCGGTGGGGAGCCCAGGGCTCCGTGAAAGAGCCGGGCAGAGTACACCCTGTCCTGAGGCCTGGTGACCGTGGACAGGACAGTTGGCAAGCAGGTGCAGCTCTACCAGGAAATTGCCAATGAGAGGAAGCGGCAGGCCTGAGCCATTGGGGACCAAGGTGCTTGGTGAGCAGGTCCTGCCCCCATTGCAGCCGGGCCTGGGGGTGTGAGTGCAGGCTGCAGCTGGTGGGAGCTTCAGGGCACAGCGGGTGGGCTGGGGTGGAAGGATTCGGTTCCCCATCACCCCAGAGCTGTCCCCCTGGAGGTTGGGGCTCAGCGCTGTGCAGGTGAGCAGAGACTGTGGCCCTGGTGGGCGTTCGGCCAGATGATGGGGACAGGTGGGGAGTGACCGCTTGAGGGTGGTGTGTGCCGGACGCCTTTCCCGGGTGTGGGCAGTTCCTGGCCTCTAGGGGTGCGGGAGTGTTTTGTCTAGACCAGCTCCGAGGACCCCTCTTGCCCAGGGGCTCATGTCTGCAGAGGTTGGCTCCCCACCAGCACACACTTACAGGGCGGGGCAAAAGTGGGTTTACAGTGTTGAGTGTATGGAACATGGAGTTTATTCTTGTACTGTTTATTAATTGTCTTGTTTTCCAGACGAACAACTGTAAACCGACTTTTGCCCCACCCTGTACACACACACACACACACACACACACACACAGAGTCCAGGCTTAGAGATGTCAGATGTTTTCAAACACTTCAGCTGATGGTTTGGCTGTCATTTTATGCCCTAGGAAAGTACAGATTCCTGGAGGGGACTTTCTTTCTTTTCTTTTCTTTTTTGTTTTGTTTTGTTAATGTTTTTATTGATTTTTGTTTTTAGAGAAAGAGAAAGGGAGAGGGATAAAGAGAAACATCATCATTGGCTGCCTCCTGCATGCCCCCTACTGGGGATCGAGCCCACAACCCGGGCATGTCCCCTGATCAGGAATCAAAAAGGTGACTTCTTGGTTTGTAGGTCAACGTTCAACCACTGAGCCACACCAGCTGGGCTGGAGGGGTTCTCCGTTACTTTTGCTTCAGTGGAAATTAAGTTTTAGACTTTTCTCCGAGTGGCTTTTGGTGGCTGAGGGCTTCTGGAGGAGGTGGTCGGAGGGAGGAGGGAGTGAGGCTGGACTGGCTTGGGGTACAGAGCGCTCAGGACCAGGCCTGCCGGGGAGGCTTGGCCGTGGGTTTGCAGGCCTGGAGAAGGAGCGGGAGCGGCTGTCCTGCCTCCCGCCGCGTGTCCACGGCCTGGAGTTTGGGCCCAGGGGAAAGGCGTAGAGCTCCCTGCACCTCTACCCTTCCTGACGGGATCTGGGCTGTGGGAGAGCTCAGGGCCATCTCGGCCTGCTCCACAAAGCGGACTCTGCCCTGGGGAGTGAGGGAAGGAGGGTGGCTGAGCCCCAGCTTGAATGAGCCAGAGGGATGGAGCAGCCTCCTCTTGGCCCAGCCTTTGGGGTCCCCTCTGCCTGGCTCCTGTCCATCTCAAGGCTGTTCTGTCCTGTCAGTGTGTGTCCTCAGGTGGGTGGAGGCCAGGCCCCGAGGCCTGCAGCCCTGGCTCCGCGGCCTGCCCCCCCCCCCCCCCCCCCCCCCGCTCACCCCTCCCCCCGCGCTCACGCACACCTTTGATTAGGAGGCCGCTGGCTGCACTTGTGCTGAGTCCAGGCTTCTGCGGAGGTGAAATCTGTCGAGGAGGCACTTTTGTGTGTGATCTCTCCAGGAAGTCACCGCTGCGCTCAGCATTGGGGGTGGAGGGGGCACCGGGGTGGGACAGGCTGGTGCCAAGGCTTTTCCTTTGGGACAGGACCCGGGGCAGCGTCCCTGCCCTCCAACTCCTGCTGCTGGGAGGGCCTGGCCCTGAGGACCTTCTCGCCTGGGGCCTCCTGGTGCCAGGCTGGGTGGGTGGGGCCTGCCATGGAGCCCACTTGTGCCTTCACTTCCCCAGCCCGCACTTCAGCTTCCAGGGAGAGTAAGACGTGCACCCCCTGCCCCCCAGGCCACCTGCCTGAAGAGCTTGTGGCTCCTTCCAGGAGGGAGACTGTGGTCAGTCTCAGCCATGCAGCCAGTTACCTCCCTGCATCGAACCCGGAAAGTGGAGCGCAAAGTGGGGGGGGGGGGGGGGGGCAGCCAATCTGGTGGCGGCCGGCTGAGCCAGGAGGCGCAGGACGAGGCGAGCAGGATTGTTCTTGGCAGGGCTTTGGGAAGCAGAAAGGGAGGTGGGGTGTGGGGGAAAGGTGGGTGCTGACTCTGGACAGGGGGCCTGAGAGCAGTCAGTGGCCCAAGGGGCTGAGCCGGCCCCCTGAACGGCTCGCTGCGGGCACTCTTGTGAAACACCCTGGACAGGGGGGCAGGGGCACGAGATGCTGCAACCCAAAGCCACAGGATGGTTACTCCATCAGCAACGGGGCGCCCCGCCTGCCACCTGCAGGGTGGGGAGCTCCCCCAAAGCTTCGGACAGCCCACTTACCACACTTCAGAGTGAGGCGTCTGAGAGACTCGGGACCCCGCTCGTCCTCCCCTCTGCCGAGTCCCTGTTGGGGATGACCCCCTGAGCCTTCGTGAGAGCAGGGCTGTGACCCAGGCCGACTTGGGTCAGTGGCTATAGGAGGCTGGGCCCTGGGCACACACGTGCAGGGCTGCTGGCTCCGGCCCGAAGGCCCTCACCTGCTGTCGGCCAGGCTGGCCTTTCTGGCCCCAACAGCTCTCTGCTCTGGCTGCTGGCCCCCTGGGGCAGTGTTGGCTGGCGGCCTGGGGAGTGCCAGGCGGTGAGGGAGCAAGGGAAGCGCTGAGTCAGCATGACTCGCCAGGAACAGCCGCTCTGGGGTGCACACAGGGTTATTTTTAAAGCTCAGGGCTTCCTTCTAGGCTGGCCCCTCGACCCTCTGACCTCTCCCCCGGCCCCTTTCCTTGCCTCTGCCTCCCTCACTGCCCTTCAATCCCCCTTTCCCCTTGGACCCTCCTGCGCTCCCCCGGGTTTGCTCGGGGCAGATAGCCCAGCTCAGGAGAGGCAGGGGCAAAGGTCGGTCCTCAGGCCGGGTGTCGGGGACTGGGCAGGTGGGGGCAAGGATGGCGGTGTCCAGGGTCCTGACCTCTGCCCCCTGTCTCGCAGAGTGCCTGCTTGCTGTGCCCCCGGGTTATGACGACCCCCAATAAAGGAAGCAAGGCCTTGAAGGTAAGCAGGCAGGGTGGGCGCCTCCCGGCTGGGGTGGCACCAGGATGGGGGCTGCCGGGCCGTGACCTGTGCCCCGTGCCCCCAGGTGAAGCGGGAGCCTGGCGAGAATGGCACCAGCCTGACGGACGAGGAGCTGGTGACCATGTCGGTGCGGGAGCTGAACCAGCACCTGCGGGGCCTGTCCAAGGAGGAGATCGTGCAGCTGAAGCAGCGCCGGCGCACGCTCAAGAACCGAGGCTACGCCGCCAGCTGCCGAGTGAAGCGGGTGACGCAGAAGGAGGAGCTGGAGAAGCAGAAGGCGGAGCTGCAGCAAGAGGTGGAGAAGCTGGCCTCGGAGAATGCCAGCATGAAGCTGGAGCTCGACGCGCTGCGCTCCAAGTACGAGGCCCTGCAGACCTTCGCCAGGACCGTGGCCCGCGGCCCCGTGGCACCTGCTCGGGGCCCCCTGGCCGCCAGCCTGGGGCCCCTGGTCCCTGGCAAAGTGGCTGCCACCAGCGTCATCACAATAGTAAAGTCCAAGACGGACGCCCGGTCGTAGGGACGCACGCTGGCCCAGGCGGGTCTGGGAGGGGCCGTTAGGCACGCGGCGCATCCGGCAGCCCTGTCCTCTTCCTCCTCCTCTCCCTGTCCTACCTCCTCCCTCCCCTCAAAGCACAACCTGCACCCCAGGGGCGCCGGGCTGAGCCCTTGATCTCGTCGTCGTTGTCATCGTGTGTTTTGTACGTTGGGATTGGTCAGTTCAGCGGTGACTGGGGTCGCCCCTGCCCCCTTTGTACCAAGGCCACATGGCTTGGAGCCCAGAGGTGGCCCTTGGGGAGCAGAGAGAAGGAGCGAGCGAGCTGTGGGACTCGCGTGTCCCTGAGCAGGGAGGGCTCCAGGGCAGGGGCTGCTCGCTGTCCTGAGTGGCCTCCAGGCCCTGAAGGCTGCCGGGCTGGCAGGGGGCTGGGCAGTTCACTCACAGATGGACTCTGCTCCTGGGAGCAGGTGTCCTGAGGGCCCTGGACAGGTGGGCCACCAGCCTGGGTGCCGGGCATGGGGCACCGTGTGGCTGTGGGCCAGGGGCCTGGGCACGCTTGCCTGGCGCCTTGCACTGAACAAGACCAAATCACTGGTTGTGAGCGTACGTGAGGGTGTGTCAGTGTCCTGCGATGGTCCGTGTCACTGTTTACATGACCTATTTGTGTGGTTACTAGCCCTTTATTTAAAAGAGAGAAGTTCCTTTTACGAAGTTATTAAATTATATGTTTAAAAGCTAAAGGAAAAAAAAAAGAGCTGCAGAGTATTTATAAAACTGTCTTTTTACAAAAAAATAAGAAAAAAAACAAAGCAAGAACAGTTGACCCTATAAATGGAAAAGGGAAGAAAGTATAATAGAAACTTTGCTAGTTTAAAAAAAGAAAAAAAAAAAAAAGCCCTTTCTTGTAAACTTACAGACAAGTCTTTGTGGCTGTTGAAGTTTAGTTTTTATATACACAGAGTTATCAGATGTTATTTATAAAACTTAGTTTAAAAAAGAAAAAAAAAAAAAAGCCAAGCCGCGAGCGACCACAGGCGCGTCCCGACGTCCTCCTTGCTGACTTGCAGTTGTACCGAAAGTGACTTATCCCCCCTCCGCTTCCGGCGGGGCCGCGTCGTCCGTGCCTGGTGAGGTCTTGTGCAGCGTCTGTGCTGGTGCTTCTGGTGACCTTTGACCTGTGGGTGTCACTTGTGTCTGTTTTCCTGTGTTTGTTTTTGGATTTGGTTGTCTTTTGCTTCTGCTGGCTTGCTGGGCGGGGGCTGGGGTGCCGGGCGGGACCTGCTCCAGCAGTTTGGGAGGGTCTGTGCCTACCAGCCTGGCCTCCCCCGCCCACCCCCCACCCCCCCGCCGGCCCCAGGCTTCCAGGGGGTCCCACCCCTGCTGCCCTTGCTCTCGCATGTGTGTGTCAGGTTTGGGCTGGTCCAGCCGCGGGTCAGGTGAAACGGAGTTATCCTGGGGCCCCCCACGCTGCTTCCCTGCCCCCACCCTGGCCCTGGGTGGGGTTTTGCAGACCAAGGCATCAGTGTCGGTGCCCACGGGGCCACGGCCACACTGCCTGCCCCCTGCCGTCTTCCTTCTGGTGTCCAGTCAGCCTGCTCGGCTCCGGCCGCTGACCCCAGCTTTGTTCCTCTAGGCTGCCCACCAGCCTCGGCTGGGGCAACCCAGGGCCCCCTTTTCCTAGAACTGTGTGTGCTGCGGGGCGGTGCTTCCTAGGCAGGCCCAGGTGGTTTGGGAGCCCACCTGGGGTGGCTCCTGCCTGCCTCAGGGCCTGGGGGTCTCCACAGTGTCAGACAAGGGCTAGCCTCCAGGGCCAGGGCTGTCCCTCCTCTCCCCAGAACATGCTGGCAGCTCGGCCTCGGGCTGTCTTCCGCCTCCTTCGGGATCTGTGTCTTCCAGGGATCCGATGCTCGGCTGTGGAGGTCCCTCTCTCGGGCTGAGCCCCCTCCCGCTCCTGGCCGCTCAGTGGAGGCAGCAGTCTCCCAGGTTTGGCTGGGAGAGCTCCTTGTGGGCCCGTGACAGGGCTGCCTGTGGTGTCTGCCCCAAGAGGCTCCTGCCGTCTCTGGGCCTTGGCCTGTTCTTGGGGTTACTGTTGGCTGCTTGGGGGCCTAGAATCCCTGAAAAGCACAGACGTGCAACCGTGCGGCCTGGCAGGGCCTCACCTGGTGGGCAGGGGTTCTCATCCCGCGTGCCTGTGGGGTGGAGCCGGGTGTGCTGGAGGCTTCTGCCCTCCCTCCCGATGGGCTGCCCCGCGTCCCGGCTGCTCAGAGGCGGTCCTGGCTGTGCCGGGTCAGCCTGTCGTGGAGGTTTTGACTGTTGACTCCAGATGGCTTAGTGGCCTCCTCTCCAGGCTGCCTCTGACGGGTAGGATCCAGGCGACAGGTGGTGGCGGTGGTGGTGGCGGCAGCGTGTTGGAATCGCATGGTAACAGTCAGTCCCTAGAGAGAGGTCCTGCCCGTCCTGGGGTGGGAGGGACAGCATCCATGTCCATGGGCTGCTCCCACTGCTGTCCTGCCCGGAGCCGGGTCCGTCTCTGTGCACATCTGCCGGGCCGTGGACTGGAGGGCGGAGGGTGGAGGTGTGTGAGGAAGGTGAGAGGAGGGGGGGTTGAGAGTGGGTGGTGCTGAGCAGAAATTGCAGGTCATGGTTTGGTTTACAGAAGCTTCTGGAGTTGGCGAGGCCATGTCCCCGGCAGGGTTTTGGGCTTGAAGCAGCTGCCCCTGGGTCTGGGGGAGCATCCAGTTCTCGCCAGGCCAGCCCGCGGGCCCCTCCCCTCCCCTTCACCTCGGTCTCTTCACAGCAGGCTGTGTCCGCCTGTGACTGGTGTGTCTCTGGTCCTTGGTTAGGTTTTCCCGCTGTGAGTGTGTTGTGTTCCCTCTTTCTCTCCACTTTTCTGACACAGTGAATCGAGGGCTTTGGCCAGAGCCAAGAATCCCAAACGTGTCCACTAAGTAAACCATGCTGTGCTCCCCTCCCGCCCTGCCCTCACCCGACTCCTCCCTCACCCCAACATGGACTCAGATTTCAGAGCAGAACCTGTGGGCACGGTCAGCTCCTGCCCCGAGCCCGGCCCCAAGGAGACCCCCCGGGCCTGGCTGCTGCTGCTGGCACTGCCCTTTGTACCGGTGGGAAGACACGGCTGCTCCGTGCGGCAGCTACGAGGTGTGCTGGCTCAGCCTCCGTGGTCAGTGCCCAGCCCGCAGCCCGGGCTGCCGTAGCTCCGGGCCCGGTGGTCCAGCCCGTTGGTCTCGGCGGCCTCCGGCTCCGAGGTGGCTGGCTGGTCAGAGCTCCCTCCACAGCTGGGAAGCCTGAACCACAACCTACAGCACCATTTCCGCCTGGGACCCTGTAAGTTACTTTTTTAGGCTGTGGTTTAGTGAAAGGAACCAACACATTAACGATTTTTTCCCCTCAGAAGCCACTGACTATTTCTTTTTGGCGCGTTTTTGCCTTCCTGTTGGCCGTCTGGTTTGGGAACAGATGGGGAGACGGGTGTGCCCTTGGGGCAGATGGCCTGGCCTGGGTCCTGGGCCTGTGCTGCCCCCGCCCCGGAGCAGCAGCCTCGGTCCAGCCCCTCCCTCCCACCCCTCGCCCTGCGAGTCCCCGAAGCCTTTAACCAAACGAGCGGGCGCAGCGCCGCCTCCTGGATCTTAGGGCCACAGGACAAGGGCTGCCCGGTGGGCCCCGCTCTCCCGGCGCCGAAAGGGTGGGTCCTGGGTCACCGCGGCCGCCCGGGAGGCTGCGGCGGGAGGGGTGCCGCCGGGAGGGGTGCCGGGCCTGGGCGCCCCGCCCCGCGCAGTATTTATTGCTAAGTTATTGTCCGGGGCGGCGCGGCCGGGCCCAGGTATTTATTGCTGTACATAGTGTATGTTTGTGACATATAAGGTTTTCTTTATTTTGTATATGATCAATAAACACCTTTTAAAAAGACGAGCAGGTGCTTTCTTGGGGCCGCGCGCGGGGGGCGGGGCCGGGAGGGCGGGTCTCGCGCGCATGCGTCGGCGCAGCGCCTGCCGGGAGGCGGAAGCGGAAGCGGAAGCGCGCGTCTGCCCGGAGCGATGGCAGCCGGAGGCCCGAGCCGCTCGGAGCGCAAAGCAGCGGAGCGGGTGCGCCGGCTGCGGGAGGAGCAGCAACGGGAGCGCCTCCGCCAGGTGCGCCCTCCCCGCCCCGTGCCCCTCCGCCGCGCCCGGTGCCCGGCGCCCTCACCGCCCGCCCCGCGCCCGGTGCCCCGCGCCCTCACCGCCCGCCCCGCGCCCCGCGCCCGGCGCCCGCGCCCTCCCCGCCCGCCTTCCCCGCCCCGCGCCCGGCGCCCCGTGCCCTCACCGCCCGCCCCGCGCCCTCACCGCCCGCCCGCAGGTGTCGCGCATCCTGAGGAAGGCGGCGGCCGAGCGCAGCGCGGAGGAGGGCCGGCTGCTGGCCGAGAGCGAGGACCTGGTGACCGAGCTGCAGGGCCGGAGCCGGCGGCGCGAAGGCCTGAAGCGGCGGCAGGAGGAGGCGAGTCCTGCCGGGCCCCTCGGGGGGTGGGGAGGCGGGGGGGCGGGCCGGGCTGACGACCTGCGCGGGGTCCCGGCAGGTGTGCGACGACCCCGAGGAGCTGCGGAGGAAGGTGCGGGAGCTGGCGGGCGCCGTGCGGAGCGCCAAGCACCTGGTGGTCTACACGGGCGCGGGGATCAGCACGGTAGGCGCGCGCGGTGGGCGCCGCGCGGCTGGGGCGGGGCGGGGCGGGGCCGGGGCCCCTTTGGGTGTCGGACCCACGGACCGAGCGCTGTACTCGAGAAGCTGAGTAAAGCTGCCGATTCGCTGAAAATTCTCTTTGAAAGCGGCTCTGAGGTTCTTTCTTGGCCTCGAGAAGCTCGAAATGACCCCATTTGAGACTTCCCGGTAGGGGAGCGTGTCTGAAGGCTGAGCCCCGTTTTGTGCCCAGTTAGAGGTGAGGAAGGAATGTAAACGCGGACACAATGGCTTTAGTGCCTGCGGGCACCCCCTCATTTGGAGTTGAGGTCAGTGTCCGTCCCCAGGTCCCGAGGGCAGGGCCCAGCCAAGTCTGTGTCCTGGCTCCCAGTCGCTGTTTCCCTGCGTGTCCAGGGAGGGGCGTGGAAAGCAGGGCAGTGGGAGTCAGGGAGCGCCCCCCCCCGCCCCCCTCCCCTCCCCGTGAGGCAGAGACGCTGGGTTTTGAGCAGTTTTACTGAACGTGCATGACGGAATGTGCATGATGAGCGAGCTTTGTAGGGCGGGCCGCACATCATTTGCCTAATTGATGGGGTGAGCTGCGTGTGAGCTACCTGGAGGCCCAGCAGAGGGAACACCCGGCCTGGAAAACCCGCAGGTGACAATAATGCGGCGGAGAAGCGAATGCCTGTCCCCGAAGCCAGCCGTGTTAGGTCACTAGAAGTGCAGTCACGACCCAGCTCTTGTAGGAGGCAGCACCGGGTCCCAGCCCTGAAAGAGGGTGAGATTTTACGGGCGAAGAGGCGAGTAGGACACTTCCAACAGGGATGAGTGCAGGGCCCGCAGAAAGGAGTCTGCTGCGTTGACTGCACCAACGTACCAACAGCCGGCGGTGCCGGGCGGGCTGGCCGCCTCCCTCCACAGTCCCTGTCAACTCCCGTCGGGACGTCCCTCCTTAAAGAGCCATAGGGGCTGCTCGTCCACGTGCTCTGAGCAGCACCGTTTGTGAGCGTTCCACTTTTCCATGGGAGTCAGAGCTGCCGATTGAACTTGAGCAGGAAGGAGACGGGGCTCCCCAGAAGGGAGATCATTCAGCCTGAGCCGTCCAGTCCAGGGCCCCTTGATCCTGGCGCACCTGCTCGGCCTGCCTGTCCCGTGGCTCCGTTTCACTGGCCTGGGAACGTGGGAAATTCGATAGGTGTTTATCTCACCTGAGAGGTTGGCAGTCTTTGTGGAGGAGGAGCAGAAAGTACTTATCTCGCCAGGAGGGGACAGAGGAGGGACCCCGCTTAGCGGTCACCTTTCTTCTGCACTGGCTAGAACCTGGGGCCCGGTGGGCCTGACCAGCTGCCCCCTCAGTGTGGAGGACAGTGTGCAGAGCGGGCTGGAGGAGCCCCCAGAGGAAGCAGGGCTCACTGGAGTCTGGAGGGAGGAGCTGGACCAGGTGGGAGCAGGGCCCAGGCAGAGGGAAGGACGGCGTGAGGTCCATTCCACCTGGGCTCCGGCGTGTAGACTAGGAAACGCTCCGTCCCCTGTGGGAGGAGGAGAGGCCAGTGCAGGGCCGGCCTGAACGTGTTGGGAGCAACGTTTGCTCCTGCTCTTGGGGCCGGCGGTGCCCGTGGTGGCGCCTACTCACGGGCTGATCTTCTCCCGAGCCTGCAGGCAGCCTCCATCCCAGACTACCGGGGCCCGAACGGAGTGTGGACGCTGCTTCAGAAGGGGAGGCGCGTGAGGTAAGCGGCCCGCACAGCCTTCCCCGAGCAGAGCAGGGGCCGCAGGGGCCTGACGTCCGCTTCCCTTCCACCTGGCAGTGCCGCCGACCTGAGTGAGGCGGAGCCCACCCTCACCCACATGAGCATCGCCCGCTTACACGAGCAGAAGCTGGTAAGAGCCCCGCGTGGCTAGCTGTGTGCTCGCGTGCCCACAGCGCGGGCCTGGGCCACCTCCTTGCCTGTCAGCCCACCCAGTGGTGTAGCCTCCTGGCTTAAGCCTCCCTCTAATCCCCCCACTTCCTCTCAAGAGCAGGGTGGGCGGTGCAGACGTTGACCCTCCAGGCTGCTCCACGTATCTCAGAGCTGTGGGGGGCGGGGGGCCCTGAGTCCTGCTGGGACCAGCCTGCTTCTCAGGTTTTGCCTTAGAGGCTCCGTGCAGGTTGGACTTGCCACTGGTTTGGGGGCTCTGGCACAGGACGGTTGTCCCGCTGCCTGCTGCTGCCCCGCCCTGTCCCCTCAGGTGCAGCACGTGGTGTCTCAGAACTGCGACGGGCTCCACCTGCGGAGCGGGCTGCCGCGCTCGGCCATCTCGGAGCTCCACGGGAACATGTACATCGAGGTGAGCAGTCCCCGGGCCGGGGCGCCGGGGGGCCAGCGCCCACACTCACCGTGCCCTCCCTCCTCAGGTCTGCACGGCCTGCACTCCCAACAGGGAGTACGTGCGGGTGTTCGACGTGACGGAGCGCACCGCCCTGCACCGGCACCAGACCGGCCGGGCCTGCCACAGGTGCGGGGCGGCGCTCCGCGACACCATTGTGCACTTTGGGGAGAGGGGGACCCTGGGGCAGCCTCTGAACTGGGAGGCAGCCACCCAGGCTGCCAGCAAAGCAGACACGATCCTGTGTTTAGGCTCCAGCTTAAAGGTACACAGACGGCACTGCGGGTGGGCAGGGGGCGGAACTGCTGGCAGCTGGCCAGCGTGGCATGGAGCCCAGCTTCCTGTAGCTTGTTCCCTGGTGTGTGTGTCGTCTGTCTGTCCCTCCGTCCGTCCGCACAGGTTCTAAAGAAGTACCCACGCCTCTGGTGCATGACTAAGCCCCCCAGCCGGCGGCCCAAGCTCTACATTGTGAACTTGCAGGTAACGTGCTGCCGAGAGGCCCCTCCTTCACCCCTGGGATGCCCCGTCCAGCACTCGCGCACCGTGGGGGGCTAGCCGAGTAGGACCCAGGCTGCGGGCATTGGAGGACTGAGCTGCTGACCTCACTGGCCTTCCCCTGTCCCCAGTGGACCCCAAAGGATGACTGGGCTGCCCTGAAGCTCCACGGGAAGTGTGATGATGTCATGCAGCTCCTGATGGACGAGCTGGGCCTGGAGATCCCCCCCTACAGCAGGTAAGGGGGTGCAGGCGCATGCCCCCCTCCTGCCCCTGTGTGGATGGGACGTGTCTGTCTGCTCTCGAGCTAAGCCTAAAGAAAGTTCTGAGGTGTTGCACGCAGTATCTGAGGCGTGATTGCAAGTGGTGGCCTGCAGGGGCCAGCCAAGGTCCCTGGCTGATGGGACTCCCTGCGGGAGAGGGAGTCTCCGTGTGTCTGGACGTTCCCCCTTTACCTCAGACAGCCCGGAGGGGAGGCCCCTAAAGGGACATGCTCTCGGCAATCCTAGTCCAACAGACTCGTGCACTCGGTTTGGGGAGCTGGCAGACTTGGGGAAGCTTAAAGAAACTGTTCCTTAATGCAGAACTTGTGATAATTTAGACATGGTGTGTGTGTTGAGTAAAAAGTTTACACTTTCTTTCTCTGTGAATTTTCAGGGTCTTATAGGGGAAATCAGTAACTTCTTTTAATCAAAGGGTTCAAGAATTAAGGATCCCTTCACCTTCTGGGCCTGGCAATTCTTGTATGTTATGTTTGTGGTGTTCTGTAATGTGGGCCTATTGTGTACTGTACTTTTTTTTTTACATTAACTTAGCTCATTTTCCTTATCAGTGCTTATCTGTATCTTAAGTTTATAATATGTGGTTCTACATCTCAGACACATGACCTCACCCGGGAGCCCGTAGGCCACACCTCCCTAGTCAGCTGGCCTTCCCACCTGCCAAGCCTCACAGTCTGGGAAGGGGGAGAGGGTCCGGTCCCCCTGCCCCTGGCCGTGCGAGTGAGAGGTGGGGCCCAGAGCTGCTAGTGCCTCATCCCTGCTGGGACGACTGCCTCCACCTGCGCATGCCGCCGTAGCCGCCGAGGACACGCTCTGCCAAGGCGGAGCAAGGGGGGAGCTTCCCCCTCTTGCAGCTCAGGACAGTGGGGCTACCTCCATGCAAAGCCCGCCACGGCTCAGACAGGGCGGGAGCAGGGTCACCTCAGTCAGCGTTCCTGTCCTGGGCAGGCGGTGATGGCGGCTTCCGGTCACACTGACCCGGCTCTCCCTCTCGGCAGGTGGCAGGACCCCATCTTCTCCCTGGCAACCCCCCTGCGGGCTGGTGAAGAAGGCAGCCACAGTCGGAAGTCGCTGCGCAGAAGTCGAGAGGAGCCCTCACCTGGAGACCAGGGCGCACCACTCAGCTCAGCCCCCATCCTAGGTGGCTGGTTTGGCAGGGGCTGCGCCAAAGGCACAAAAAGGAAGAGAGTGACATAACCTGGTGCTCGAGTGAGAACAGCAGTTGGCACTTTGCAGATGGCTGGACCTCGGATCCAGGGGCTGGTGGCACCCAGCACGCCGGGAATGCCCCGCAGGTCCAGTGAGAATGCTCTGGGGGTGACATTGTCACGGTGACACGCTTAGCCATTTGTCTGGGTGGGGAGCCCCCTTGCACTGCTGTGCTTCCCCGCCTGCCTCCCCCACCGGTGGGCCTGGGTGCTGACCAGTGGCCCATCCAGTCTGTCCTAGAGGTGGCAGCCACGCCGTCCTGTGGGAACAGAACTCGGGGTACATCACACCTGGCCAGCCAAGAGGAAGCACTGGCTGCCTTGCCTCCTCCTCCAGGCCAGTCTCAGGGGCCTCAACTCTATTTCTACTTCCTGTAAAAATGCTCACTTTGTAGCAGACTTTTTCCTGTGTTGGTATGCGGCCTCAGCAGACCTTTGTGTTGCTAATAAACATCTCTGCGCTGTCTCCCGCATCACTGCGTGACTGCCCGCCTGTCGCTGTGGGAGCCCGGGCCCCGCTGGGCTCCTCGCCGGGGCGGGAGGTACTCGGGTGGTTCTGCCCCGCGCCCTCCGCCAGGTGCGGGCCGAGGGACGGCGCGCGTACGCCATTGGCTGCAGGCAGAGGGGAGGGGCGTGGCCAGGTTCTGGCGGCGCACACTATTGGCCGCGAGCGGAGGGGCAGGGCTCGGTTAATGGAAGGCCGCTCGCGCACGCCATTGGCCGCGTGAGACAGGTGGGGCGGGAGGGGGCGGGGCCCCGGGGCGGGGCCGCGCTCTCGATTGGCCGCCCGTGGCGGGTGAGTCCCGTGTGACGGCGCGTGCGCGGGGCAGGGCGGCGGCGGCCGCTCGGAGTTAGGGGTCCGTCCGTGCCGCGCCACTGCCGTGGTGACATGATCCGAAACGGGCACGGGTTGGCGGGCGGCGCCGAGCAGCCGGGCCCGGGGAGCAGGCCCGCCGTGCGGGTGTGGTGTGACGGCTGGTGAGCGCGGCGCCGGGCGTTGGCGGGCGGGGCCGCGGGGGCCGCTGCGCTGCCGCCCGAGGCGCGTCTTGAGCCGCTTTCGCCCGGGGGCCTTCGTCCGGGCCTCGGTCGGCCTTCTCCGGCGGGGGAGGGCGGCAGGCGGCGGACTCGGGCTGCGGGCTCCGGGATGGAGGACGCCTGGGGCCCGGGCCGCCCCCGCACGGCAGCGGGGCGAGAGGGTCCGCGCCGCAGGCGGGCGCTGGCCCAGCCCGGGGACTGGGCTCGGAGAAGCGCCCTTCCCCGCGATTAGCGGGAGCTGCACCCCGATCCCGGCCGCCGGCCCAGCTCGGGACCGTGGTGGCGCCACTCGCGTGCGTCCGATTGGAGGGGTTTCACCGGGGCCGCCCTCCCTGGGGTCTGTGTCAGGCTCCCCGACGTGCCCGGCCCAGCACCAGACCGGCTCTCCCGGGGGTCTGGGCAGCGTCAGCAGGGGAACAGCGTGGCCCCGGGACCCCCGTGCCGCCCGTGGGTGCCCATCCGCCCGCCGGCGAGCCAGACAGCGGAGTTGGGTGATGTTCGGGGCTGTCAGTGGGTAACGCCGCCTTTGCGATGGAAGCAGAGGGGGAAACACACCCTGGGGGCGGGGCCCCTGCCCTGGCACCTGCATCACCGTGGGGAGAGGGAGCGTGGCTGCGTGTCCGTGGACTCTGACCTTGGGCCTGGCCAGGCCAGGTGTTGGCCCCGGCAGGTCACAGCCACAGGGCTGCAGTGACAGGACGCAGCCTGGACCCAGGGCACCTGCACTCGGTGCACCCCCGGCCCAGCCTGTCCAGTGGGCACAGGGGTCACGGGCCCCAGGGCCCTGGATTTGGACTTCCCTCTTCCCTTACCCCAGGGCCAGAGCCCTGTGCCCCCGGTGGGTGTGGGGAGGCGGAGCTGACAGGTGGCACTGAGCGGAAGCAGGGACAGCTTCTTCTGCTCCGAGGCCACGGGAGGCTGGAAGGAGTAGGAGGAGCTTGAGGGCACCGCTCCGCGGTGTGGTCTCCCCAGCACACGGGGCAGGTGGGACCCAGCGGGACAGCGGCTGCTGTCTGCGGCCGTCAGCTGAGTTCACTCGGAACCGGGCCGGATCTGAGGCTAAGAGCTCTGGGATCAGGTGACAGGGAGGTGGTGGTTGGCCTCCCGAGGTCCTGGGAGCTCGCAGGGTTCCCAGAGCCAGCGGCTGGCCTTGTTCATTGGTTAGACTTTGCTTCCTGTTGGCCCCAGAGACTGGCCCCCGTCTCAGGGTGGTCGAGTTCAGCTCCCCTCTCATGCTGCAGCTTAAAGGGACCACCCATGGTGCTGTGAGTTTAGGAGGGGGCCCGGGGGCCCGGGGGCCACGCAGGCCCCGGGTGGGGGCCGGAGCTGTGCTGTGTGCTCTCAGTCCTCAGGACCCGCAGGCCGTGGCCCTGCTGAGTCTGGCCCTGGACCCCGGGACCGGCTGTGCAGAGCTGAGCACCCTCCCCTCCAAAAGCCCAGACTCGCCAGACCCTGGGAGCAGTTCCCAGTGGCGGCTTCTCAGAGGAGCCAGCCTGTGCTCCTGGCCGCCCACAGGCCACCCGGGACTGACCGCCCTGCCCTCTCCACAGCTATGACATGGTACATTATGGCCACTCGAACCAGCTGCGCCAGGCACGGGCCATGGGGGACTACCTCATCGTGGGCGTGCACACCGACGGTAAGTGGGGCTGCGCCCACCTCCACCCCATGCCCGCCTGGGGTTGCCCACTCGCCAGGGGGCCCCCACCATCCCCTGGGATGCTGGAAGGGGAGGGGCCACCTGCGTGGTGGTGGCCACTTGGGCGTGGAGGGCGCGTCGGTGTGGACGCGACCTCCGTGGTCACCACCCTGCCTCCTCTCCTCTCTGGCCCAGAGGAGATCTCCAAGCACAAGGGGCCCCCAGTGTTCACGCAGGAGGAGAGGTACAAGATGGTGCAGGCCATCAAGTGGGTGGACGAGGTGGTGCCGGCGGCGCCCTACGTCACCACGCTGGAGACGCTGGACAAGTACAGCTGCGACTTCTGTGTCCATGGCAGTGAGTGGGCGGGCACAGGCGGGGGTGGGGTGGGGTGGGGGAGTGTCACAGGAAGTGCTGGGCCTCCTTAAGTCGGGGCAGCCTGAGCCCTCGGGGTCCCTCCCCGGAAATGAGCGCAGGCCACAGGGCAGGCCGGGGCGGGGCTGTGAGCCTGAAGGTCTTGGCGTTGGACTGACAGTCCTGCTCCATGTGCCTGTCACCTCTCAGATGACATCACCCTGACTGTGGACGGCCGGGATACCTACGAGGAAGTGAAGCAGGCGGGGAGGTACAGGTGAGCCGACCACCCTCCCTTTCCGGGGGGTGGGGGGATGTGTGGCTATGGCCTGTGTTGCTCTCGGTCCTGCCGGGATGGGTGCTGCACCGCAGAGCGGCCCAGTTTCCGCTCATGCCCAGAGCCTCAAGGAGATGCTGTCTGTGCACAGCACCCCCAGGAGGCAGGTGACCGGAGAGCTCCGACCCCACCCCTGTTGTCACCTCTGTCCCCAGAGAGTGCAAGCGCACCCAGGGCGTGTCCACCACGGACCTCGTGGGCCGCATGCTGCTGATGACCAAGGCCCATCACAGCAGCCAGGTGAGGCTGGGTGGGGGCGCAGAACCGCCGAGGTCCCCTCACCCAGGACGTGGCTGGAGGGGAGGAGCTCCAGGCTGCGGTCCGTGTCCTGGGCGTGGCCACACCTAGAGGGGGAGGCCCAACCCTCACCCTTCCTTGCAGGAGATGTCCTCGGAGTACCGGGCGTACGCAGACAGCTTCGGCAAGGTGAGTGCTGCTGGAGCCTCGCCTGCCCCCGGCTCCCTGCCTCCGGGCGCTGACCAGGGACTGACCAGCACTGCCTGGAGGAGGAGCAAGGACGGCCCACAGACAGGCGGCCTCTAACCAGGCGGCCTGGCCCTCTCTCCCTTTCTAGCCCCCTCACCTGACACCTGCCAGGGAGATGCTTTTCTCAGAAGGTTCCTCCCAGGTGACCAGCGGTGGCCTCAGGGTGCGGGGTCCGCAGGAGTGCTGTGTCCACGGCCTCCCTCCTAGACCTAGGTGGTGGCGGCTGCAAAGCCCTCTGTGGCCATGGGGCCCCTGCCCAGCGTAGCCTGGATGTGTACTGGGCACTATGGCCAGCCCTCCGTGTCCCTGCCTGAGACACCTGCCGGGAAACAACACCTGAGCCAGTGAACAGCTGGCAGGCTGGGCTGGGGTTTAGTCCTGACCTGTGGCCCCCACACCTGCTGCCTCCATCCCACCCCCGTGCCTCCCAAGCAGGCGTGCGCAGCAACCCCAGACTCAGCGGAGGGGACAGGCGAGGGACCCATCTGCGAGGCCTCTATGGCTGACCGGGGACTCCTCTCGGCTTATAGTGCCCAGGGGGGCGGAACCCCTGGACCGGGGTGTCCCAGTTTCTGCAGACGTCCCGGAAGATCATCCAGTTTGCCTCTGGGAAGGAGCCGCAGCCGGGGGACACGGTCATCTATGTGGCGGGTGCCTTCGACCTATTCCGTATCCTCTGGCCTGGGCAGGGGCTCTGCGTGCCCACACCTGCCCCAGGGAGGCCTCACTGATCTCGCGGCCCTGGGGGGTGGCTCAGGCACTGAGGGAGGTGGGAGGGCGGCTGCCCCTGTCCTGCTACTTGTTCCTGAACCCGGCACAGACATCGGGCACGTGGACTTCCTGGCGAAGGTGCATGGCCTGGTGGAGAGGCCCTACGTCATCGCCGGCCTGCACTTTGACCAGGTCTCTGCCCCGGGGAGCTGGTCTTGGGGACCCTGGAGGTGGGCTTGGGAGCCATGGGGAGCGAGGACCCGGCTGCTGACGGAGGCAGAGACGAGCTGAGCTGGGGCCTCTTCCTGGGCAGGGTTGTCCTCTCAGCCTTCCCCCCGCTGGCAGGTGCCCCACCAGGGTCGCTGGCAGGGTGCCTGCTGACCGTCCCCACTCTGCCCGTAGGAGGTCAACCACTACAAGGGCAAGAACTACCCCATCATGAACCTGCACGAGCGGACCCTGAGCGTGCTGGCATGCCGGGTGAGCCTGACAGCGGGAGGGCCCGGCAGGGACCCCGGACAGCCAGCCCACCATGCTGTGTCCCTGCATCCCCAGCGGCCGCCTCGGCCAGCGCGTGGGGCCATCCCCACCCCCCTTCAGCCTGTGGGGTCCTTGCTAACAGCTATGCCTGTCCCCACAGTATGTGTCGGAGGTGGTGATCGGGGCCCCCTACGCGGTCACCGCAGAACTCCTGGACCACTTCAAGGTGCGGCCCCCAGTGGGGGTCCGAGGAGGGCTGGGCTGGGGCAGGAGCCAGGCAGTGGCTCCGGCTGCCTCCCTGGGGCAGGGGGCCCTGTGGATGGTCCTGGGAGGGCTCCCTGACCCCGGTCTCTCTGCAGGTGGACCTGGTGTGTCACGGGAAGACGGAAATTATGCCTGACAAGGACGGCTCCGACCCGTACCAGGTGGGCATGCAGGCCGGGCCCGTGCTGCTGGGGCTCGGTGGGACCACTGCTCCCCCAGGGCCTCACAGGAGCAAGTGTCCCACCACCCTGGGGCGGCGGGCAGCCTCCCGGGGTCCAGAGGAGGCCCTCATCTCCCCCCCGTCCCCACCTTCAGGAGCCCAAGAAAAGGGGCATCTTCCGTCAGATCGACAGCGGGAGCGACCTCACCACGGACCTCATCGTGCAGCGCATCATCAAGAACAGGTGCGGCCGAGGGCTGGTGGGAAGCGGAACCCGCAGCCTGGGCTCGCACACTCACCCCCGCCCCCGCCCCCGCCCCCAGGCTGGAGTATGAGGCTCGGAACCAGAAGAAAGCGGCCAAGGAGCTGGCCCTCCTGGAGGCCATGAGGCAGCAGGAGGAGCCGCCCGCGCGGGGGGGCCACAGCGCCTGAGGGAGGACGTCTGGAAGCCCGGCTTCCTGCGCCCCCCGCGGCTCACATGGTTCTGAGAGCTGCAGCCCCAGACCAGGCGGCCCTGGAAGGGCTGGAGAGGGCGTTCCTGCCTCCCCCTCCCTGCACGGCGCCCCTTTACAGCAGGCCCTGCACTCCCGCTAGGCTGCACAGAGGGGCCAGCTTTGTGGAGGGCACCTCCCCCCAGGGGCCACCGCCCTGCGTGCCTGAGGAGGCCGCTTCCCTCCGCCTGCTGCACTGCTGGGCCCCCATCGCACCCGCAGGAGGCGCCCAGCTCGGTGAGAGTCCACTTGAGGGACAGTGACCCGAGGGGCCGCGCCTGTCCTCGTGCAGCCAGGCTGCCTCCTGCACGGCGCCTCCGCCTGCACTGTCCTGGTGTCCTGAGCGGCTCCTGGACCCACGCCTGCTCCCAGGCCGCCTTCTGCTCCCCCGACTCCTCCACTTTGTGCATAATTGGCTGATGTGCAACCGAATAAACCTGGTGGGAGGTGCTCTGTGTCAGCTGTTGGCCCTGCTCCCACCACTGCCCACGGAGGGCAGCAGCAGGCAGCCTGGCAGCGAGGGCGCCCCCAGATCCAGGCCCCCTCGGAGGCAGGCAGGAACGAGCAGGAGGGAAGCAGAGCACCCGCAGGTTCCCTTGGGCCCAGAGTCGGTCACCAGGACGGTGAGAGGCCAAGTCCCACGTGCAGGAAGGATGGGGCCGGACCTCAGGGTCTCCTGCCCACCCGCTGGCCCACGGGAGCGGCCTGGCTGCAGGCGCTGACCTGGTCACCTCTGGCAGGGCGAGCAGTGGGTCGGCTGGTTTCTGTCCACAGAGGGGTGTGAAGGCGTATCCTCAGCCACCGCCCCGTCCCTCAGAACACTCGGCCCTTCAGCTTCAGTGGGGGTGCGCCTGTCGTCTGGCCCCCCCTCCCCCCCACCCCCTGCCAGCAGGAGGTGGGCCTGTCTTCTCCTTTCTATTTTATTCTCTCATTTTTTAACAAATCCTAACCTGAGGGTATTTTTTATTGATTTTTAAAGAGGGAGGAGAGAAAACACATTGACGTGAGAAACATCGATGCCTCCCATCCCCACCCCAACCCGGAATCAGCCAGCAACCTTTCCGTGCAGGAGCTTCGCTCCAACCAGCTGAGCCACCAGCCAGGCTCTAGCTCCGAACCCGACAGGAGCTGCAGCCAGGTGACCGCGGTCCACACACACCCCCAGCTGGGCAGGCCCCACCACTGCCCTCCCTCCCCAAGATGGGGGCCTTCCCTGCAGCTCCATCCCCTCTGGGTACCCCAACTTCAGAGCCCCATGATGCCAGATCTCCCCACACGCAGGCCTTTGGGGAACAGGGACCCGCTGAGCAGGGAGACGGGGGAGTGGCCGGTGGGCTCCTGGAGGCTTGAGGAGTAGCCACAGGCCAGCCTGGGACCCAGCCGGGTGCAGAGCCTGGTGGGCCCTGGAGGTCCGCCCCTGGAGACCACCAAGTGCAATGGGAACCTGAGTTCCACCCACGCCTCCCTGAGGCCCAGGGGCCAGTTGCTGGGGGAGCGAGGGGGGGACACCCCTGAGGCAGGTCCAGGCCTCCGGAACCAGGACTCAGGCCCCAGCTCATGCTCCCCTCACGCTCTGAAGGGAACTCAGCCAGCCGGGGGCGGGGTGGGGCCGGAAGCCGCCTGCGGGATCCCCCGCCCCAGGCCCGCAGGCCCTCCAGGTATCGGAGGTGTCCTGCGCAGCCCGCTGCCCCGCGCTGCCCGCCCCTCCCGCGGACCTGCACCGACTCATGGCTCTGAGCGATCGGGGCTCCGAGACCGGGTGACCCAGAGGCTGCCCCTTGGAGGGAGCTTTGCCTGGAGACACCCAGGATCCCAGCAGGAGGCTCGTCTGCGGGCCCTGGAGCTGCTGAGGGGTCTCCCGGGGGCGGGGCTCAGGTCTGACGTGAGCAGTGGGGGCCCCAAGGCACGGCGAGGCTGGGGCTGCCCCTGCGGGCGGTTCTGAGACCTGGGGAGCGGGTCTGGCTTAGGGACTGACCACGGCCCGACCCCCAGCAGCCCCCCCCCACACACACACACACACACGGGAGCGGGCTGGGCTGGTCATTTATTCACTTAACCGCCTACTATGGGCGGGCAGAGCCGGGCGCCATCTCCGGGGGGTCTGGGGGTCCCGCGCTGGGCTCAGGCGCGGCCACAGTCGGCGGCGCGGAGCGACAGGGAGACGTCCGCTCGGCACTGGAAGGTGGCGCCGCCGTCGGGGACGCGTTCGCAGCTCCGCAGGTTCGGGGTGACGTCCTTGATGCAAATGGCCTGCGGGCAGGAGATTGCTGTGGGGGCGCCCTGCGCCCCTCGCCGCCCCCCGCCCCGGCCTCTCCGCGCCCCTCTCCAGGGCCCGCGCCCCCCACCCTCGCCCCCCGCGGCACTCACGGGGCTCCGTGGGCTGGAGCGCAGCTCTGGGAAGGCCGCAGCCCGGCCCTGGGGTCGCGCGCCCACCGGGAGCTGGGAGCGCCGCGCGTACGGGGACCCCCGGAGGCCGGACAGCAGCCCCGCGGCGCGGCCCACCGAGTAGGAGCCGGGCCCCTCCACCTGCTTGTACCAGGCGAGGCCGGGGGGCGCCAGCAGCAGGCACCACGCCAGGGCGGCGGCCGCCAGCGTCACCGGCCGGGCCATGGGGACTGAGCGGAGCGCGTCGGGGCTGGAGCCGCGGCGGCCGGGCGGGCGGGCGCCTTATACCCGCGCGGGGCGGGGCGGGCGGGGCGGGGCGGGGGCGGCGCAGAGGGCCTTTCGGGCCTCGGGCGGTGCGAGTGCAGAGGCGGCCCAGGCTGGAGGCGCTGGGGGGCCGGCGCCCCATCCTCCCGCCCAGACCGACGTCCCCTGTTTCCACTCCTGCCCGCCTCTGCTGGGAGGGGCGCCCAGGCCGCTCCCGCTGCCCATGGTCTGATCTCCAGGGGGGGTCACAGGATAGGGGCGAGGGGGGCTGCGCTGAACCCCCAAGTCATCTGAGGGCGCCCAGCCCTGTCACCGAGTCCCCAGCGCTCAAGAGGCAGGAGAGAGCCACTGACCACACTGCCCAGGACAGTGTCTGAAGGGCAACTGGCCAGAGACCACGCCCCTCTCACACCGCGGGAGGTTCCACCAACAGGGCAGCTCGGGGGGCGGGGGTCCGGGAGGAGGGGCCGCAGAGCGGCCAGGCCCCAGCTCTGGAAACGTCCACGTCCTGGGGTAGGAGACGTCACTGCCCCGCGAGGCTCACGGGCGCACACCTACCAGGTGCCAGCGTCTGGGAGAAGGATTGGACGCAGACCCTGACTGGAGCCACAGCCGGGGACCAGCTGGTGGCAGGGGCAGCAGGATGGCCCCCGGGGGGGCGGGGGGCGGGGGGTGCGGAGTGACCAGGGGCGGTCTGCAGGGCGGGGGTGGCCCCTGCCTCTGGGGGAGGGATGGGGTCCTGGGCCTCCCTCCCAGGAGGAGGCAGTGACTGGACTCTGGTGTGTGCAGGGGCTGGTGGGCAGCTGGGTCCGGCCTGAGGGGACCAAAGGCCTGGGAGAACCAGGCTAAGGAGCCTCAGTGCAGGGAGTGTGGGTGCCCCGACGGGGGGCGAGGGTGGGAAGCCTGGGGGCACAGGAGTGGCTCCCCAGGAAGGCGGAGTCCAGGGGGCAGCCAGGACGGAGGCGGGAAGCCTGGGAGCTGCAGGCCCTCCCGGTGGTGGCCAGGCCCTGCCCCTGAGGTCCTGACTCCCAGATCCAGGCCCACGGCAGGGAGAGGGGAAGCAGGCCTGAGGGGGACCAGGCGGGGCACCAGCTCTGGCCGGACAGCTGACATCCGCCTCAGGCTGTCAGGAGCCCCTCCTCCCACGCCCACTCCCCAGACGTCCCTCACAGGTGTCCCCCCCCCCCCCCATGTGTCCCAGGACAGCAACCACGCGGAGGCCGGCAGCTGGGCTCCGAGTTCAGTGAAGACCATCATCTTAGGGTTCCTTTCCCGTGGGCACATCGGGCAAGAAGTGGGTGCCACACAGGCGACCAGGAGGCCCCCCAAGTAACCTGCCCTGTCTTCTCACCCCCGGGACTGAGGACAGACCAACAGCAGCCATTACCACTAGGCAAGAGGGGCTTCACCTCAGGGACCCAGGGCAGCACCCCGAGGGGCACTGAGAACAAGGGGAGGAGTCGGTGTCAAAGGCTCCCCACAGGCCCTGGGCACCCCAGGCTCCACCAGAAGCCGCTGCCCCCCAGGAGCTGCGCCCCCAGGAGCCTCCCATGGGCTGTTGCCCCCCAGGTGAGAGGCCCTGACCCCTGAGGTCACAGCCTGATGTTGGCCTGGAGGAGGAGGAGGAGGAGGGGGAGACGAGATGGAGACAGACCACCCAGCACCTGCATCGCCCCCACAGCTCGTAACAGCCTCAGCACCTGCTCGGGGACCCCCGGCAGAGGGACCGTGGCAGTGGCCCAACTGCCCAGCCAGGGCCCGCAAACCAGCTCGGCTTCCTCAGTGAGAAGCTGGCTGGTGGGCCTGGGCCTCTGCACCCCGCCTCCTTCGCTTCCCCATTGGCAGGAACAGACCCCAGGGCCTTTGCGCCTCCGGGCCTTCCAGGCGGAGCCCCCTCCTGCCCGGCTCTTCCGGCTGCTGCTGGGCTCCTTTGCCTCCCGGGGAGTGACTGGGCTCAGCGGCACCCAGAGATGTTTTTTTTTTTTTTCCAATTTTTTTTTCTTCTTTATTATTAGTTAAGGTATTACAAATGTGTCCTCATCCCCCCCATTAACCCCCAACCTCCCCCACACACACACTCATGCTACCATCCCCCTGTTGTCCATGTCCATTGGTATGGCTTATATACATGTATACAAGTCCTTCGGTTGATCTCTTCCCCTTACCCCCGCCCTCCCCTACTTTCCTTCTGGGGATTGATAGCCTGATTGCTGTTTCTCAGTCTTTGAGTCTGTCCCTTTTCATCAGTCTATGTTGTTCTCTATAATCCACAAATGAGTGAGATCATGACCCAGTGATCCCACTACTAGGAATATATCCCAAGAAACCAGAAACGCCAATCAGAAAGGATATATGCACCCCTATGTTCATAGCAGCACAATTCACCATAGCTAAGATTTGGAAACAGCCTAAGTGCCCATCAGCAGATGAGTGGATTAGAAAACTGGTACATCTACACAATGGAATACTATGCTGCGGTAAAAAAAAAGGAACTCTTGCCTTTTGCAACAGCATGGATGGAACTGGAGAGCATTATGCTAAGTGAAATAAGCCAGTCAGAGATGTTTATTCATGAGAGTTTTCATATCCACAGGCGTCAAGGCCACGTCAGCGGCCAAGAAAAAACAGGCAAGCAGAGGCCTCCAGCAAGGCTCAGGCAGTTTAATGAGTTTTACTCATTGGATAAAAGTGTCAACTTTGTGACAGAAAACAGCACAGCGCCAGTCCTCAGTCCGCCCCGGGGGGAGGGGGGGGCAGGGGGGGGGCTCCAGCGGCCCTCACTCCTTGAACTTCCACTCCTGGCGGCACATGGGGCAGTGCTGCTGCACCTGCTGCGCGTTCAGCCACTTGAGGATGCAGTGCATGTGGAAGCAGTGGGAGCACTGGCCCCACACCAGCGGGCAGTCGTCGCCGGGCACCTTGCCTGCAGGGACAGAAGAGGTGCGGTCGCACAGGGCACGTGGCAGCAGGCGGGGCCGAGGCCGGGACCCCAGGACGTTAGATGTCGGGGCCCAGGGTGGCCAGGGCCTCTCGGAGAAGGCAATTGCAGGAGTCACCCCAGATTCTGTGGGACGCCACCCCCGTGTGAGCCCCACCCAGTGAGAGCAGCTGGGGGGAGGGGCAGCAGTGGCAGGAAGGGCCCTGGCCTGGCCCACAGCCCCCACCACCCGCCTCCGGCCTGGGCCTATCAGCAGACACTGCAGCCACCTGACCTGCGATGCCAGGGCTGCAATGTGACTGTCTCAGTGCAGCAGGGCTAGTCCTCTTTCTTTTAAAAAAAATGTTTTTTTATTGACTTCAGAGAGGAAGGAAAGGAGAGAGAGACATCAATGATGAGACAGAATCACTGATCGCTGCCTCCTGCAGGCCCCACACTGGGGATCGAGCCTGCAACCTGGGCCTGTGCCCCGACTGCTAATCAAACCAAGACCTCCTGGTTCATAGGTCGAGGTTCAATCACTGAGCCACGCCGGCCAGGCAACCTTTTAAAACATATTTTCTCTAACAGAAATGTCACTTGCTTTCTGAAGCGTTTATGACATAACCAGAAAACTATACACTTAGAAAATACAAAATTATAGACCTCACTCCCCTGCCTGTGCCAGGAGCCCACACCATGTGACACCCCCACGCCCAGGGCCTTTACAGCCTTAGCAAAACTCCGCTTGGAATCACCCTATCAAATCAGGTCCCTTACAAACAGGAAGGCGAGGGGAGCAGGAGCAGCCAGCCCACAGCCGGGGTCCCGCGAGCCCACCGACAGGGCACCAGGCCGCCCTGAGCCCTGCCTGCTGGGACAGGGGTGACTCACGGGCCTGCCAGTGTCCGGATGGAAGTCCCTTCAGTTAGAACTCGGCTCACCGAGACTTTCACTCCAGAGCCTGCTGGGCCGTGGAGCATGGAGCAGCCTTACTACAGCCGCGGGCCCTCTGGGTTTGCCCAAGGACGCTCACTTGGCAAGAGAAGCCAGTGCCACTTAGTCTGCACAGCAAGCACCTGAGCTTGTCAAACACCTTGCACATCACAACTGGCTCCCTCAACCACCACCAGCAGGTCCACAGATCAGACTCTAAACCCACCACTCTCCGCAGCTGGCAGGGCCGGCACACGAGGACACCCAGCCACGGGCCCAGCTGGGCTGTGCAGGCCCCTGGTGCCATCTTGAACACAGGCTCACCCACCCACACCCATCACCCCAGGGCACTTGGAGACTTTTTTCTTTTCAGAAGGTACAATCTGTTGCTTAGGAAGTTGTAAGAACGCCCCCCCTCAGGCTCCCTGGCCTCCGTGTACCCTTGGGAAACAATTTAAAATAGGTTAAAAGAAGCAGATCAAGCAGAGCCAATCAATGGCTACCTCAGGCCCCGCCCACCGGTGGGACTGGATCAGGATGGGTTAGCTCCAGGTGATGAGATTAAGCCTAGAATTCCAGGACGTCCGCATTTCACGCAAGAAGCAAAGCCCGGTCCCGCCCTGGCCTGTTTGGCTCAGTGGATAGAGGGTGGGCCTGGGGGCTGGGGGGTCCCGGGTTCGATTCCGGTAAAGGGCATGTACCTTGCTTATGGGCACATCCCCAGTGGGAGGTGTGTAGGAGGCAGCTGATGTTTCTCTCTCATCGATGTTTCTGGCTCTCCCTCTCCCTTCCTCTCTGTAAAAAAATCAATAAAAATATATTTTAAAAAAAGAAGCAGCAGCAAAGCCCTGTCGCTATTCTGGGCACTCAGCCCACAAACAAGGCCTGGTCATCACAGGGCAGTGGGGAGCCTCAGTCCCCACTTTTCCTTCGCCACCCCCCCTCGCCCCGCCCCCACCGAGTCCTCCCCTTGCTTCTGCTGTGTTCCCTCGGGTCTGACGAAAAACTCAACCCCCTGCAGCAAACGTCTGCTTCTGACCTAAACAGACAGCAAAATATTTCTACTTTGCAGAACAGGCCCGGGACAAAGGCACCACAAAGGAGAAATCCAGTGAAACCCGATGGTCCGCAAGATCTCACACACAGACACACACAGAGATACAGACACGTACACAGATACACACACACAGACACACACACAGATACAGACACGTACACAGATACACACACACAGACACACACAGACACACACAGATACTGACAAACACACAGATACAGGCATCAGCTTCCTAAAGGGGGCGGGGCCTGAGAGAGAGGCGGGGGGAGGGGGAGGAGGGCTGCTAAGATCAAGCAGCTAAAAACCCCCAAAAAGATCAAACAGGTGACGGGCAGGGCCAGCAGCCCCGCTCGGCCGCCAGGAATAGGGCGCCCGGGCGCCGGGGACGGGAGCGGGAACGGGGAGCGACGGCGGAAAGTCCGCCGGTTAGAGACGCGGGGTAGGCGAGGGCGCGGGGCCGGTTCCCGGTGACTTTCCAGCTCCCCCCGCCGCTCCTCCGGCGCCTCCCGTCCCGATGGGCGCGTCTCCTCACGAAACTCCTTTTGGTCCCGTTATTTCCCAATTAGGTCCACCCCTCTCCCGGCCCCACGCGAGTCCCAGCCCAGCGCGGCCCCTGACGGCGTCTGGATCCACGTTCGGACCCAACCTCCTCCCTTTCTCCCGCCAACTCCTCTCGAGGGGAGGGAGCCCGGACCCAGGCCCTCGGCGCCGGTGCTTCCGGGGAGACGCGGGGCGTGTGCGGGGCGCGGGGCGCTCACAGTCCGGGCAGCAGCCGTTGAAGGCCATCCGGCAGATGCCGCAGTTCTCGTCGTTGGCCACCCAGAGCCAAGTGGCCACGCCGTTCCAGCACTTAATCTTCACCCTCATGGCGGCGGGGCCTGCGGGCGAGGACGAGACCGCTGCGGCCGAGGCTGCGGGGCGGGGACGCCGGGGCCGGGGGCGCCGAGGGACCCGGGCGCCGCAGAGCTCGGCGCGCACTCGGACCCCAGCAGCGGCCGTCGGAGCCCAAACGAACGGAAGACCCACCCCTTCCCGCAGGGAGTTCACCCGGGAAACAGGCCGAGGGCGGGGTCGCCCGGGAGGAAGCCCCGCCCGCCCGCCCGCCCGCCCGCCCCGGCGTATTTAGCCGCGCGCGGCGCCGCCTGCCTACAGTTGCAGCCCCAGCGCCGCGCGGGAGGGTCCGAAACGACCGCGACCGCAGCCGGCACCTCGCCGCGCCGCCCGCCCAGCCCCGACCCCAGCGCGCACGCGCCGCGCCCGCATCCAATCGCCGGCCGCGCCGGGGACGCCGCGCCGGAAGTGACGGGCCGGCGTGCTGACGCGCGGGCTCAAGCCGAGGCCGATTCCGCGCCCGCCATGGCCGACAAAATCAACATGTCTCTGGACGACATCATTAGGCTGAACCAGAGCCAGCGGGGCGGCCGCGGCGGGGGCAGGGATCTAGGCCGGGACGGAGGCCGGGCCGGCTTCCAGGGAGGCCGCATTGGCGGAGCGCAGGCCACAGCTCCCGTGAGCGGGGGCTGCGGGCCCATCCGGAACCGGGCGGCCCTCGTCCGCGGCGCGGCGGGTGGCCGAGGCAGGAACCGGCCGGCGCCCTACAGCCGAGTGAGTGCGGCGGCCCGCGGCGGGGCGGTGGCGAGCGGGGCGGCGCGGGGCGGGGCGGGCGGGGGGCGGGGGCGGGCCGGTGGGCGCGGGCGCCGGGCCGGCGGGAAGGTCGCGCGCGGGCCGGGCCCGGGAGGCGGGGACCCTCCGCCTTTGTCTGGGCTGGGCCGCCGGCCTCATGGCGGGGGCTCGCGGGGGCGCTGGGCGCGGCCGCCGCGGCGGCGGGAAGTTAGTCGAAGGGACGGAAAATTGCGGGCCGGGCGGGGCGGGCGCCGGGCCCCCCTCGCACCTTCCTCGGGGCCCCGGCGGGGAGGGTCCTGCGGCGGGGCTCACGCTTCTCAATTTCCGTGTTTTTCCCCTTTTCAGCCGAAACAGCTTCCCGACAAGTGGCAACACGACCTTTTCGACAGCGGCTTCGGCAGGGGCGCCGGCGTGGAGACGGGGGGGAAGCTGCTGGTGTCCAACCTGGACTTCGGAGTGTCCGACGCGGACATCCAGGTGAGCGAGCGGCGTCGCGGTCAGCAGCCCCCGTTCTGTCTCGGGAGGTGCCCCCCTGCGGGGCTGCGGGCTGCGGTGCAGAGGTCGTGCAGGAGCTGAGCCTCCGACAGGCGGGCGGGCCCGACTCCAGCCGCGTTGCGTGGAGCGAGGCCGCTTGCTCGCTGTACTCGTCCGTCTCCGCGGTCTGCGGAGGCGGGATGGCGCGTGTCCCTGGTGTTGGCCTGAGCCCTGTGTCTCTACCTGTTGTCTCCCTTCCCACCACCCTCCAGTCTCGCCCGCATTTCAGACCCCCTTTGGTCGAAGCCTCTTGGTTTGTTATCGTTTTCAGTTACTATTATGGGTTGAGTCCCACGGGGATGTAAACTTGTCCTGTGGCTCAGTGATGGCACTGCGGGGGTCAGGCGTAGAGATGGCCGGGTCAGGGTGCTGGGCCGTCCTGGGCTCCGTGTCCCCGAGCTCAGCTGTGGGAGGACAGAGCGAGGCCGGTGAGCACTCACAGTGTCTCAACACTCTTTTCAAGGTGGTTTCTGGCATCCACTGGAAACCGCTTTTGGTGACCTCCTCTTCCCGCTGTGCCTGCGGCCGGAGTAGCCCCACACCCTGGGTTCCCTCTCCAACTCCCAGCCTGCCTGAGGCCAGGGCAGTTCCCATGGCAGCGCTTGACTTGAGACTTTGCGGCAGGCTTGAGTAGGAGGAGAGGGAAAGGTGAGCCAGAACCTGCCCCGGGGGGCTGGGCAGGACTCCCAAACCAGGGGCCCTGGAGCTGGGGCACATGGCAGGTGGTGTCCCTGGCTCTGTGATCTCGGCCTTTGCTGATGGTTGGCACTGTTCTCGGGTGTGTTGTCAACTCCTTTGTCAAAGAAGACAGCGACTTCATGGGTGCCCCTCACGGGGGCTTGTGGTAGATGTCAGGCCCCCAGGCTGGCAGGAGCCCTCAGGCCCAGCTGTTCCTGGAAGTTGCTGTCTCGCCTGCCCCGTCCTTCCCCACCTCCCACTCCCACTGTCCTGCCCCCACCTGTATGTCTGCCACCCAGGGAAGTGCCCTCAAAGTAGCTGACATTCCCGGGGCTGTCCCCCAGCCGCCGGAGGGGACAAGTGTGGCTGATGATGCTCTTCCTGACTCCAGGAGCTGTTTGCGGAGTTCGGGACTCTGAAGAAGGCCGCCGTGCACTACGACCGCTCTGGCCGCAGCCTGGGAACAGCCGACGTGCACTTTGAGCGGAAGGCAGACGCCCTGAAAGCCATGAAACAGTACAACGGCGTCCCTTTGGATGGTGCGTTTGGGGTTGGACCCAGGGAGCTGAGGGCTGGCACCTGTATGCTTACACCCTCCCCCTCCCCGTTGACACTTTGCCGTCACCTCCTTGTCTCCCATTCTGCCACTCTCTGCTGCCCCCACATCTGGACCCACCTCTTGTGATCCCCATCCAGCAAGCTACTTTCCTCCCCTTCAGCTCCTGCCTTCCCGAAGCCTCGCCTTCCAGAAGCACCATAGTGCTTGCTCTGCGGGTGGGCTGAGGGTGTCAGGGGCCCCCACCTTTCCACCTGTGAGCGACGCCCGCCCTAGCCGGGCTGAGCAGTGAGGCTTTGGCAGGCTATCCTCGGTGCTGCTGCTCCTCCCAGTGGGTCCAGGCTGTTTGTCTTGGTGGGAGCGTTGGGGTCGCCCAGTGGGTTTCAGGCTCCGATGGGAGTGTGCCCTTTTGTGTTCCCGCCACAGGCCGCCCCATGAACATCCAGCTGGTCACCTCACAGATAGACACGCAGCGCAGGCCGGTACAGAGTGTGAACAGAGGCGGGATGACCAGAACCCGAGGGTCTGGAGGCTTCGGCGGCGGCACTCGGAGAGGCGCCCGTGGAGGCAGCCGGGGCAGAGGCAGGGGCACCGGCCGGAGTTCAAAGCAGCAGATCTCTGCGGAGGAGCTGGATGCCCAGCTGGACGCTTACAACGCGAGGGTGAGTCCCGGGCCGGGGGCCTGGGGGCTGGCCTAGCATGAGGGTGGGGAGCCCCCTCTTTTTTGGGGGTGGGACCTTCTCTGACCTCTTTTTTCTCCTGTTTCAGATGGACACCAGCTAAAGCACCAGCAAGTCAGTCAGTGCTTGCGTGGAGCTGGGCGCCTGGACGTTGTCTCGCGCTGCTTCCCGAGGGCGGGCTGGAGGGGACCTGTGGCCAATTGTGGAGTTGTTTCTTCTGTTTTAAAATAGGATTTAGAACTCATGTAAAGATTTTTCTTTAACTTTTATTTCATTAAAAAATTCTGAAAAAGACCTGTTTTGTACCTAGTCATATTGGGGATAAATTTTACTGGTTGCTGTTGTGGAGGAGGTGGCGTTTTCACCTTGGCCATAATAAACAGAAACGTGTGTAGAACCGGAGCTCTCGTTCATCGTCGGAGCCCTCGCCTGGGCCACACTTGGTGCTGACGGGGAGGGAGGGAGGGAGGGAGGGAGGGAGGGAGGGACCCGGGGCAGGTGGGGAGCAGCCGAGCTGGCATCTGGTGTCCTGGCAGGCTGGTGCTGGTGCTGGGGAGGTGGTGGCTGCCTCTGACGTTCCAGGGTTCCTGGCGCTCCCGCTGACCTGGGCGGTAGGGGAACGCGGGGCAGTGGTCCCTGCTCCTGTGGCCTCTTGTCACCTGCCTGCTGCATGAGGTGGGGTGGCCACCTGTGCTGCTGCCAGATTGCAGGTGGCTGCTCGCTTGTCCCCTTCCTCCGCTGCTCAGGAGCCTGGCGTTGGCAGCTCTGACTGCCACGTCCTCCCTTCCTAGTGTCCTTCCTGTTGGCCAGGGTGGAGCAGGGCATGGGGGTCCTCTGCCTGCGCTGATGGTGCTGGTGGAGACTGGCAAGTGTGACCTGCAGAGCCAGGAGCCGGCAGACACACATGCCCCTCTCACCACCCTCCAACAGGACAGAGCGGGCTGAGAGCACAGTGGATGCAGGTCAGGGGGACCCCAAGCATGCTCGGCAGGCCCCTCCTGGAGGCAGCCTGCAGTTCAGGCTGCTCCCAGTCCCCATGGGGCCACAGTGTGACTAAGGGTGGCCCTGTCACTGTCAGCTCCAGTGCTGTCCCTACAGAGCCAGCGGCTGCCACGCCGCAGCCTGTGTTATGCTGGGCACTGAAGGGCCCGGGGAACAGCCGAGCCTGGCTTGAGCTGCTGTGGCCCAAGGGGTGGATGTAACAGAGGTCGGGTCATCCAGGCAGAGGCGGGCACAGGCCAGGTAGGAGGCTGTGCTGGGAGTGTTGACAGGAGAGGTGGGGTCATCTTGCTCCCTGCTGTCCAGAAGCTAAAGTCAGCACCTGATGGAGGGGTGAGGTCCCCCAGGCCAGAGGCCATAAGTGCTGCAAGTGCCCGCCACTGGGGTGGGGAGCTGGGGTGGTTCCTCAGGCCCTGGGGGAGCAGGGCTAGGCCCCATCTTCAGGTGCTGGGAAACAACTGGGAACAAGAACTGCCAGACAGTGGGAGGCTGTGGACATTTGGAGGGAAGCTTTACAGGCAGCGGAAAGGCCCTGAGGTGAGGACACTGGAAGCTGGGACAAGCCGGGCCCTGGTGTGGCTGGTTGGAGGGGCTGGTGTCGAAGGAAGGGGCCTGGTACAGGCTGCGGCCAGCTTTCGGGGCCTCCCAAGGGTGGCATCCATAGACGGTGCCCCAAAGTAGATGTGGAGTGGGCTTTCAATGCATAGAATGTGGAATGCTTGTTTTAGAAAAAGATTCTCAATTGAAAGAAAACATTGTGGGGGGAGGGGACTGGTGGAGGGAGGGGGCACATATGTAATACTTGCAACAATAAGATTTAAAAAAATAAAACATTCAATGGGCACAAAAGGCTGATAATACACACAATCGTTTTCCCAGCACTAGTTGGGTGAAATCCTCGTTCCTACAGGCTTTTGAAACGAGAGCTTTGATAAGGTAGTGTGGTCATGCCATTATGTCTTCCCTCTGTACATCTCAGTGATGTTACTGTATTCAGTCACACACCCACCACCACATTCCAATTCCAGAATCTTCTCATCACCGCTCAGCCCCTTCCCCTCTCCCCAGGTGGGCACTGGGCTGCTCAGCCTCTGGGTTTCCCTGTTCTGGGCATTTCATACATGGGAATTGTTCGCCGTGGGACCTTTTCATCTGGCTTTAAGTTCGCGCACCACACTAGCCACCTGACCTGACCCCCGGCCAGGGCTCCTAAGGATTTCTGGGTTTGTCCGCTTTATAGCATGAATCAATACCTCAGTCCTTTTGCCGAATCCCCTGTGATGGATGCCTCACGTTTTGTTTCTCCACTCGTCAGCTGCTGGACGTTTGGGGTGCTTCCACTTTTTGGTTATTGGAATAATGCTGCTATGAGCATTATTCACACATTTTTATGTTACGGAATTAAAGATGGCTATATTTTTCATAAATGTTTACATGGTTTACTTTAATGAGCTGTTATTATTAACAAGTCACCCTGGGATCAACTGACTATTTGGGGGGGGGGGAATAGCAATAAATATGCATCATTAAAGATTTTCATATAAAAAGAAAACCAGAAGGTAATCTCGTTAATTTTAAATACATCAACTTGTAGGTGATCATTTAGCCCAGCTAGGACAGAGTTAATTTTTGTTATGTATGCAGGTTGCAGAAACAGTTGTAAAATGTTTTAGCAGAATAGTAAATTAATATCTAATAAAAATTAAGCATACCAGTTTTTAAAGGTACAAATCCATCATAAAGACACCATTCAAGTTACCGTTAATGTGTTAATATTATCTTTTTTTGTCCTTGTTGAATAAACACTCAAGATTTCATAACAACAGTAAAGAACATCCAATGTTCACCTCTGGAGGGCTCTTGGGCACGAATTCATTCTAAATACTGACAAATAACAGAATGTCAAACATTTATCTGGTTTTATTTTTCTCAACTGTATTTTGAAGGGATTAAAAACTGATGAAGTTTTTTAAAATAAAAGAATTCCAGCCCTAGCTGGTTTGACTCTGGATAGAGCATCAGCCTGCAGACCGAAGGGTCCTGAGTTTGATTCTGGTCAAGAGCACATGCCCAGATTTCAGGCTTGATCCCAAAAAGGGCATCTCTCTCATCACTGGTGTTTCTGTCTCTCCCTCTCCCTTCCTCCCTAAAATCAATAAAAATATTAAAAAAAAATTCCTGTTAAGAAATGCCAGTGGATTAGAAAATAACCATTTTTCGATGCGTAATTGTGCTGCGCCAGCACGGTCAAGGGTGAACCTGAGGAGGGGCGGTGAAGGATTGAAGAAAAGGCAGACAAGAGAATACAGCTGGGGCTTGGTGGATCTCCCGTGCTTGGATGAGGACACAAAAGACCCAGCCTGCAAGCGGTGCTTTATTTTGTAGTCTGATTAAAACAAGATGAACATGTATACAAATGTTGTTTTCACAACACTTGCTGCACCTCCCACAGCCCATTAGCTACTTAGGAAGGAATTAGGGAGGGCTACAAGGTCAGGCTTAATTGTGCTAGGAGGGCTCTGCCCTCCAGGCTGGGACTTGTTTGTGGCCCTGCCACAGGTCGGCCTGAAGCTTGACCCTAGAGCCACTCCCTACACCTAATAAAATAATGCCTGTTGAAAACAATACCCATGGCCTCTGATGCCATGGGCTTGAGAGGCTGCTGGCCGGCCGGAGCCCACGGCACCTTTGAAAGTTTACTGGGGGCTTCTCCAGCCTGAGCTATGAGGGGACAGGAGCACCCACAGCACAGAGGAGGACTGGGTCAGGCAAACCCAGAAGTGCCTGGGAAATGCTCAGCCACCCATATCCTGGTTTCCTCCGAACCTGAGGGCCACAGCACAGAAGAGCGACTGTGGGGTAGCCATAAAGATTTGGTCTTTGTCCCCGGTTCCCGGCACAGCTCCAACAGCCCTTGGGATCTCCTGGTAGGAGTGTCTCTTTATTCAGAGCTGATCCCTTTCACACTCGGGTTTACGGTGATGCGATGGCTCTGGGTGGGCTCCTGGATAGTGTGAGGACGGCTGCTGGTACCCTGACCTCTGGGAAGGGGCCAAGGCTAGCGAGTGAGCCAATCACCAAGGACTGATGATTTAATCAACCTTGCCTTTTGATGAAGATTCCATAAAAGCCCCTAAACCATGGGTTTGAAGAGGTTCCAGGTCAGTGAACACAAGAGGAGGTGCTGGGAGGGTAGTGGGCCCAAAGAGGGCATGAAGCCCCAATACACCCTCCCTTCCTTCCCTTGTGCATTTCTTTAAAAAAATATATATATATGTATATATTTAAATTGATTCCAGAGAGGAAGATAGACAGAAACATCTATACTAATGAAAGGGTACTATGCTAATTAGATAAGATGTCTTCCAGACGTCCTTCTGGACAAAGCTGCAGTGGCTGCTGCTGCCAGGGCCGGGCTAAGGCTCAGGCAAGCCGTGGTGGCTGGCAGTGTAATGGGGGCATTGCCTTCCCCTGATCAGCCAGGTCACCTCCCGCAGAGAGAGGCCAGACTGCAGCTTAGGATATCCCCTGAGGGCTCCTGGACTGTGAGAGGGAGTAGGCCAGGCTGAGGGACTCCCCCCCCCCCATCACTGTGCACAAATTTTCATGCACCAGGCCTCTAGTCCTATATAATAAAAGGCTAATATGCAAATTGACTGAATGGCAGAACCCGTGCTATGACATGCACTGACCACCAAGGGGCAGGCGCTCAACGTAGGAGCTGCCCCCTGGTGGTCAGTGAACTACCACAGGGGGAGCGCTGCTCAGCCAGAAACTGGGCTCATGGATGGTGAACGCAGCAGCGATGGCGAGAGACTCTCCTGCCTCCATGGCAGCGCTAAGGACCCCTTGGGAGATGTCCTACTGCCGGGAGCGGGCCTAAGTTGGCAGGCGGAAATCCCCTGAGGAATCCCGGACTGTGAGGGGGGACAGGCCAGGCTGAGGGAAACCCCCCTCCAGTGCACCAGGCCTCTAGTCAACAATAATAATCAACGGGCTGCCTCCTGCATGCCTCCTACTGGGGATGAGCCTGCAACTTGGGGAAGGGGCCTTGTGCACTGAGCCACACCAGCTGGGCGCCCTGTGCATTTCTTGCAAGTTGTGACCTTTATAATCGACCAATGATCGTAAGTAAAGAGCTTCACTGAGTTGTGTGAGTTATTTCATGGAATTTTCTAACCCGGCGTGGGAAGGTCTTGGGAATCCTCAAATGTGTAGTTTGCTGGCAAAGATGTGGGTAGCCTGGGTACTCCTCTTGTGGCTGGTGTGAGGTAGGGGCAGCCTGTGGGCCGTCCTCGGGCAGACAGACCTGGCAGAACGCTGATGGCCAGCCTTCGGGTGGCTGCAGGACGCCAATCTGCCCACCACTCCCGAGAGCCCCGCAGAGTTCGCGGGGCCCACAGAACAGGAGAGAGAAGCATCCATTTGTTGTTCCACTTATTCCTGCATTCACTGGTGGCATCTTGCGTATGTCCTGACCAGGGATCGACCAGCCTGGGGAGGTGACACGGCCAGGGCCAGGACTTGAAAGTTTTCAATATTCACGCTGGCTGGTTTGGCTCAGTGGCTAGAGCGTCAGCCTGCGGACTGAAGGGTCCTGGGTTCAATTCCAGTCAAGGGCACATGCCCAGGTTTTGGGCTCCATCCCCAGCAGCGGGCGTGCAGGAGGTGACAAATCAATGATCCTCATCATTGATGTTTCTTTCTCTCTCTCTTCCTCTCTGAAATCAGTAAAAACATATATTTTTTAAAAAGGTTTGCACTTTCCAGGTGCACAGCAATGAGATAGGGTCCATCCTATGGACAAGCCTCAAAAGCCCTTGGGAAAGAAGGTTCATTCCAAGTCAGGCCGCTGGTGCCGCCATCATCACCCCCGGGGCCAGGCGGACCGCCCGCACCAACAGAGGCTGAGCCTGCGGCTGATTCTGCCCAAGATCGCGCTTCACTAGCAGAGCCCTGAGCTCTCTTCTCCTTCGGGCGCTCGGGGCGTCGCCGGGTCGTTTCCGGTCGTTGGCACACGCTGAGCCCCTGAGGAAAGCCCGGCCGCACCCCGCGGAGGCCCAGGGGCCTGAGCAGGCGGCCGCGGCGGGTGGTCGGCGCGAACTCAGGGGCCGTCCACTGTGCACTTCCAGGCGGGTCACCGGCCGTCGCGGCCGTCGCGGGCCGCGCTGGGCTCGGTGGACTGGGCGGAGCACGTGGCTGCACGGTCAGCTCCTCCCGCCGGTTCCGGGCTTCCCAGCTGCACCTCGCGGGCGGGAAAGCCACGACGTCCGGGCGGGGGACACCAAGGGCCGCGACACCGGCCCGTCCCCCGAGTTCGCGGGCTGCGCCGTGGGGGCGCCGGCGGCCGGCAATGTCCGCAGCAAAGGGCTCAGGCCCCAGCCGCGCCCGCGCCGGGCGCCCTCACGAGCCAGGCGCCGCAAGATGGCGGCCGCGCGCTCCCGGCAGCCCCCGCGGCCCCGCGCGTGCGCCCTCTGCCGACCCGCCCGGCGCGAGCGGAAGTCGCGTGACCCCGGAAGTGGCCAGCCGAGCGCGCGCGGGCGGGGCGCGGACGTTCGTCATTTCGTGCGGGAGGGAGCGCGAGCGCGGCGCGGTCGAGCCTCCGGTGAGCGCCAGGGGCGGTGGCGGGGCGGCGGGGCGGCGGCGGGGCGGGGGCCGCGCCTTGGCCGGTCCCGCCCGCCGTGGGGTCCGCGCGGGGCGGGGGCGGTGGTGACAGCGGGCGGCGCCCGGGCGCAGGGCGGGTCCCCGGGCGCAGGGGACTCCACGTGCGGGCGGGGGGCGCGGGTCCGCGGCCCGGCTGGCGCTGGCGTCTTTTGTGGCCGCCGCTCGTGCCCCGCGGCGCCCCCGCCCCGCCGGTGCGCGCGGGCGGGGACCCGGCCTGACGCCCCTCCCCTGGGAAGCTCCGACCCCACCCGCGCGGCCCAGATTGCGGGCCCTGCCTGCGGAAGTGCGGGCGGCGGCGCGTCCGCAGGATCCTGTCGCCGGCGTCCGCTTCGGTGGCCTTAGGGCGTGAGCCGCGTAGAGGGATCGCGGAAGCGGCCGGGAGCCCGGGAGGAGGGCGCGGGCCCATCACGCCTGCCCCCGCAGACGCGCTCGCCCCGGGCGCCAGGCAGCCCTTTGTGGGCCCTGGTAGCGCCGGCAGGTCGGTTACCTTCCCTGGCGCCCGTCGGGGCCCCGGGGCTCGGGCTTTCCGATGCCCACGGGTGATGGGGAAGGGCGGAGGGGCCCAGCCTCACGCACTGCTCCTGCTGCAGCGCGGCCCCAGCTCCAGGGCGCAACCCCGCCCACGGGAGAGCCGGGGCGGACACCTGGGGCTCCCCTGCCCCTTAGAGACCAACCTGTGGGGCTCACCTGGCCCTGTTGCCTGCGTCTTGCTTAACGGCCTTGCTCCGGGCTAGGGCGGGCCCAAGGGACACTCCTGGTCCCGGGAAGCTCCCAGACCAGCAGGAGGGGTCCCTTGCGGTGAGGGCCGGGGCAGCTTAGAAAGAGCAGCAGGACTTGAGGTGACTCTCCGGGGCCTGGCCGTGGAACTGGAGTTATGGCTGCTGGTCCCGGCGGGCGGGGAGCCGGCGGCAGGTCCCGTTTAGTCCCGGGTGGCCCACCTGGGGTGGGGCCCCCTCAGAGTGTCCCCTCTGGGCCTCGGGAGCCTGCGTTGGGCCCTTTGACAAGCTCTGGCTGCAGCTGCCCTCCTGCTCCAGAAGGTGCCCCTTCCCCTCGGACACAGGTGGGGCCTGGCCTGCAGAGCCCACCCTTGTTGGCTGTGGGGCCTGCGGAGGGGCAGGAGGGGGACATGGTGGGTGCCTGCAGGCTGCCGGAGTGCCCCCGCCCACAGGTGCCCCAGATCCAGCTAGAGGTGAGCATGGCCGAGCAGGAGCCCACCGCCGAGCAGCTGGCGCAGATTGCGGCCGAGAACGAGGAGGACGAGCACTCGGTCAACTACAAGCCCCCGGCCCAGAAGAGCATCCAGGAGATCCAGGAGCTGGACAAGGACGACGAGAGCCTGCGCAAGTACAAGGAGGCCCTGCTGGGCCGCGTGGCCGTGTCCGCAGACCCCAACGTTCCCAACGTCGTGGTGACCCGCCTGACGCTGGTGTGCAGCACGGCCCCAGGCCCCTTGGAGCTGGACCTGACAGGTGGGTGGGACCTCGGCTCCTGGCCGAGGGTGCCTCCTTTCCATGTTTTCTGGGGACCTGGCGCCCTCTGGTGGGGAACACAGGAAGTGCGGCCAAGTGGTCTTTGAAGGCTTTGGCTTTGAGGGGCCTGGGTCCCTCTGGGGGAGTGGGCGGGCAGTCACAGATGGGCGGGGCTGAGGGCAGCGGCTGCCCCTAGCTGAGCCTCCTAGAGCCATGTCCTCCCCAACAGGTGACCTGGAGAGCTTCAAGAAGCAGTCCTTTGTGCTGAAGGAGGGTGTGGAATATCGGATAAAGATCTCTTTCCGGGTAAGGCGGCGGCTCCGCAGGGACCGGCCAGGCTGGGGCCGGAGAGCCCGGCTAAGCCCCACTTGGATCCCTCCCTGCAGGTGAACCGCGAGATCGTGTCTGGCATGAAGTACATCCAACACACATACCGGAAAGGCGTCAAGAGTGAGTGAGGGGGGGCGCCAGGCCCCGGCTGTGGGGAGGGGCAGAGCACAGGTGGCCCCCGGGGTCTGGGCTGTGGAGGGAGCGAGGAGAGGCCGTGTGCGCCTGCGCCCGCTCTGCCCTGACCGCGCTCCCCTGCACCGCAGTTGACAAGACTGACTACATGGTGGGCAGCTACGGGCCCAGGGCCGAGGAGTATGAGTTCCTGACGCCCATGGAGGAGGCGCCCAAGGGCATGCTGGCGCGCGGCAGCTACAACATCAAGTCCCGCTTCACAGACGATGACAAAACTGACCACCTGTCCTGGGAATGGAACCTCACCATCAAAAAGGAGTGGAAGGACTGAGCCTGGCCTGGGAGACGGGCAGGGCGGACGACGGAGGGATGTGCGCGCCCCACCCCACCCCACCCCACCCCGACCCCATACCAAAGTGCTGACAGGGCCCCTGCCCAGGCTGCCAGCATCCCGTCTGCCTCCTGCCCAGCCTCGCCCCGCCTCCTGGATAGTCTAGTGTCCCACTGCTTCCACCTGTGCTGCGGGTGGGGACCGCAGCTCAGGCCCCCTCCCCTCGGGTCCCTCCAGGGTCCCCACCTGTCCTCACCCAACCGGAGGCCATGGCTTTCCCAAGGGAGTGGGAGCTCAGGTCCCCTGGGCCTTTTCGGTTGTCTGTCTCCCCTCTGGGGTGAGGGTGGGTGGGGTGCACGATGCAGGGCCTTGGGGCCAGCCATCCTTCCAGCTCCCGCTCCTCCCTGGTCAGTCCATCCATTGCTGTCTGTGACCGTCTAACCATGATGCCTTAACATGTGGGACGTGTGCTGTGGGGCCGTCACTAACCTCTAACCCTGTGTCTGCATGAGCATGTGGTCTCCCAGGCCTGCCACCCCTTCTGCAGTCCCCGTGGCCGGGAGGCGTGGACACGCCACTGCTCCCCCAGCCAGGGCCGGGCCAGCCCCCCCCCCCCCCTTCCCTGCTAGGGCTGAGGGGCAGCTCCGGGGCCTGGAGAAAGCCAATTGCCAAAACTGAAGTCGCCTCCAGCACCATCTGAGAGGCCGGGTGTCCTCACGCCTCTTCCTTCTGCCCCAGTGGGCAGCAGCAGACCAGAGTCCACGGCCCCATAGAGCCCTCGGACAAAGCCAGCGGCCGAGCCTTACTTGTCCCACCGGGGCCCGCCGCCTGGATGGCATGCCTGGCCTGTCAGTATTTATTGCCTCTGTATGTGCCGTCCTCTGGGCCTGCTGGCCTGCCGCCTTTGCCCCCAGGCTCCATGCCATCATCCCCAGGCCCCCCGGACGCAGCCAGGACCACTGTGGGACCAAGCGTGCACAGTTGGAGCTGTCCCCTGTGCCCCCCCCCCCGCCCCCACCCCCCAGGGCAGGCCCAGCTGGAACGCACAGGAGCCTGTCCCTGCTTCTATTCCGACTGGGAAATAAACTCCCCCTAAGGAACCTGGTTGTCTGCTGCTTGGCTCTGGGCGGAAGGAGGGCGGGGCCCATTCCTCTGCGGTCCCCAAGAGCCAGGTGTGGCCACTGCCCTGCCCTGATTGAAGGGCTGACAGCCTGCCTCGCCCTTCTGGCAGAGGTGCCCTGTGGGCTGTTCAGACCCGGAAATTCCCAAAAGTACCAAGGCTCTGGGTGGGGCAGCCAGGTTGTGGTTCAGTTGGCCTGTCCTTGAGCCCCTGGCCGCCATCCTGGCCTCAGGAAACGCCCCAACCCCAGAGAAGAGGAAGGGACCTCCTGGGAGACAGCTCCCCAGGGGCAATACAGGAACCCGGGGGTGGCTGGGCCCAGGGGCCATAGGCGGCCTGAGGCCAGGCTGCCAGGGTAGACAGGAAGGCAGGGCCAGGGGCCCAGAGGTGGATTGGGAGGGTGGAGACTGTCCCCGGCTGCAGACTGTCCCAGGGGAGCCCTCAGGGCCACCGGTAACTGTACCCCCGCCCCCCAGCCCTGGGGTGGGAAAGGGCAGGTTGGTGACCTAAGCTCCAGATGGGGTCATTGCCAGACCCCTTTTGCTGGACTGACTTGGGTTTTGAAACCTGCCCTCTCTGAGCCTGTTAAAGTGGTTAGGGCCTGGCCGGTGCGGCTCAGTGGTTGAGCATGGACCTATGACCCAGGAGGTCATGGTTCAATTCCAGATCAGGGCACAGGCCCAGGTTGCAGGCTCGATCCCCAGTAGGGGGCGTGCAGGAGGCAGCTGATCAATGATTCTCATTGATGTTTCCATCTTCCCCTCCCTCTCTGAAGGCAATAAAAACCTTTTTTTAAGTGGTTGTGTGTCCCAGGCAGGGGCAGGGCTGCTGTCTCCTGGCCATGCCCTCCCGCCTGCTCCGCCCCCGTCCCTTCCCAGTGCTTATCGGCAGGAGCCCTGCCAGCTGGGGTGGCCAGGAAATGGCCTCCTGCCCCACAGGTCAGTGACCACAGGTCCTTGCCAGGACGGCTCCCGAGGGCTGGACACCTCCCCTCCCCACCAGGACCCCTGTGGGATCCTGGGGTCTGGGCCCCATGCTGGGTGACCAAAGGGCGCTGGCCGCATTGCCCGACTCAGACACAGCACCAGAGCAGTCCAGGAAGCAGCCTGCCCCCGGCTCTCAGTTCCATGGGGGCAACGACCCTCCGTGTCCTCTCCCAGCACCGGCCGCCCCCAGCCCAGGGGACAGGCTTGCAGGGGGGAGGCAGGGAGATGGTACAGCTCAGGCCTTTCCCTGTAAGGTCAGACGCAGGCACCTGGGAACCAGGAGGCTGCCCTGGAGAGGCGGGCGGGGCGGCGGTGACACCAGGGGCGGCCCGTCAGGCGGCAGCTGCTTGTGGGCGCGGGCCTAGCGAGGCTTCCTCCGGCCCAGAGGCCTATTTTCGTGCTTGGATTTTCCCGGTTGCACATGTGACCTCGGACCCCGAGTGCCAAGTTGTACAGGCACACCGCCAGCAGCCAGGACTTTGTTCTGGCTCCTCCCCCTGGCAAAGGGTCATACGAGATGGCACCTACAGAACCTGCATGACGTGTCTCTCGGGTCCCAAGTCTAACCTGATCTTTCTGGGTGCACCCTGAACCCCTGTCCAACCTGATGCTCCTGGCCCAGCCTCACCGCCCCAGCCAGCCTCTGGTCCCCCGCCCCCCCGCCCGCCCGCCTCATCCCCCAGCCACCCTCCAAGCTCTGCCTCCTCTCCCACCGAGGTGGACCCTCCTTCCACTAGGGGGTGCCGTCCTGCCCCACAGGTCAGCGACCACAGTCACCGGAGCAGGACCCTGGGTGTGACCCCTAGTCACCAGTCACTGTGATGAGAGTCTCCTCCAGGCCCAGCACTGTCCACCCTGCTGTCGTGGCCGTCAGTCCACCAGGCCACGCTGACCACAGCACCTGCTTCCCAGCTCCGCTCCCACCTGTGCCACTCGGCGTGGCACAGCCCTGCGTCCCCTCGGCGTGGCACAGCCCTGCGTCCCCTCTGCTGCTCAGCAGAGACCCTGCGGCCAGGAGATGTCCTTCCGTGCCCAGCGAGCACCTCCTGAGTGTCCGCCAGCCTGTTCACCTCTCTCCCCTCGGCACCCCAAACCGGCTGCAGGGGGGCAGGGGGACGTTATTCTGGAGACTTGTGGAGAGTGGCCTTTGTCACAACATTGAACCACTCAAGAGTCCAACCATATTTGAGGGGCACTTCCTCTGGAGGATGTTCTGAGCAGCTGTGCCGGTCGAGAGATGCCACAGCCACAGGGCAGGCAGCCTTGACCTCCAAGGGCACCTCCAGCTCCAGGCCAGGGCACAAGGGGAACACCAGCCCTCCCCTAGGGCGAGGCCGGCAGAGGCGTTCAGTGAACCTGGCTGTGTGGGGGCTGGGGGCAGCCTCACAGCCCTTCACCCAGCTCCTGACCGGCCAGAGACAGGGGATCACAGGCCTCCCCCAACCCTCTGAAAACCCCACTTCGCTGCTCCCACCTGTCAGTAGTGGGCAATCAGAGATAGGTAGAGATGCCTTGAGGAGAAGGCATCAAAACACCCTGACCCAGCCTGGCTGGCGTTGTCCACCTATGAACCAGAAGGTCACGGTTCGATCCCCAGTGTGGGGCGTGCAGGAGGCAGCCCATCAGTGATTCTCTCTCACCATTGAGGTTGATGTTTCTATTTCTCCCTCTCCCTTCATCTCTGAAATAAGTACAAATATATTAAGCAAGCAAACACAAAACCACCATGACCCATCCACGCCAGAGCCCGAGTCAGGCTCTTCCCCCAGGACCGGGACTCGGCTGTGGCCACCTGGACTACAGAGCAGTGGCCCTGCCACCACCCGCACCAAGGCGGGCTCCTCAGCTCCAGCCATGGAGGCTCAGACTCGACTGGAGTGGGTTCGACCGCAGCCAGTGGCCTGATCCTCCTCTGGTCTGCTCCCCGTTGGTCCCAATATCTCCTCTGGAAATGCTTCGCTGGATGCTCTGGACTACACTACCTCACACCATCACAGAAGGTGGTGTTGCAAATGCCTCCACTCCGTCCCCATCAGCTGAAAGGACTCAAGCCCCGGTATTTAAGCATCTAAGCTCCAACGTGCAAAGCATTTAGCTGCTTAAATACTGGGGCTTGAGTCTACATGTAGTACAAAGGTCCCTCGTCTCAGGCCCCCAAATGCGGTCTGTAAAACAGGGTCACAGCAATCACAGGACACCTGGGAGTTAGGGCGCGGTCCCACCTGGGCCCAGAGAGCAGAGAGCACTGGCCTGGGGTGGGGACGGCGCCGGGGAGGCACGTGCTCTCTGCAGGAAGTTCCAGCTCCTGTAAGTCACCCCGTGAAGCAGACGGGATCCCAGTGGCACAGCCACCTCGCCTGACCCTTGCTCCACTGGAAGCGGGGGAGGTGCGGAGAGGACCGGCCCTGACCTTCAGGAACTGCTCTCCCTCTAGGGGAGGGAGTCCCACTCAATGAGAAAACATGCCGGCGGGGGGAGGCGGGTGGCAACGCATTAACAAATGCAAACTCGCGAGAAGCGTGAGTCTCCTTTGGCTTCCCCATTTCTGAGATCAGGAGGTTAGTCGACGTGTCCATTGAATGTGGGAGTGTTTCCCCTTTCCTTGCCAACTTATTAAATTGATGATGAGTCTTAAAGCCCAGTGGTGGCGGTGGTTCACAAATAAGGAAGTGACTACAAATAAAGGGGAACGCTTCCGGGAGAAGGGGGTGAGGGTGGGGGCTGGGGGCGGCGGCCGATCCCGCTACCCCCAGCCTTGGGCTACTTTGGGTTTCTTAGGAGCCACGTTCGGCACCAATAAAAGTCAACTTAAACGTTTGTGTTTGGCCCAAAACACCCAGCACGTCAGTAGAAACAGTACGAAGGGGATAGCGCGCACCCGTTCCCGCATCAGTCTCGGGTCTGGTGTGCGCTACACTCGGGCCGTCGCAGGCGGGCAGCTCGGGGCAGCGGCGCCCACCTGTTGGAACCGCGGGTCTGAGGGGAGCTGCGTGGGGCCGGGTTTTGCGGCTGCTCCGCAGCGTCCGAGATGCGTGGGGCAGCTCCGGGGGGCCTGGCACCCGAGGCCGGCTCCAGGGCTGGCGCACCATCTGCGCGGGGCCCTGCGCCCGTTCCCTCGTTTCTGCACCTTTAGGTGCACCCGCCCGGCCTCCCCTTCCTCCGCCCGCTCCGCGCAGGCTCCGCGCTGGTGCCTGAGGCGCTCGGCTCCCGGGACCAGATCCGGCAGCCCACCCCGCGCCACTCGCCGCCGAGCCCAGACTCCCCGAGCAGGTGCCGCACGGGGCGCACGCGCGCCGGAAGTTGCGTCATCCCGCTTCCGGCCCGTCGAGCCGCGGGGCGGGGCCAGTTACGGACACGCGATCCAGTAAGAAAGCAACACGAGGGATTTCGGAGGCCCGGGCGCAGCTCCGCCCCTCGGCGGGCGGGGGACTCCACCCACTGCCACGTTCGACGGAGGATCGCGCAGGGTGCGCGCATCTTCTGGCCAATCAGAAGCCGTAGATCCCGGGCCTCCGCAGGTGGCAGCCTTTCCAGAACCGTGGAAAGTGGTGGGGAAAGCCACCAGTCACGAGTCGAGGGGGAGAAAGTTCTCCTCCGGGAGCCAATGAGAGACCGGGGCAGAGTGCGAGCGCGAGCTCCTCGGCCAATCCCGGGCGACGGCGAAGGAGCCCTCTGGAACTCTTCCGAATCCGGGGCCGGAGGTGGTGTCGGCGTCCAATCCGAGCGCGGCGGGGGCGGGCCCCGGAGTCCATCGGCCAATAGGGGGTGGGCGCGGGCGGGCACGCGCGCGGCGACCGGGTTTATAAGGATGAGGCGGGCGGCGCGCGCTCTCGTGGCCTCGCTGTCCGGCGGCGCCAACCGAAGCACTGTCCCTGCTGCCGACATGCTGCGCCGCGCTCTGCTCCGCCTGGCCCTGGCCCTGGCCGTGCTGGCCCGCGCGGGCGCTGCGCCCGAGGAGGAGGACCACGTCCTGGTGCTCAACAAGGGCAACTTCGAGGAGGCGCTGGCGGCCCACAAGTATCTGCTGGTGGAGTTCTGTGAGTGCCTCCCGGGCCTGCCGCCCCGCGGGGTGGGGACGGGGGCCGGGAGCTGGTGGCTCGCAGCGGGGGGAGGCGGGGAGAGGGCCGGGCACCCGTCCCCAACCTCCCTCCCTGCCTGCCTCCCTCCGCCTCGCCGCCGGTTGGGTCCTCGGGGCTCTTAGCGTTGTGGACGCCGACTCCCAGCCCCTCGGGAGGCTCAGCCTGGACTGAAGCGGTCCCTGTGCGCCGGTGCCCTGGGGACTCGCTCCTGCCCCGGCTGGACGCGGGCTGAGAGCCAGGACTGCCTGCGTATCTGACACCTATCTCCATGGCAGGATCCCTCTCTTATTTTAAGAAAAACAGGGTGGGCGTGGGAGGTGCCCCAAATACAAAGCAACTCACCAGGGTCCAGCCCCCCCCCCCCCCCCCCACATAGCTGCTCCCCAGAATTCTAGAAAATGCCCAGGGATTCCAGCCCCGGCCCTGCCCACACCCCCTCCAGCGGGTGACAGCTCTCACCGGGACCCAAACCTGGTGTTTAGACGTGTTCACGCCCCGACTGTCTGGGCTGGAGACTTTAGGCCCCGCACAGCTGCTAACCTGGGCGCAGGCACAGCTGGTTCCCACCGCTGCATACAGACCCGGGTGTGGATCTGAGGCCAGATGTGTGCCAGATGTGTGTCACATCACCTACGTGTGACTAGGTCCTGAGGCGGGCGGCCCTGGCTTCTGCGCTTCTCCGCCTTCCCAGAGGGAAGCTCCAGGGCAGGCCGCCCCGCTGCCCACCTGCAGGTGGTAGGAAGTCACTGGTCGTTGAAACAGTTGGTCTTCCCGTGCCCAACGGTGACAAAGCAGAGTGGGGGGGCGGTGGTTTGTCACTTGTGGCCTCTGTCCCCATATTGCCCAAGAGGACCACGCTATCAGCCCAGCCTTGTACGTTCAGAGGGTTATCGTGGTGAGCTGATAAGATATGCAGGGAGGGGAGTGCCCAAGAGGAGGGAGGCAGGGAGCCCGGTCCCTGCTTTTCAGCCTCTGGCTTTCCTTCCAGATGCCCCCTGGTGTGGCCACTGCAAGGCTCTGGCCCCCGAGTATGCCAAAGCGGCCGGGAAGCTGAAGGCTGAAGGCTCTGAGATCAGACTGGCAAAGGTCGACGCCACGGAGGAGTCAGACCTGGCCCAGCAGTACGGTGTCCGCGGCTACCCCACCATCAAGTTCTTCAAGAATGGAGACACGGCTGCGCCCAGAGAGTACACAGGTGGGCCGGCCGCCCTGGGAGATCGCTGAGGCGGGGAGGGGGGCATGTTCAGAAACCCGGGGGGAGCCTGGCCTTGGACCGAGCTCTCGGTCCGGTTCTAGTTCAGGAACTCTCGTCCTGGAAGAACCTCCCAAGGGGACGGGCGTCCTGGGGGCTGGACGGCAGGGAAGGGGGAGCGGGACCAGGCAGGGCAGCGTTGGCGTCCACTGTGCCTGTGCTGAGCGCCGAGGCACGGCTGTCAGGGCAGCACGCGAATCCACGCCCAGCTCCGCCCGCCTCGGCCGCTGCTTGCTGGCTCGGGCTGCACGAACGGGCTGGGCCTGTGACGAGGGGAGGCTCTCGCCTACAGAACCGGTTCCGTGGCCCAGCTGCTGGCCGGGCTGCTGCTTGCTTAGTCCCCTGTTCACTTCTGGAGCAGGAAGTGCCTGGTCCAGCTACCCTGCTCCCTCCTAACCCTGGGATTTGTGGGTGAGGCTGCTCCCTTCCCTCCTGTGACTGGGACTCGGCTTTGCTACCGCTGGCAGGCAGAACTTTTTATTAAATTTATCCATGTTGTTGAAAGTGTTACCGACGTCCCGTATTTTCCTCATTGACCTCCACCCGCCCCGGGCAGAATCCTTTAAATGTGAGAGTCCACGTTGGGCCAGGTGGCCAGAGCCTGTGAGGGGACTTAGGACCAGGCATCTTCCTTTTCATTCTCTGCTCTGTGCCCCCCAAGTGACAGCCATCCTGCTGGTCCAGGGGCTGTGAGGGGCAAGGACGCCCGACCGGCCTGGGTCAGGGAGCCAGGGTGGGGTTCAGCCCGTTTTTACAGGGAAAACGGGCATCGTGTGACTTTAAGAAAAATCCTAGTACGTCTCTAATTAAGACAAAGCCTAGTGTGAGGACGCGGAGGGGAAAGTGTGTGTCTAATGAATGCAAACGTCAGTTAACACTTAGAAAACGCAAAGGGAGGCAGCCACTGCCCGTGGAGCGCGACCCGGCCGCCCTGGAGCCCAGGTGTGCGGCGCGAGGCCTTTCTGGGCGAGAGGCTGTCTCGCTCGGGCTCTGGTGGAGAGCGCGGCTGGCGGCCGCCCCGCCTCGGGAACCCTGCATGTGTGTGTGTTTTATTGGTGCAGCTGGCAGAGAAGCCGACGACATCGTGAACTGGCTGAAGAAGCGCACGGGCCCTGCGGCCACCACGTTGCCCGACGGAGCTGCCGCGGAGGCCCTGGTGGAGTCCAGCGAGGTGGCCGTCATCGGCTTCTTCAAGGTGGAGACTGGGGTTCACCTCAGCCCCTGTTGCTGGAGGGGGCCCCGGGGCCTGGGCACGGCGGCCTGGCGTGGGGCATGGGGCCACCTCTGGTTCTTGTCTCCAGGACGTGGAGTCGGACTTTGCCAAGCAGTTCCTGCTGGCAGCAGAGGCCGTCGACGACATTCCCTTCGGGATCACGTCCAACAGTGATGTGTTTTCCAAGTACAAGCTGGACAAGGACGGGGTCGTCCTCTTTAAGAAGGTGAGTGGCCTGCGCAGCTCTGCCTGGTGGTGAGGTGCTGTGCTGGGGGGGTGGGGGGGGCTCAGTTGCTGCTCCCCGAGAACCTTGCCCGGAGCCGCTGGCCTGCTGGGTGCCAGCCTGGCTGTTATCAGGCCCGTTTTGCAATGTCAGGCCCTAAGCGCCACTGGCCTGGCCTTCAGCCCGATGTTGGGCCTCTGTGACAGCCCTGCTGTCTTAGGGGGCGGAGCTGCGTGAGGTGTGAGCTGTGTTCCTGTGGGGCGACATAGTAACAGGCTGGGCTGTAACCATCCCGGAGTAGCTGAGTTGATTGCACTTTCCCTGGTGCAACATGTTTCCGCTTCTAAAACCTCTTCCTTGGACAGGGACTCCTGGTATTAGCTTTTGGGGAGCGTGTTCCCAACCTGTGGGCATAGCCTGTTCCCACGGCTCCCGTGGCCCTCGTCCTGCTGTCCCTCCGGTTGGGAAAGGGGCTGCTGGTGTCATGGCCACTGCCCACCACTGCTGGGACACAGCGGGATCCGTGTCTGCATGTGACCCACGTGGCAAGGCGGTCTTTGCCTTTCATCTCAGCCATGGACGGTGGGGCGGGGCCGGCTGAGCACCCCTGCTGCTGTACGGCACTGGGCCTGGACTGGGGGCGGAGAGCACATGAGGCGGGAGGCTGTGATGAGCCGGAGAGCAGTTCGCGTCTTCAGGGCAGAGGCAGGACTGCTGTCCAGTTTGTCAGAGAAGACGCGGGGCAAGGCTTTGGGGGTTTCTGTGGCTCCGTCCTGGGCAGACCTCGGGTCCTTACAGCTCTGTCTTTCCTGGGGACCCACAGTGTCTCCTGAAGGGAGTAGATTGGCTGTTGTCATCGCAAACCTGCCAGGATGTGATTAGCATCTGATTAGGAAAACTCAGGGTTGGGTGAGGCTGAGTGGGTGTTAACGCGAGAGCCTTGCGTCTGTCCTAGAGTTTAGGTCAGAGATGGCGAACCTTTGAGCTCGGCGTGTCAGCATTTTGAAAAACCCTAACTTAACTCTGGTGCCGTGTCACATATAGAAACTTTTTGATATTTGCAACCATAGTAAAACAAAGACTTATATTTTTGATAAATATTTTATATATTTAAATGCCATTTAACAAAGAAAAAATCAACCCAAAAAATGAGTTCGCGTGTCACCTCTGTCACGCGTGTCATAGGTTCGCCATCGCTGGTTTAGGTTGAGAGTTGCTGTGAGTTGCTGTGAGGCTTGGAGACCAGCCCCAGTCATACTTTTCCATCCTTTTTTTTTTTAATTTTATAAAATTCTTACTCAAGGGTATTTTCCCGTTGATTTTAGAGAGAGCGGAAGAGAGCGGGAAAGACAGAAACATCGATGTGAGAGAAGCACATCGATTGGTTGCCTCTTGCATGAGCCCTGACCAGGGCCCGGGCTGGGGAGGAGCCTGCAACTGAGGTACGGGCGCTTGACCAGAATTGAACCCAAGACACATTGGTCCGCAGGCTGGCGCTCTACCCACTGCGCTACACCAGCGAGGGCTCTTTGCCATCCCTCTTGACCTCAGGGCGTCTTTCTCACACCAGGTCCTGGGTGTGGGCAATTCTGTGTCCTTGAAGGTTAGAGCTGCCATTTTTGTTCTGCAAGAGTTGGTGCCAGCTGATGTTGGTGTCCACGTGGGTGGGCACAGCCACACCCTGGGGTCCAGTGCCAGCGAGGGGTGGTGGCCGCAGGGTCTGCTCTCGGCCCGGTTGTGTCAGGCAGCCTGGCTGATGGGTCGGGGGGGTCTCGGCTGCAGCCAGATGAAGCCTGAGCCCCACAGGTCTCTCCCAGCCCCTCGGCCCCGCTGTCTTGGCCTTTAGCTCACCCCAGGTCCTCCTGTCCCCCCGGGACCACCTGGCTGAGCCAGCTGCTTCCCCAGCAGGACTGGCCGGGATGACGGGGGCACAGTGGCGCCGGTGACACTCAGCGTGTGTCCCGGTGGGTCACTGTCACAGCGCGGACCGAGGGTCTGAGCTGAGCGTCCTGAGCCTTTGTTCTTCCTGACGTTTGCTCTGTCCGTCCTTTTATTTGTGGAAGCTGGGGCATTGGAGTTGGTAGGGCCACCTCTCCACCACCTGTGGTGTCTGGCCTTTTTGTGGTGCGGCCTCCTGCAGCTGGCCCCAACCAAACGAGGGCTGTTACTGAAGTAGATGGTGAACGGAGTGTAATGTGGCCACATTACCAGAAAGATTGCGGCTCAAGATTGTGCCAGGTGGCCCCTGGCTGTGGCCGCCCAGCATGGGATTGGGCAGACAATGCTCACTGCCCAGAGCGGCCAGGAGGGGGGCCTGTTTGCCTCTAATTGGGCCTCGCACTGCCCGGGGCGAGGACTGGCCTGCTGTGTGCCTGATGGGCCAGAGCTGCTCCTCTGTGCAGAGTCCTGGCCATGGTTTCCTGCGTCGTTTACTTCCTGCCCCTTTTGTCCTCCACGTGTGCAGTTTTGGGGGAGGGGGAGCAGGGCTGGGCCTTGGCGGGTGGGAGTGCCGTCTGCTTTTCTGAGGCACTTGGAGGAAGAGGGACAGGAGCAGCGGGGAGGCCTGGAGCTCCCCCCAAGTCCCTTGAGGCTCAGGACAGTGATGGCCCCACACACACACAGCTGCTAGCTGGACGCGGGCACAGGGCACCAGGTCAGGGGGCGCCGGGACTTGCCTGAACGTTAATTTTCGCAGCATTTTAGTGGAGAGAGCGATGTCTTAGGTTTGCGGTCCCTTTCACACCTGCCTGAGTGGGGCTGGTTTGCCTTCAGGGGCTGCGGTGTCATAGGTCCTGCCAAACAGCAGGCACCTGACACCTGCTGACACCTGACTGTGATGAGGAAGTCGCCCTCGGGTATGGCCGCAGGCTGAGCGGCTGCCTTAACTTGGGATGAGCAAGGCTCCAGGCTGTGCTGGCTTCCTGGGAGCCCATGGCGGGTCTGGGCAGCTGGTCCCTGCCGGCCTGGGATGCGGTGCGCGTGGAGCCCTCGGTGCTCAGGCCTCCTCTGTCCACAGTTCGACGAAGGCCGGAACGACTTCGATGGGGAGGTCACCAAGGAGAAGCTGCTGGACTTCATCAAGCACAACCAGCTGCCCCTGGTCATCGAGTTCACCGAGCAGGTGCGGCTCCCACTGGGGCGGCTGCGTGGGTGGGGGTGCCCCCGGACCCCACGAGGAGTCCCCCGCTGCCGCCCAGGCGTCGCTGAGCTCGGGACTGAGCCCGGTGACTGTGTTTGTGACAGACGGCCCCGAAGATCTTTGGGGGCGAGATCAAGACACACATCCTGCTGTTCCTGCCCAAGAGCGTGGCCGACTACGAGGGCAAACTGAGCAACTTCAAGAAAGCCGCCCAGGGTTTCAAGGGCAAGGTGCGTCTGCGGCCCGCCTGGCGGGGGTCGGCCCCGGGGAGGGGAAGCCGCACCCGAGTCCCTGCCTCGCTCACCGTGCCTTTTCTCCCCCAAGATCCTGTTTATATTCATCGACAGCGACCACACCGACAACCAGCGCATCCTCGAGTTCTTCGGCCTCAAGAAGGAGGAGTGCCCGGCCGTGCGCCTCATCACGCTGGAGGAGGAGATGACCAAGTACAAGCCCGAGTCGGACGAGCTGACGGCGGAGAAGATCACCGATTTCTGCCACCGCTTCCTGGAGGGCAAGATCAAGGTGGGCTGTGCGGCTGGCGTCCTCGAGCTTCTGGTGCGGCTGTGTCTTCCCGGGTCTGAACCGTGAGCCTGGGGTCCTGAGGGCAGGCCCCCGGATGATGTGAGAGTGGCCGTTCTTGTCCCCCTTGTGGGGAGCAGCCCTCCTGGCGTGGCCCGCTGGGGTCGGGTGGGGGCCTTGGGCGCGGAGACCCTGACCTGCCCGCCCGCCCTCCAGCCTCACCTGATGAGCCAGGAGCTGCCCGAGGACTGGGACAAGCAGCCGGTGAAGGTGCTGGTGGGGAAGAACTTCGAGGAGGTGGCTTTCGACGAGAAAAAGAACGTGTTTGTGGAGTTCTGTGAGTGAAGCCTCCTGGGCTTGCGGGTTCCCTGGAGCCGGGGGCGGGGGGCAGGGAGGGCATGGCTCCGGCCCAGCGGGACTCAGCGCTGCTTGCTTCCAGACGCCCCGTGGTGTGGGCACTGCAAGCAGCTGGCTCCCATCTGGGACAAGCTGGGGGAGATGTACAAGGACCATGAGAACATCGTCATCGCCAAGATGGACTCGACGGCCAACGAGGTGGAGGCGGTCAAAGTGCACAGCTTCCCGACGCTCAAGTTCTTCCCCGCCAGTGCGGACCGGACGGTATGCTGGGCAGGCAGGCGGCGGGGCCCCTGGGAAAGCTCAGCCTCTGGGGGGACCCCGCCTACCCGGGTCTGCTGCTCACCCCGCACCCTCACCCCCATTACAGGTCATTGATTACAACGGGGAGCGGACGCTGGACGGTTTTAAGAAGTTCTTAGAGAGCGGCGGCCAGGACGGGGCAGGGGACGATGACGTAAGTGGTCGCCCGCGGGGCTCTGGGGCCTCGGCCTGTGGTCTGCTGGACATGTGCTTCCTGGTTGGTGCTGGAGGCGTGTGTGTGAGGCCGAGCCGGGCCGGCTGCGGGCAAGCCCCGCCTCCCACGGGCTTCCCTCGCGGCCAGCACTGGCCGGGCAGCAGTGTGGACGCGCTGATGCCGGGCTTGCTTAGGAAGTCTGCCCGCTTGTCCCGTATGGTCCCTGCTGATGGGGACTCCAAAGGGCTTCCCCGGCCGTTGGCCGAGGGCCCTGTCAGCCGTGCTCAGCGTGCAGAGGGGACGCCAGGGTTGGTCCCAGGCCAAGAGGGTGTGGCGGGCTGGAGGCTGCTGACTGGCAGGGTGAGGGGGTGTGGTCAGGCCAGGGAAAGGGGCAGGCGAGCCAGCAGCTCATGCTGCTGCGGTTGTAGGCTCACTGCCCTGCAAACCCTGAGGCTGGAGGGTGGGCACTGCGCCCAGCGGCCATGCTGGGTCGTCGGGGGCTGGGACCCAGCTCCCCAGAGGGCAGGTGGCTGGCCCTGCTTGAACCTTGACCTTCCAGGCTTCCCTCCACCCTCGCCCAGGATCTGGAAGATCTGGAGGAGGCAGAGGAGCCGGACCTGGAGGAAGACGATGACCAGAAAGCTGTGAAGGACGAGCTGTGAGGTGGGAGCAGCCCGGCACCCCGACGCCCCTCAGGCTGCTCCCCAGCAGCCAGCCTCCAGGCTGCACACCCTCCCGGGAGGACCGAGCACCCATCGGAAATGCAGGGAACTTCTGAAGCCACACTTCACGCTGACACTCGTGTACATTGAAGCCCGTCTTCTCCGTCGTCTGGGAAAGGGCTTGTCTCCAGGCCAGCCCCCTGCGGGGCCTTTTTAATCTGTGACGTCCTTTTTCGTACACGGTTTTGACCTGGGCGCTTGCTAAAATGTTTTGGAATCTCACGCTGGCGATGTCAGCTGCCTGTTAGGTTGCTATGCGATCACTAGCATCGTTGTCTGTGAGATTTTTAGGCATTTTGGGACATCGGGTTCGGTCCCACCCTGGCCGGGCCGCCCTGGAGACAGGTGTCCCCTGTGGGGGCGGCGGGCCAGGCTGACGGTCACTCACCTGGCAGTGTTGCCAGGACTCGAGGTTCCCACACTGCCTGGTCAATGAGACGTCAGGTCTCCGCAGGGGCTCCCCAGGACAGAGGGCGGTGGGCACCCTGGGCCAGCACAGACACCCCCCCCCCCCCCCCCCCCAGAGCAGCACCCAGCTGGTCTGAGAGCGTGGCCTGGCCCGCACCACCCACAGCCTGGCTTCCGTTCCCATGGGGACAGCACGGAAGCTGGAGCCCATCAGCTGTCCCGCTCTTCAGGCGTTTCTACCACAACATTGGAGTTGAACACATTGGCCAAATAAAGTTGAAATTTTACTGCCTGCCTCTGCTCGCGACCTCCAGGCCATGGGATGGGGGTTGGACCCCGACTGGAGAGGAGGTGGGCTGGGGGTGCATGGCTGCCTCTCGGAGCTCATGCAGGCATAGCACACGGCGTCCCTGTCCTCGAGTTCGTCTCCCAGTGCACAGCCTCATGTCCGCAGGTCTCCGGGTGGAGGGTGGGGTGTGGCCAGCGCTACCTCCCTGGGCATCTGTTGTCTGGGCCAGGACAGGACACGTGGTGGGTCTGCAGCCGCTGCAGGTCGGTGAGGAGGAGTGTGGGCCTCAGAAGAGCCCAAATGACAGTGCCAGCCACAGCCAGTGCCCAGCTGTTAAAATGCCACTGGCTTCCAGGAGCTCAGCTTGCAGTTTGCAGAGATGGGGAAGCCGTCCGCTGCCTTGGGCTGAGGGCACTCCTGAGCTGGGATCAGGGGGACCTCAGGCCTGCAGTGCCTGCCTAGGTTCAGCTGGACATCCCTGACCCTGAACAGAGCGCGGCAAAGGGCCCCCCACTCCTGGCAGGAGGAATGCAGGTCCAGGACAGCACGTGGCGCCCATGGGGTCCACCCAAGGCCCCGCCTCCACTGGCTCCGAGTGGGAAATGCACATTCCGACCCCCGGTCCCTGCTCCAGACTCTGGCTGGTGGGGCCTCCAGGTGCCGGCGTCACAGCCGCAGATGTGATGGGACTTGCTGTGAACGTGGTTCTCCCGGTCGCGCGTGGGGAGTCTGCGGTCATTTCCATCTCACTCCCGGCAGGAGGCCCTGTGCCGGCCCTGACACCCCGGGCTGCTCCTGCCTCCGACCAGAGCCAGTGTGTGCAGGGTAGCGTGACGGGGTGAGTTCTGGCGGCACCGGGCGGCCATCCTGTCCCTGCACCCAGGGTCTGGGCCCCTCTCCTCCGTCCAGCTCAGCGGCCAGGCGTCCTGTTCCAGGTGGCCTGTGCCAGGGCTGCTGTCCAGCCAGTCCGCTCAGTGTTCGCATGTGGCACCCCAGTCCTGCCAACACAGCCAGACCGTCCTGGTGGGGCTCAGCACCCTGGGGGACGTCGCTGTGAAGGCAGCTCTGCCACCCAGAACCTGAGCGATTCCGCAGCACAGAGGGCTCTGGGCTCACAGGCACAGGTGAGCTGTGCTCAGTCCTGCGCTCCTGCCGTGCCCCTGGGGACCAGCCCAGGGGCAGGTGCCCTGCCATCACCATCTCGTGCTCCGTGAGGGGTCACCGACCCGACCCATCCCCTCTGCAGACACAGCTGGTGAGAGCGCCGCTGCCTGCGTTGCTGGGAGGTGGTGAGTGGAGTCCAAGGCCTGGCAGGGCCCGTGGATTAGCAGGTGACTCCCCAAAACAGGATTAACAGCCCGGATGCCCCAGTCTCTCTCCTCCCTTCCTCCACCTTCTCTCCCTCTCTCCTCATCTCCTTTCTCCAGGTGGTAAGAAGCCACTGGCCGGTGTGGCTCAGTGGTTGAGCGTCAACCTAGGAACCAGGAGGTCATGGTTGTTTCCCCGTCAGGGCACATGCCCGGATTGTGGGCTCGATCCCCAGTAGGGGGTGTGCAGGAGGTGGTGATCCATGATTCTCTCTCACCTTTGATGTTTCTATTTCTCCTCTCCCTCTCTCAAATCAATAAACATAGATTTTTTTTTTTAAAAAAAAAAGAAAAATGAATAATACTGTTATTTTAAAAAAGCAGCAGCCACTGGCCTGGAACCCGAACCGGCAGCTGCTGGGTGGGCAGCAGGCCCTCTGGCCTCAGAGGCCGCGAGGGGGCGGCGCCCACAGCAGCGGGGAGGGGCGGGGCGGGGAGCGGAGGGGCAGGGAGGGTGCTCTTACACTTTTCAGATCAAGCTCTTCGCATGACGTGTTTTCCTCAGTGTCAGTCCTCTGGGGGCAGAAACCTGAAGTCATGCCAAGCCGGTCACTGCACAAGTCCCAGGGGCGTGGAAGGACTGGGCAGAGCCGCCTAAACACAGGCTTGGCCCTGGCGCGGCTGTGGGACACGCAGGCTGAGCCCCAGGGGCAGGTAGACTGCTCAGGCAGCTCCCGACCGGGCTCCAAGGGGCCAGCTCAGGCCGCGCCCGTGGCCCCTGCCCATGACTATCGTTTGGGGGGCTGTTGTGACTGGGGAGGCTTTGGCACCAGTCCCTTCCCTGGTCCTAATAGGAGACCCCTGCCCCAGCTCTCAGATGATCGTCAGCAGACAGACCAACAGACAGGGACAGACAGGAGGCGTCACCAACACAGCCACCGGCTGGCTCACCTGCCCTGGCCCGGGGCCTGGTCCCTCCGGGGCGGGCTGTGCCTGGTGGCAGCTTCACCCTGATCTTTCACCTGATCCTCCGAGCGGGGACGGTGGACAGAACTTTCCACATCAGAAAAGGTATCTTCACATCAAAGGAAAGTTCTCATCTCCAGGCTTCATGTAAAGAAGCCAGAAGAAACTGTACCTGCTTCCTCCCCAGCAACCAGGGTGAGACCACCCGGCGGCCCTCGGAGCCCCGAGGCGCAGGAACAGGGACACCGGGCTTCACCCTCAGTCAGGCCCTGCAGGGAGGGCGGGGGTGGGGGTGGGGGACCGCCAGGAAGGCGGTCCAGCGCTGTTTCTCTGCAGCGTGTTTGGCGCAAGGCTTTGCACATAGAGGGTGTTAAATCCACAGGCGGCAACAGCAGGTTAAATTGCCAGCAGGTTAAACTGTCATCTCGTACAAGGTAAATCCTAAGTAAGGGTATGAGGTAATGCTAACAAGACAACTCAGCCCCAGCCGGTGCGGCTCAGTGGATAGAGCGTCAGCCTGCGAACTGAAGGGTCTCAGGTTTAACTCCCAGTCAGGGCACAGGCCTGGGTTGTGGGCTCGATCCCCAGTGTGGGGCGTGCAGGAGGCAGCCGGTCGTTTTTAAAGAAAAGAACAACATAGCCAGCGTCAGGTGTGCAGGCTGCCCTGATCCCACAGGCCCGCTCCTGCCCTCTCTGCGTGAGCTGCTGCTGTGTCCTCCGCGTCCCAAGCCTCTGTCCCCCTCAGGCCACGGCTGCTGCAGTAAAGGCAGGTGCCCTGGCCCCGCCGCTGGGTCGTCTTTTATTTTTAAAAGTGTTTTTATTGGGAATGGAGCCCGCAACCTGGGCATGTGCCCTGACCGGGAATCAAACCGTGTCCTCCTGATTCATAGGTCGACGCTCAGCCACTGAGCCACGCCAGCCGGGCTGGCCTTTAGGTTCTAACCCGGGAGGCTCCCAGGCAAGAGGGCAGTGCCATCGAGGCCCATGTTTTGGTAAAAGTGCCAAGAGTGACACGGCCACCATGGAAGGTGACGCGAGGGGACGGGGAGGGAGCGGGTCGGGCTGGGCCTTCCCGGGTGGGGCGGCGCTTCCTCAGACATGGGCAGCCCCCAGCTCTGTGGGAGGTGAGCCGTCCTCCCTTCCCCCAGAGTCCAGGACGGGGTCCTGATGCCCTGGGACCTGCCCCCAGGCCGTCCTTGTGGTGCCCTCTGGAAGGCACCTTCCAGGCCCCGCGTGGGGCTGGGTGCGAGGGCCAGGAAGGATCTGACCCCGTTGGCCGGCACGGCGACAGGTGGGCTGAAAGACGAGCCCGTGAACTCGATCTGTGCGCGGGGTGGCCAGCGGCTCGGTTTCAGCTCTCACGGGGCGAGCATGACCGCGCGGCTTTATATAGCTCCGCGGGCCCATAAAAGCAGGAGGCGCCCTTGTGGAGGGAGCATCGTCGCTGTCCGGCTGGGCGGCCCCTCCCCTGAGCAGCAGCGGCCCCGGGGCGGCCACCCCGCTGCCCCCAGGATGCCCAGCAGGACGGTCCGCTATGAGGGCTACAGCCCCCGGCAGCGGCGCCGGCGGATGCTGGCCCAGCGCAGCGTGCGCTTCCCCAACGACGTCCTGTTCCTGGACCACGTCCGCCAGGGCGACCTGGAGCAGGTGGGGCGCTTCATCCGGGCCCGGAAGGTGGCCCTGGACACCCTGTACCCCTCAGGTGAGCGCCCGCAGGGCCGGCCGAGGTGTGTGGGCGGCAGGGGGGCCTCCGCCTTGACCCCCTCTGTCCTGTCCTGTCCCGCCCAGGCCTGGCCGCCCTGCACGAAGCAGTCCTGTCCGGGAACCTGGAGTGTGTGAAGCTGCTGGTCAAATACGGGGCAGACATCCACCAGCGCGACGAGACGGGCTGGACGCCCCTGCACATCGCCTGCAGCGACGGGTACCCCGACATCGCCAGGTGAGGGGGACCAGAGCTTCCCGCCCCCCCGCTACTCCCGGCCTCCAGGAGGTGTCCCCCAAGCTGCCCTGGCGGCGTAGCCAGGACCTCGGGCGCTGGCATCGCCTCTGCCCTGTGCCCTCCCAGAGCAAAGGGGCGGGTTTCCCCTCAGCCCACCCGGAACAGGAAACAGACGGGACTCGGCTGCAGCCTGGGCCCCGGGGCTGGGCAGGTCCCCCAACCTCTCCCGCTGCAACCAGGCCGCCCTGTGCACAGGTACCTCCTCTCCCGGGGAGCGGACAGGGGGGCGGCCAACGACGACGGCGACCTGCCCGCCGACCTCATCGACCCCGACGCCAAGGACTTGGTGGAGCTCTTCCAGGGCCCCGGGCTGGGCTGAGCCGGCCGCTCCGCGACCATCCACGCGCGCCATATCCACGCGCCCCATCCACGCGCGCCCGCCCTTGCGCGCACCTCCCGCCCGCGGGGCCGGCCAGGCCCCCGCTCCTGGGACACCCCCCGCCCCGCGCCCCTGGCCGCCTCCTCTCCGGTGCCTTTTGTACGGTGACACTTTGTACTTTTTTCAATAAACATGAGCTGAGCCGCGGCGCTGCTTTCCTTCCCCGAGACTCGGCGCGCCCCGCGGGGTCACGTGGCCCGGCTGCTGCGCGGCGCGTGCGCGGGCGTCACTTCCGGCCGGGCCCAGGCGGCGGCGGCGGCGGCGGCGAGGTGAGGCGGCGGCGGGGGCGGAGCGGGCGCGGCCGGGACCCGCCCCGGCGCGGCGGCCGCGAGGGCTGGGCAGGGCCCGGGCGGGTCGCGGAGGCCCGTGCGCCCCACCCACCCGCCCCGCTGGGGGCGCCCCGGCCCGGCCCGGGCGCGGGAGGAGGGGGCGTGGGGACGTGGCGCCCGGGGCCGCCTTCCGGCCTCGCAGCTGCCGCCGCCGAGCGGGACCGAGGTCCCGTCTCCCCTCGAAAGGGACCCTCCCGAGGGCGGCCCCTCCGCAGCCTCCCTGCCCGGTGTCCGCCGGCCCCACCCCGGCTGCGGGGCCGGTGCGGGCGCCCCGGGGTGCGACGTGGCCCGCCCCGCCCTCGGGGCTCGCGGGGCCGGAGCGGAGGCGCAGGGGTGGGGGCCTGGGCATCGCCCTTGTGGTCCCGGAGCCACAGCCCAGGTTGGGGCTGGAAAGCCTCCAGGCCACACAGGTGCCCAGGCAGCGCCGCCCGGCCCCGAGGGAGGCTCCGCGCCCGGCGGGTGGCCTTTCCCTGGACCCCAGGCGGGACAGGAGCGGGCGAGGGCACAGCCGAGCAGAGGCCCGAGAGGCCGGTGGGCTGCCCAAGGGGGCAGAGGGCTGAGCGCGGGGCGGGACGGGAGGAGGGGCCGGCGAGGACTTTATTGGGGGGGCGGGGAGTTGAAGGGGCGGCGGGGTTTCCAGGTGACGTCGAAGGGGATGCACACGCCCCAGTCGTTTCCGGGGAGGGCGGCTGCTGTGGTCACTCAGGAAGGGGCCTTGCCCCGTGATGGACAGGCGGCCCGCGGGGGTCCAGCGCCGCAGTGACCTGCAGGCTGCCGGGGCGGACCACTGTCTCACTGGCTGGACCTGCCGGGAGAGCCCCCCACGGCAATGGCGGGAAAGTGGAATCTAAGGAAACCCGCTGCTGGGAATTCCGAAGGGACACAGCGAGCAGCAGCTGCGTCATGGGTTCTACTCCCGAATTCCCGCCGCCACTGTCTGGACCGCACATGCCTTCTCCCCCCCCCGGCGGGTGCTGTGTGTGGGAACGGGGCTTGAGACGGGGGTCAGAGGCCAGGCTGTGGGCCCCTGGCCTCTCCCAGGCGGTCCCCGGAGCCCTTGGTTCCCATGGGAGAGCCAGGTACTGCATGTGAAGGCGCCCTCCACTGCCTGAGCAGGGCCGCGTCGATGTCAGGGCGCCCAGGCACCTTCGGGGAGGCGGCCCGGGCACGGGGCATTGAGCCCAGCTGAACCATCCGGGCGGCCCTAGCTGCCGTGGCCCTGGAGGCCCAGCGGTTGGGGTGCAGACCCTACTCTGCTGGGTAGCAGGCTGCTTTACCCACCAAGCCTCCAAAAAGGGGGTTGTCAGGCGCCTCTTCCCGGCCCAGTGTGGGATGTGAGCTGCTTGTAAAGCTCCCAGTGCAGCCACACCCGCAACTAACCCTGGCCAGGTGTCAGCCGTGGACAGGTGTCTGCCCTGGCCAGGTGTCTGCCGTGAACAGGTGTCTGCCCTGGACAGTGTCTGCCGTGGACAGGGGCTCTGCTGTTCTCCACAGCACCCTGTGTTTTTCTGGGTCTCCGCCTCCTCTGAGTGGGTGGGGACTGTCGGGTTGCCCAGAACTGCCCCGGTTCTCGCTTCGCAATCAGCAGCATCCCTCTCACTCTCAGAAGTGCCCCGTTTGGCGGTACGTTCCTCCGATGATGCCCTGTCCGTCGTCTTAGCGGATAAGCAGCCCTGGAGAGCTCCTTTGAGGTGGTGGCTTCACGCGGCTGTGCCTGGATCCCTGTCGAGCAGGAGGGCCCGGTGAGCACCTTGGGGGCCGCTGTGGCTCAGATGAGGACGCTGAGGCCGAGAGAGAAGGGACTGGCCCCGGGGCAGCTGGATGGGTGACCTTCTGCCGCCGAGTGGGTCTGGACTCCGCCCACCAGGCGCTCGGGCTAGTCAAGGCCTACAGAGTGGGGGTGGGGATGCGTGGTTCTCGTGCCGATGGCAGCCGGCAGAGGTGGCTCTGTGGCAGAGGCTGGGGGTGGGCCAGGGGCCTAGCAGCCGGACACCTGGTGAATGGATTGGGCCAGACCGAGGGCGAGGTGGCAGCAGAGACCTGGGTGGTGTCCGGATGAGAAACGGCGTGGGAAGATCCTGCTGGCAGCGCGTGTTGGGGGACGAGGGAGGTGGTGCAGGAGGCTGTCCCCATTGGGGTGGTCCTCGCAGGGGGCCCCCGGGATTGGGGAGAAGAGATGAGCACCCAGACGGTGGCTCTGGGAGGGAGGTCCCTGTGGGCCGAGGGGAGACTGTCTTCAGCTCTGAGACTCCAGGGCTTGTGAGCGCCTGGGGGCGGCTGCACGCGATGGAAAGAGCAGGCAGACGGGGATCTGCTGGCGCTGCCCCACGCCCAGCCGGAGCTGCCAGTCCCTGGGGGAGGCACGTGGCGCTCTGAGCTCACGGCTTGAAGTAGTTGTGCTCGATGATCCTGTGAGTGAGGCTCTCGGCAGGGCAGGGCCAGCACAAGGTCCTGGTGAGAAAGGCGGGAGGGAGCTGAGCTGAGGGCGTGGGAGGCCTGGAGGTTCCTGGCTGGGAAGCCATCAGGCCCAGTGGGGTGCCCCACCCTTGAGAGGAGGCAGGCAGTGGCTCCTTTGAAAATGTTGTGTTATTTGTCTTCACTCTGGAGGTGAGAGAACCTGCTGAGTGCTTCCCAGGTGCTCTGACCAGACCCCTCGGACGGTGGGGGCGCTCGGTGACAAGGGCACAGCCCGGCCCGGGAGCTGGTGCCATCTCAACGAGGTCCTGGTCTGGGCAGGAAGCCCAGCCCAAGGGGTGGCATGTGCTGGGCCCCCAGCGCGAAGACCAAGCATCTGGGGGCCTGGGGCCCAGCTCGGGGCCCAGCCAGGCCTGGGACGGCAGAGACGAAGGGGAGCAGGGGGAGCCTGGCTGTGACCAGAGGCCGAGGCTGAGCTGCACTGGGAGGAGAGGTGGAGGCTGGCAAGGCTCTGGACAAGTGGCTGGCCAGGTCGAAGGGCACAGACTGCAGGGAGCCGAGGGCCCAGGATGAGAGGAGGGAGGGCCTGGCCCAGGGCCGGCAGGGGTGGTCATCTTGCTGTCACCTCCATCCTATTGCATAATTGGAGCTTCCCCTCTGCTCATGGCCACAGCCCCTTGGGGAGTGGCCCTGGGCGCCCCCCTGTGCCCTGGCTGGAGGCCCCTGCCTGGAGGGCCAGGGCTCCGGTGCCTCCTGGAGGCTGGTTTTGTGCATTTTTGTTCTGGACTTGGCCTGTGGGTGCCTGCTTACCTGCACACGTGTTTAAACATGGCTGCATGAGCCGGGGAGGACACACCCACTGACCCACCCTCCTGGCCCTCCAGGAGGGGCTGTGGCTCATGCTCTGGGCAGTCTGAGGGCCCCTGGGTTCCAGGGTGAGTGGGGAGGCTCTTGTGCTCAAAGCCCCCTCCCAGGGCTCCCCACCCCAGCACCTGGGGTTGCCCTGCTCTGGGACGAGGACCGGCCTGGGACCAGCCCTGTGCAGCCAGTGCCCTCACCCTGCAGTGTGTCCAGCTGGCAAGGTTGAGAGTGAGCCTAAAAATAGATTCGCACCCAGGGCTGTAAAATCCCCTGGGCAGAGCGCGGGAGAAACAGGCCGGGCTCCCGGGTCCTGGTCACTGGGTCAGGCCTCGGGCTGGCGCTTCCTCCTGGCTCACACCCCTCCCCTGCCCTCGCCCTGCTGGCTGCGTCCCCAGCACCAGCTCGCTCACCCCAGCCTCCAGGACCAGGAAGCTGGGCGGGTCCTGGGCAGATTCTGTGCAGCCATTGGGCCCCTCACCCCTGGAGGCACCCCTGATGGGAAACTGAGGCTCGCGGAAGCAGCATGCCAGGCCCGGCAGGTGTGGGCAGGTGGGGTTCACCTGAGAGGCGCTCTGTGGTTCTGGAAATGGGTGTCCGCCGCCGGCACCTTCGTACCACCCCACTCTGGGGAGGGGCTCCCGGGCAGCTTTTCCGGGTGCTGGGACTCAGGTGCTCCAGGTCATGCCTGCCGCTCCCACCAGTGGGGCCTGCTGCATCCCCAGCCCAGATTGTGGCCGACCCACCCTCGGGGTCCCCCCAGTAGTGAGGCCAGAGCAGTTTGTCATCAGCTTAGAGGGAGGGAGCGGCACCCCACACCCTCCCCTCTCGGAGGCCCCTGGAGAAGTGACCTGCCCCGTGTCCGGTTTCCCTTCAGAGGCTGAGGGGTCCGGCAGCCGAGCGTGAGGACCAGACCCAGCGATGACCAGGTGGGTTTTAGGCCTCAGAGCAGCCTCCGTCCGTCCTGGGGGCAAGGGGCGTGGGACCCCGCCCTGGTCCCCCGACTCTCCTCATGTGCCGGGTTCCCCCAGTTCCCCCGTCTCCAGAGTCGTCTACAACGGCAAGAGGAACAGCAGCCCCCGCTCTCCCCCCAACAGCAGCGAGATCTTCACCCCGGCCCACGAGGAGAATGTGCGCTTCATTTACGAAGGTACAGGTGCCCCCTGGCCCCCCCACGCCCCCGGCCTTCGGGGCCCAGGCAGGCGGGTGATGGGGCCTGTCTGGGAGAACAGGTTCTTGTAATGAGGGCGGTCGGCACTTGGGGTTCCTAGTGGGCACTGCCCTCAGAGGAGGCAGTGTTTGTAGCTGGTTGGGTTATTTGTGGGGGTGGCGGTGGGGGGAGGGCTGTGGAAGACAGATGTGCACTCTCGGGAACCCAGTGGTGTCCCAGAAGTGGGGCTGTGTGCCTGGAGGGGTGAGCGCTGAGCCTCTGGGACCGCAGCCCTGGGCATGCATCACAGGATGAGGGGACAGGCCGCCCGAGGAGCCAGGCAGGAGGCCGAGGGGGTGGTCCAGGCGGGTCTCCCTGAGGGAGTGGGGTGCCCTGGGGATGACTTCAGGTCCAGAGCCGGCCAGTCTGGGAGCCACATGCTGTGAGTGGGGAGAGGCTGTGAGGACGCCCTGAGGGGGAGGGGGTGCTCTCCTGGTGGGATGCTGGTGGGACATTGCCCAGTGGGCTGGAGCTCTGACTGCATCGCCATCCTTAGCCTGGCAGGGCGTGGAGCGGGACCTTCGCAGCCAGATCTCCGGCAACGAGAGGGGCCTGGTGGAGGAGTATGTGGAGAAGGTCCCTAACCCCAGCCTGAAGAGTGAGTAGGGCACAGGGGCGGGGCCAGTGGAGAAGGTCCCTAAGCAGCCAGAAGAGTGTGCGGGGCCAGTGGAGAAGGTCCCTAACCAGCCAGAAGAGTGGGCGGGGCCAGTGGAGAAGGTCCCTAAGCAGCCAGAAGAGTGGGCGGGGCCAGTGGAGAAGGTCCCTAAGCAGCCAGAAGAGTGGGCGGGGCCAGTGGAGAAGGTCCCTAAGCAGCCAGAAGAGTGGGCGGGGCCAGTGGAGAAGGTCCCTAAGCAGCCAGAAGAGTGGGCGGGGCCAGTGGAGAAGGTCCCTAACCAGCCAGAAGAGTGGGCGGGGCCAGTGGAGAAGGTCCCTAACCAGCCAGAAGAGTGGGCAGGGCCCAGGGGCGGGGCCTGGCGGAGAAGGTCCCTAAGCAGCTGAAGAGTGAGGGGCGGGGCAGGAAAGCCCACCTCTTCCTGTTTCCTGACTGGAGAAGCTGGTGGGGTGGGCGGGTCCCAGGGCTTCCGGGCAGGAGCCGCCTCCTGCGCCCCCACTGACCGAGCTGCCCCGCACAGCCTTCAAGCCCATCGACCTGAGCGACCTGAAGCGCCGCAGCTCGCAGGATGCCAAGAAGTCGTAAAGCCCGCGGGGCCTGGCCTCTGGGAGACCCGTGCCGCCAGGGGGCGTCCGCTCTCCCCTGGGCCCAGCCCTGGGAGGGGGAGGGGAGCCGGGGCTGCGCTCCCTGTGGGCGGCAAACCCCAGGACCCAGACAGCGAGACTGAAGGCCAGCCTGCCCCCCAGCCCCTCCTTTCCTCTGGGCCGTCTCTGTCCCCGGAGGGTCACCCTCCAGCCCCGCGCACTCCCGGGCCTGCCCCCAGGATCTTGACCCTGTCTCCTCCCTTCCTGTCTCCCCCACTGCCCCGGTCCCAACCCCTGGCCACCTCCAGGGCCTGGGGACTCGTCCAGGTTTGACTCTGAGGTGGCCAGAAGGCAAGACAAGGGCGGCCCCACCCACACCCAGCCTGGGTCCCCCACATTGGACACATGGGAGCAAATAACCCCGACCCTGCACCCCTCACTGCCCAGCCTGGCCCCTTCCTCCAGGCCTGGGACCCCCGGTGCCTCGCAGGGTTCTGGCCCTGGTGTCTGTGCCCTGCGGCCATAGCAGCCCCTCGGCAGGGGCAGGGCGCTGGGGTCCGGCCTGTGCTGTGCTGGGTCGCCAGGGCCCTTTTCCTGTGCTGAGCCGGGGACCGTGAATAAAAGTGGCAATGCTGGTGGTCTCTTGGCAGTCTGTCCCTGCAGCCCACACACGCAGGAAACCTGAGGCCAAGGTCAAGGCCCCTGAGCCCCGAAATTTCGTCTGATCTCGGGCTCTACTGGGGGCTCAGGCCTCTTGGGGGCCGTGAAGGGGGCCTGGAGGCCAGGTGGGAAGTGCTGTGAGCTCTGGCCATCCCCTTGGGGCACCCTCTGCAGCCTGGACCCACCGAGACCCGAGAGCCTGCAGCCCGCGCCGGACAGGCCACACCAGGGTTTACTTTGGGAACATCTCTTCCCAGAGAGCATTTGGGGGCACGAGTGGCCCCACAGGTGGCTCTGGGGGTGGTTCCCCAGCGCCAGACTGCAGGAAGGACGGTCCATGCAATAAACAGCCACCGAGGGTGCTGAGCCGAGCTCCTGTCACCCCGGGGCCTCTGCTCCCGGCCTGGGAGGGTTGTGATGCCTGGGGCTGGGCCGCTGAGCTGCCCCGCTGTCTGGGGCCGGAAGCGTGTGTGTGTGTGTGTGTGTGTGTGTGTGTGTGTGTGTGTGTGTGCCAGGGGTGGGCGGGGTCCAGGGGGCTGCAGCCAGAGGCTGAGAGCACCGGACACACATCACATCCTGCACCCTGCAAGACCTGGACCCGGGACGGGAACCAGGCCCTGCCCCAGCCGCCCTGGATGGCCAGCAGGGGTCCTGCTGGGGAGGGGGCGGGCGGGAGCCCAGCAGCCTTTGCTCAGGTCACCCCTGAGGAGGTGCTGGGTCTCCTCTGGTGGAAAGTGGTGCCCACCCCCCAGGGCTGCCCAGTGCGGGTCACCTTCGGACAGCGGCACAACCCAGAGGCGAGGGCTCCTGGGCAGCAGCTGGTGGCGGCGGCGGCCACGGCCTGGCTGTGAGCCCTGGCTGTCACCGCCTCCCGCTTGTGTCCTCTGTGAAGTGCGGGGTGGGCTGTCAGGGTCCAAAGCCCTCTCCCCAGGGGTGGGAGGCCCAGCAGCACATGGGAGTGGCTAGCATCTGGCTGTTTGGTAAACATCCACCAGATTTTGACTCCAGGTGCCTCTGGGTCATCCGCCTGTGGGGCTGGGAGGGGGGGACACCGACCCCAGCTCCCTCGGCCACACTGGGCCCTGGCTTCGGCCTCCTGCCCACAGCACTGGCCGTGGCCTCACTCACTAGTGGTGCTTCCGCTGGGCCTTTGCACCCCCCCCCCCCGTGTGGGTGGCCACGGGACACCCCTCCAGGCCTCACTGCCGCTGCCCCAACTCGCATCTCGGTGAGCTGGAGGTCCGCGGGCTGGTGTCTCCACCAACACCTGGGAGCTGGGAGCGGGTCTCAGGCCACGCGCTGGCGGCTGGGAGCTCTGTGGCCCTGGAGGCAGAGCTGGGCTCTGGGGCAGGGGAGGGGGCACTGGGAGGGGAGGGGGCCCAACCCATGGAGGCCCAATCACTGGGCCTGGAGCCCCGCTTATAGCAGACCTGTCCTCCAGGGCCCTCCTTCCCATGTGGGGCCCAGACATCCCGTCTGGGGGTTCCCCTAATGGGCGAGCACTGCCACTTCCTGGTCCTCCCCCAGTGGCTGCTCTGGCCGCCTGGCACCCCCAGCAGATGCCTACCCAGTCAGTCTCACTAGAGGATGTGGCCTGTGAGTGCCCAGCCTTATTCGGACTTGGCTTTGCCTCCATCAGCTGTTCATGGAGTGGACACTGCCCCCAAGCTGTGGGCACCCACCCAGTCTGCGTCCCCGGCGTCCGTCCATGTTGTCTTTCTTTCCCTCCTTCATGGACTAACCCCCCCGCCGGCCACCCCCCCCCTCGGCACTTGGTGGCATTTCCCACGTCTGGATTTGGCGGGTCCCCGCGTGTGGTGGTAACAGGCCACCCCCTCTCCGACGTTTCTGTAACGGGTGGGATGTGAGGCTCCGTGGGGTGGGCGTGGGGTTCGTAGGAGACTTGAGGTCAGATATCCGCTCTACCCTGTGCTGAGCGGGCCGCGGGTCGGGGAGAAGCAGGGACCTGCTAGGAGGGCGTCCAGCAAACCGTGGGGAGAAGGAGCTCATGTGAACAGCGTGTGGGGCGTGGAGGTGGCCGGTGGGGTTCAGGAGGGTCCAGGCTGCAGGTGGAGGCATCTGGGTATTGATTCTTATTTTTTGAATATTGATTTTTAAAGACTGACAAGAAGGGAGGAGAGTTGGGCCTGACTATTGGGCACCCCGGAGAGGAGGAGGAGGGAGCAGGAAAAGGGATTGAGCCCTGGAGAGCAGGGGGGAGGGCGGGCGAGGGCTGCCCAGGTGTCTGCGGCCCAGGAGCTCCCAGCGGACCTGCCGCCTCAGCCTCCACCCCCCACCCCAAGGGGCAGACATGAGCCACCGTTTCTGGGTGTTCCCGTCCGTCCGTGCGCCCCTCCCCCCACGGCACCGGCCCCTCCCCCGCCCGCCCGCGTAGCGGTGCTCTGTTCTCCCATGACTCCCAGGGCGGCGAGTATTTACACCACGATGTCTGTGTTTGTACTCAGCGCCGAGACGTGGTGAAGTGTGATTATTTTTTCTTTCCTGCCCAACTTTTTGTTTTCCTTCATTATCAATTGCCTTCTTTTTCATTTGCTGTTTCCTACGTACTAACAGCAGGGAGGCCGCGTTCTCCCCCTCATCCCCGTCTCCTCCCAGTGCGTCAGTCCCTGGGGCCTTCGAGGGCGCCTCCCCGGAGCCTCTGCCCTGCTCGGGGCCCAGGGACCCCCGCCCCCGCCCCCGGCCGGGCACAGCTCCTGGGGATGGGCCCTGACGCTCCTGGTGCGATCTCTGTTTATCGAAGTCCACGTTTTCCTCTTCCTGGTCTCCACACTCTTTGTAACACACGTATGCGCACACACACACACGCACACGTGCACAGGCTGGGAGGGACCCCTGCTCTTTGGGCGCCGAGGGAAGGACTGGGTGCAGGTGGTGGAGGAAGGGGCAGAGGGCCTGGGCCTTTATCTCCCGCTGGAGTGATGCTGTGGTGCGCGGGGCCCTGAGTGAGAAATGGGGGCCCTCCCCGGCCCCCTCCCCCCGCCTGCAGGGCTGCCCACTCAGAACCAGGGTTTACTGGCTGGGCAGGCCCAGCCCGGCCAGGCCTCCACTCCGCCCGACTCCTCTGGCCGCTCTGGTTCCCCTGGGGACGGGACGGGGTAAAGGAGGACAAGGGCAGAGGGACTCGGGATGGGGGGGCAGCAGGAGGCCCCTGGGTGAGTACGCACCCCCAGGCGGTCACTGACCCTGAGCTCAGCCGCCGTGAAGGAGGCTGTGCCTTCCCTGTGCCAGCTGGGGCCACACGGGCTTCCGGGCGCCAAGGGCTGGCGGGTGCCCCGTGGGCAGGGTCTCCAAGAGACTCGGGGCCTCGGGGGCCTGATGCCTAAGGTCAGGTGCCTCCAGCCTCCGCTGCTGGGCTGGCACGGCCTCGGGTCCTGCGAGGTGCAGCCCCTCTAAGCACGGGACACAGGACTCTCCGCTAATGAGCCTCTAACCGCCCCCCCTCCGGGTCTCAGGCGTGGGCGGCTGGGGTGCAGCCCCTAGGAGGCCCCGTGCCTGGCGGCAGTAATTCTATTTACCTTTCCTGAGAGCCTCCTGTCCTCTCATTTGCTCCCATTAGCGGCTGTGCCTGAGCAGCTCCAGCCCACGTGGCCGCCCGCCCGCCCGCCCGCCCGCGGTGGCACCCCTCCCCCTGCCCAGCGAGCCGCCCAGTGGCTCCAAGAGCAGGGCCACCTGGCTGGCGGCCTGGCTGCATGCTCTGCTCCAGCCCCCCCTCCTCTGATGGCGCCGCCCTCCCGACACACGTCCCACCAGGCTCTCAGCTCTGCTCCCCGAGGGGTGATCACAGCCCCGGTGGCCCCTCCTGCCCTCGCCTCCAGCCTCTCCATCAGACGCTGTGCCCAGGCGCTCTTGGACCTCAGGTGCCGTGGCCCTGCCCACCCCGGGCGCCTGGTCGTCCGCCAGCACTCAGCTCCGTCCTGGGGTCAGTCCCCCGCCTGCCCAGCAGGTGCCCGCCCACCGTCGGCAGCTCCTGATGGGGAAGTCCCGGTGACCTTGCAGAGGCCGGGGACACTGTGCTGTCACCTCACTCGGACCAGTTCAGTTGGGGTCCCCTGTCCCCCCACTTCACCTGCTGCGTGCCCTGCACGCTGCTCAGGTGGCCGGAGCCTGGATGAGGCAGAGGCGAGCGGAGGACTCCAGGCCCAGGTTGTGCGGCAACGTCCCCACTGACCTGAGTGCAGCCCCGGCCACATGTCCATGGGGCAGGAGGGGTGGGATGTCAGTGGCCTCCCTGGGCCATCGCCCCCCATCATGTCCCTCTCCTGGCAAATGGTGACCTCTGGGGGCCAAAGCTAATGGGGGACTATCCCTTCGGCCTGGGGCGGCTGAGGCCGCCTGCGCTGGCTAGAGGTGGCAGCCGGGACCTGCTCCATGGGGCAGCCGAGGCGCTGCCAGCCACCACCACACTCGGTCCCATCAGGGTCCAGCTCCATCCAGTCCATCTGTAAAATGGGGTCCCAGAGGGCAGCGCCAGCCCAGGGGGCGGAAGAGGACCACTGCACAAGCTCTTTATTGTTGGAGGACACACATTCCTCCTCAGACTCACAGACACAGACATGCACTCACGAGAGCTCCCCACCCGTCCCCCCGCTCCCCCCTCGGGCCCGCTGGGCACAGAGCAGGTGTGGGGAGGGCAGGGGAGGGCAGGGGAGGCCCGCCCTCAGGCCACTGCAGTGGGCCCCGGGGACAGGGGGCCGCTCTGGCTACACCCCAGGCCACTCTGGGTCTTGGTCTGAATTGTTCGGGTGGCCTCTCACTCCCGAGTCCAGCCCCGGGGGCTCGGGCCTCACAGGGCGCTCTGGGCCCACCCCGGGGGGCGGCCGGCCGCGGGGGGCTCCCCGGAGGGGGAGGGGCCGTGGCTGCCCCCGTTGCTGTCGCAGCCCCCGGACAGCAGCAGCTTCTCCGTGGGGGCCCCGCTGGTGGACCGGGCCAGGGCCGGGTGGCCGCTGACCTGGCGCTCCTCCCGCAGCAGCTCGCCCAGGCGCCAGCGGTGCCAGCTCCGCAGCAGCTCCGTCTGCACCTGGGGCAGCCGACAGGTGGGCCGGGCCCGGCACTGCCAGTCCCACCCGGCTTCCCGCCTCTGGCCCTGAAGGCCACCTGGCACCCGGCTGCGAGCAGGATGGGCTGTGCCACCTGGACGCAGGGGCTGGGGACGGCTGGCACCCGGGCTGTGGCTGCCACAGGGCAAATGCAGGTGGGCATGAAGGCTGGGCGCCCGGGCTCTCTCCCCGCACCCCAGGCCGGTCCCAGACCCTCACCCACCTCCTTGTTGAGGAAACAGTAGAGGACAGCCACCAGCAGGCCCTGCAGAGAGGGGGTGGTCAGCGCGGCCCCGGGGAGGAGGGCGGGCAGCTGGGGGGGCGCGCACCTGGAAGGAGCTGAGGAAGAGGTCGAAGAAGAGCTTGACGAAGCGCAGGGTGCCTTGGGCGTTCTCGTCCGTCACGAAGGCGAACACCACCTCGTGGACCCCCAGCAGAGGGATGAGGGTCAGCGTGGACTTGGCCAGCCTGTGGGGGCGGGGCCTGAGCACGGGCACTGGGCGTCCCCGCCCCTCCCCGCCTGCCCGCCCGCCCGCACCCACCGGAATTTGTAGTCGGTGTGGTGCATCTGATGGGCCCGCAGCTTGGCCACGAGGATGTGCAGGATTCGGATGAAAATGCAGCAGTTGATCTGCACGTGGAGGGCATGGCTCAGGGCGGCCCTGGGGCTGGAGGGCACCTGGCCAAGACGGGCAGCCCAGCCCCAGGCCAGGGCGCCGGCCAGTGCCCTGGCTGAGTGCCGGGCCTCCCTCCCGGTCCGCCCAGGCAGGATGCTGTCTGCCTTCCTGGCCGCCGGCCCCACAGGCCCACGGGGAGGGGGGCTGAGGCCAACCCCACGGCCCCCTCCCTGAGGAGCTGCAGGCATGCCATCTCCTCACCAAGGTGGCCAGGAAGACGGGGAAGCGCAGGATCCACCAGAAGCCCATGTTGCCGTGGCTGGTCCAGCACCTGCAGGGCGGCCGCTCACACCTGTCAGCCCCCCGCCCCCCCGTCCCGCCCCCCCATTCCCCGTGGATCTGATCAGTGACTCGGGAAAGAAAGGAGATGATCACGCATGACCCCCCATCCCAGGCTCCAGGTGTGCTCACCCCCAATGGCCTCAGGCCAGCGATACCCTCCCCCCGCCCCCCAGAACTGGCTGCCGCCCCCGGGCACTGCCAGCACCCGGAGAGGGGAGCCCAGCCGCTGTCCTCACAGAGCAGCTCCTACTCACTGGATGTTCTCGAACACACACTTCACCACAGCCCAGGGGATGACGAACAGCATGGGGGCGCCTGCAGGGGGCGGCAGCTGTGGTCCAAGCTCCCGCCGCCCGCCCCCCCACCCCCCACCTCCCGCCGCGGCCCACTCACCCCAGCCGATGCCCAGGTAGAAGGCGAAGACGCTCCTCTCGGGGCCGGCGGAGAGGCGCAGCAGGCGGTGCAGGTACAGGCCCTCCACCAGCAGCCAGCAGGCGTTGGCCACGATGCCGTACTGCATGAACACCGCGGCCACCCGGCAGCCGGCCAGCGCCTGGGGCAGCGCAGGGCGTGAGCGGGCCCCCCGGCCTGCCGCCCGCCGGGCACGGGGGGGGGGGGCGCTCACCTCGTCGCTCATCCAGCCCCGCACGCGGAGGTCGTCCCCGAACTCCTGGCTGTAGCGGGTCTTGAGCAGCAGGTCGGTGACCAGCACGGAGCCGGCCTTGAGCACGAAGGAGGCGAACAGGTTCACGTGGATGTAGTTGCGGGTGCAGTGCAGCTTCCTGTGGGGACGGGAGTCGGCGCCCGCCCGCACCCCGCCCGCCGCGCCCCTCCCGCCCGCCTGGCGTCCGTACCTGAGGCCCAGCAGGATGGCCAGGGCCAGGAGCAGCGCCCCCAGCGAGAGGCAGTACCCCGCCGTGTACATCGCCTTGGACCCGCCCAGCAGCTTGGCTTCCGCCTCCTGCAGATCACAGGGCTGCTCAGGCAGAGGCGGGCGCGCCCGGCCCGTGCCCGCTTCGCCGGCCGCCGCTGACCTGCGCCTCAAGCTCCTCCTTGTCCATCCGGCACTGGGAGGCGTTCCTCAGCGGCTGCCCCTGCGGCCCCCTCACCCACTGCCCGTCCGGCCCGCACGCCTTGTAGACGAACCGGTGCTGAACTGCGGGGGGGGGGCGATGGTCAGCGCACGCCCTGAGGCCGGCCCCCCCCCCTGCCTCTGCAGTTACCTTTGTGGTGCCAGGGCAGGTACCAGGGGCAGGCGATGCTGGCCGTGGTGTTGGGGGGCGTGTCGGGCCAGCAGGAGTACTTGTCGAAGGTTCTGTTGCAGACCAGCTCTGCAGGGGCGGGCGGGGCTCAGCAGGCCGGCCCTCTCGTCCCCTCTCGGGATCCGCTGAGAACCGTCCTCTGCTCCCGCCTCCCAGGCCTCTGACCGCCCGCCTCCCCTGGGACACTGCATTTCCCCCAACTTGCCCCCAACCTACCTGGGGCCCCCCCTCTTCCCAGTTCCCTTCTTAAAAGTGCCTCCCGCTCTGGGGACTGAACCCCAATTTTGTTGGCTCTCTTCCTGGGCCCAGCACCAACCCTGTGGGCAGTCCCTGGCCCCCTGCCCTGTGCGGGCCCCTTCCCTGCCAGGACAGTGCTGGGCCTCCCAGGCCAGCCCTCCTGCTCCTGCCCCTCTGCACCCCGGGGCCTCCAGGACCGTCCAGGACTGACCCCATCCTGGCCTGGCCCCCCACCCCCGGGCCTGTGAGGTCTGCCCACCTGTCTCAGCCGCCTCCTGTGGCCTCTAAGCCATGGGAGCAGATTCACTGTCCCCAGGCCCCCATGGGGACGCCCAGCAGCAGGGGGCACGGAGCACCCCAGTGCGGAGGCAAGTCCACCACCTCTTTTTCCTGCTCCTGCGGCCTCTCCGTGACTCAGTCTCACCTGTGCCGATCCTCCCCATAAGAAGAGCCCAGGAAATGCCGCCCGGGAGGAAGGCAGGGGCCCACCGTGGGGCTCACCCGAGGGGCCCACCCGTGGGGTTCACCCGAGGGGCCCACCCGTGGGGCTCACCCGTGGGGGGCGGCAGCAGGCTCAGGTTGTGCAGACACTGGTCCCCATAGAGCTTCCACTTCTCGAACACGGAGTCCATCATCTGCGCACAGGGGGCCTGCAGCTGGGCAGGGAGGGTGGGCGGAGCGGCTGGGTCAGCGAGGGGAGGGCCAGCCGGGACGTGGGAGCCGAGGGCAGCGGCGCTCACCTGGCAGGCCAGCAGCAGCAGCAGCAGGAAGGGGGGTGGGCGTGGCCGGGTGGGGGGCATGCCTCCGGGCTGCCGCCCCCCACATCTGCCTGGGGCTGCAAAGTGGGGGCAGAGGGTCCTTTAGGCGTGGGCTCCGGGGCTGCGGGGGTCAGGCAGCGGGGCCTGGGGAGAGGCCCGCAGCGAGGAGGCTCAGCTGGGTCCTGTCTTGGCCACGGGGTGTCCTGCTCCCCTGAAGGCCCCCCCTGAGCCTCCGGGGCCCACTGATGAGGCGGGAGCTGGGGGGAAGCAGCGCTCTTGGCCAATAGGTCCTGCCGGGTCCTGGGGGCCGGCCGCCTCCAGGGGGACGGGGTTCCGGTGGCCCCAGCGCCCGCCCTCCCCTCCCGCGGGTGGCAGCCATCAGCCTGCCGGCCTGAAGCTGAGGGGGGAGGGGGAGCGGCGCCCAGGCAGCCCCCCTGCCCCACCGCCTCCTGCCTATTCTTAGCTCCTGGGAAAGGCCGGCGGGCAGGGTGCGGGCCATGACACCCCCAGCGCGGGAGCAGCAGGCGACTGGCCAGCGCCCAGCCGCGCCAGGGCCAGGAGCACAGGCACATTCTCAGGGTGGTCGCTGTCCACGCGCTGCCGGCTGCTGGGCCCAGACGCAGGACCCCTGCCCTGTGGGGCCTGCGGGCGGGGGCGCCTCGGGGCCTGGTCGCGGGCTGCAGCCGTCTGAGCAGAGTTCTGTGGCAGCCGCAGCCCCATAAATCCTCCCCTCAGGCTTCCAGAGCCGGCAACTCCCACGGGGCAGCCGGGGCGCCTCCCTCCATGGGTGCAGGGCCCGCAGCCCCGCCCACTAGTCCAGCTGGTCCCGTGGGACCATTTCACCAGGGGCCTCTCTGGGACGCGCCCCCCGCCCCCTAATGGGGCCCTGAGATGCCACCGTGAGGGGAGAGCGGAGTGACCTGGGCGGGCACCGGCTCCCAGCCTGCTTGGGGCTCCTGACCCAGCGTGGCCCCGGCTGCCGGCCAGGCCTGGGGAGGCCTCCCAGGGCGGCTGGTCCCCGTCCCTGCGCAGGTGAGGCTCCGCACTCAGGGCTTCGGGTGGGGGAGCCACAGTCTGAGGGGTGCCCCTTGGCAGAGAAGGAGGCAGACCCGTGTCCTCAGCCCCGAGGTCACGAGGTCACAAATGTTCCTTCTCTCCTGATCTGGCCAGCCCCTCGCTGCCCTGCCCCTCGCTGCCCCAGCTCTGAGCTGGGGGTTGGGTGGGAGTGGGGGGGTGGGGGGGCGCCCCTAGGAGCAGCCTCTCCCTGTCCTACCGGCTGCAGGCGAGGAGGGCTGGGGTGCAGGGGTGTCCTGAGCAGCTAGAGGCCCCCCGGCGGGCGAAGTGCACGGCGAGATGCTGGGCCCCGGAGGAAGGACACTGCCCGATAAGCTGTTCCGTCCAGCGGCCCTGCCCCGGGGGGGGGGGGGGCAGCCAGCGAGGAGCTCCCAGGAAGCACAGCCCCGAGAGCCGGCTTTGGGGGGGGTGACAGTGCTCCTGCTGGCCGCCCGGGCCCTGGGGGAGGTGGGCGGGGCCTGGGGCACCCGGGCGGGTGGTGGCCGACCTGCAGGTGCTAACTTATCCCGGCCCCAGAGAGAGGCAGGACTCGGGGGAGGGGAGGGGGGGCTGCCTGGGCTCTTCTCCATGCGGCTCTCCACGCCCCCACTCCCACCCCCGGCCTGGCAGGGGCTCAGGGACCGGACCCCCAGGTCACAGGCCTCGGCTCAGGTCCCAGAGGCTGCGGGGGACCCCGCGGTGCCTGACGGGGCGGGGGGTGGGGGGCGGGCAAGGCGAGTCCAGACCCTCGTCTGATTAGGTGGGGCGGGAGCCCCTTCCCCTGCACAGAGCTGAGGCCCCGGGGTCCCTGCTGGGCACCCGGTGGGAGGCTGGCTCCACGGGAGGCACCCAGGGCTGGTCCCGGGACCGAGGACGAAGGACTTAACTCCTCGGAGCCCCAGGTTCCCCACTTGTGGATGGGGTGCCGCCTCCTCAGGAGTCAGTGAGCTCTGCTACCTGAGGGCTGGTGGAGCATCCTGGCCAGGCCCCCCCTGCCCCCCATCCCCCCAGCACAGGCCCCCCGTCCCCCCCCCCGTCCCCCGACCCCCCCAGCACAGGTCGGGGCTGTGGAATGAATGAGGCCTGAGCCCGGAAGGGGGGGCTGCAGTAGAGGTGCTCAGGGCCCCCTGCTTCTACTATTGACCCCCCAGCTGATCAGGGGGTGGAGGTGACCAGCCAGGGACCAGGACTGTGCCCCATAAATGTCAGCTCAGGACGGGTGCGGCTCGAGCGGACAGAGATAGGGGCTCTCCCCTCTTTCTCAGCCCCACCCTGGGTTCCCCCACCTGCCAGCTGGCACGCGCCCTGCAGAAGGCACCACTCACCCCCCAACAAGCACGGCTTGGCCAGCGTCCCACCAGTTTCAGGGCAGGGGTGGGGGGGGCGGCCGGAGGGACTCCCAGGCCCGGGGGAGGGACCCCAGGTGGGTGGGTGGCCATTATGAGATGGGCAGGTCCCCCAGGATGGAGGGTGGGGTTGAGGCCTCCCAGCCTCTGAGGTGCAGAGGTGGGGGGGGGGGGGGTGTTTGTGAAACCGGATCAAGTGGCCGGAGGTGGTGGCCGAGGTGCACCAGGGGCCAGGCCTGTTGACAAAGCCTGGTTCCCTGTCCTTCACCCCGGCCCTGAGGGCGGGCAGGCACAGCTCCCCCTGCACCCTCACCCCTGCACCCTCGTCCCCTCCACCCTCACCCCCAGCCCTGGCCGGCCTCAGCCTGCGGTGGATGCGGGCGCCCAGACCTGCGGGGTCAGTGGGCTGGGCTGGGGGCAGGGGGGCGGGCGGGGAGGGGGGAGCGGGTCACAGTGACAGCGTGGGCTTCCGGGGTGCTGGCCCCTCGCCCCCCATCCCGGAGACACCCCCTCCCGGAGCTGGGGTGCTGCTGGGACCTTCCTGGGGGGCAGGGCCCGGAGGGGGTAGGCCGGGCCGAGGACGCGGCCCGGGGGGTCTCACGGGGCTGCCCTGGGGGAGGGAGCGGAGGGAGTAGCCGAGCCCAGGGGGGGCCGGACGGGCACCTGGCGGCGCGCACCCCCCGCCCGCCCCGCGCTTCCCGGAGAGGAGGGCGCAGCGCCGGGCGGGGTGAGGGCGCAGCCCGGGTCCCCGTGGGCCGGTTCCGAGCCCCGATTCTGCCGCCCCCGGACGTCCCCTCGGGCCCCCTGCTCACCGCGCTCGGTCCGGTCCGGGTCCGCGCTCCCCGCGCCCCGCCGCCGGCTCCGCGCCCGCGCCCCGCGCCCCGCGCCAGCCGCGCGCAAACTTTCCGGCGGCGACGCTGGGAGGCGGTGGCGGCGGCGGCGGCGGCGGCGGTGGCGCGGGGGGGGGGGGGGGGGGGGCAGCCGAGGGTCCGCGCCCCGCTCCTCCCAGCGACACCCCGGTCCTGCCCCCCGGACCCCGGCCCCGGCCTCGCGGGCTCCTAGAGGCGGGTCCCTCCCAGGCAGAGGCGGTCGCCCGGAAGGACGGGTGGGGGTGGGGGTGCGGTGTGGGGTGCGGGGTGTGGGGTGCGGGGTGTGGGCTGATTTGCTGGAAGGACCGGCTCCCCACTTACCCCCGCGGCCACTTACCCCCGCGGCTCCTGGGCGCAGAGCAGGCGGATGGGTGGGGGCTGTCCAGGCAGGAAGGGGGGCCCGGGTGCCCCTTAACCCGTCTCAGGGCCCAGGTCCCCTCCGTTAACCCCTCCAGCGCCACTGCCCCCCCTCCCCCGGCTGCGCCAAGTCCCCCGCACACTGGGGGCCCTACAGCTGCACCCCCAGCCTTGTGCCTGCAGACCCTCAGGCACCCCCTCTCCTCCCCCAGGCCCCCCAGCGCCATCACCTCAGGGCCCCCCCACACACACACTGTGGGGCCCCATCTTTCCTGGGCTGTCAGCATTCAGGACCGGACGTGGCCGCTCCTTCTAGAAAGTTCTCCCACCGCCATGGCTTCCAGGGGCCGCTCCCACCACTGCCCTCACTGTCCACCTGCTCCCCAGGCGCCCCCAGTGCCCAGACCCCACCCGGGCTGCTCGCGCCCCCCCCCCCCCCCCCCCCCCGCCGCACCCCTCCTGGGGACACCCGGCTCAGCCCAGGCCGCCTCCCACCCGCCTGTTTCCTGGGATCCCCTGGCCTCTCTGTCAACCGCCTCCCGTCACCTGGGCGGCTCCCCCGTCCTTGGTCCCCAGGGTCCCTGGGCCCTTCTCGACTTCAGTTTTGGGGGCACTGGAAGCCATAGTCTCCCCCGGGGCCCCGCCTCCAGCCCCACAGATGCTGGCAGGGGTCTTAGCCCACCTGTGCCAGCCAGGCCTGGAGCCCAGGTGAGGGGCGCTCTGGGGGTGCCCGCCAGACCCCCCTTCTTACCAGTGCACCCGAGCCCTGCCCCCAGGGCGGCCTTTCTGTTTCAGTTCAGGTGCCGGCCAGAAGGCAGAGGTCAGCGGCAAAGGTCAGAGGCAAAGGTCAGAGAACGGCTCAGCCCGCAGAAGGGCCTGTGCAAACGCAGGGGCGGGCGGGGAGGGGCCTCCGCCTGTGCCCAGACCTGCCTTCCTCCCTCGTGGCCCCTCCTCTCTCTGCCCCTCTCCCTAAGACACAGGTCTGGACACCCCCAGGCGGCTGTGATGTCAGAGGTGGGGTGCCCCCTCCCGTGTGACCCTCAGAGGTGACCGGCCTCCCTGGCCCTTATTCCCGGGAGTCTCTGGCCAGGCACAGGCCCAGCAGCCTGGGCAGGGACTGGGTGGCCCGAGAGGGGACAGATGGGGGGGGTTCCCCCCTGGGCTGGGCCACCTCTATTTACATAACTGAATTCATAAGACATAAACAGAGCGGGGATGGGAACGGAGGGGCTGGGCCTTCCCAGAGCTGTCCGGGGGCCTGGGGAGGAAGGCGCCCGCCCGCCGGGAGCCCGAGGGTCCTGTGGGGCGGCCTCGGAGCTGCGGGCACCCATGCCGGGAGCCAGCGGGGGCGAGGGGGTAGCTGCCTCTGCCTGCGTCTGCCCAGTCCCTGTGCGGCCTGCCTGCAGCTGGTACTGCCCGCCACCAGGAGGACCACACCCCCACCTCGTGCTCTTGGGGGGCCCAGACGACAGTAAGTAGTAGAGAGAGGGGGCCAGACCGGGCGGCCGGGCAGACCCAGGGGGAGGGACCTGGTGGGGAGGGCCGGTCGGGGCAGCGGGAGAGGAGGCCGCAGAGCCGGTGCCCACACACCGTGCGGGGGGGCACCCGGCTGGTCCCGCCATGGCTCCTTGCAGCGCCCACTCATTCCTTTTGGTGAGTTTCTCCAGCTTTTCTTGGCTTAGAACACAAGCATTTCCTTCTACTGATAAGAGGGCCTCACCCACTTGGCGTGGCTCAGGGTTGAGTGTCGACCTAGGAACCAGGAGGTCACAGTTTGATTCCCGGTCAGGGCTCGATCGCGCCCCCCGCCCCCCGCCCCCGGGCCTGGCTAGTTCTGCTCCCGCCCAAGCCCTGACCACGCGGATGGGCCTTGGCTCGCCTGCTCCCTCCGGGATTCGGGGCCTCCCGCCCTGCTCCCTCCTCCGGCCCCTGCCCACCTGGCCCAGGCCAGTGCTGTCCACCCCCAGCCCCCATGTCTGTCATTGACCTGAGCCCGGTACCATCCACAGCTGCCGCCCCGGGGCCCTCTCTCCGCCGCGGTCCCTCTAAGTGGCCTGATTCAGTCGGCCTGAACGGCTCCCCAGAGCCTAACCACCTTGCTGGTGGCTCGGGGCGAGAGGCGCCGGCGAGACCAGGCCAGGGCCCAGCGCCCTTCCCAGGGGACGGGGGGCCACTTGGGGGGAGAGAGGAGACACGGAAGGTCCCTGTTCCGGCTGGACTGTGTCCCCAAATTCGCGATGAAGCCCCACCCCCAGCAGCTCAGGAGGGTCTCTCCCGAGGGGCTTAAGGTGACATGAGGCCACGGCCCGGCCAGCAGGGCTCAGGGGCTGAGCGTCCACCTATGAGCCAGGAGGTCACAGGTCGATTCCCGGTCAGGGCACAGGCCCGGGTTGCAGGCTCGATCCCCAGTGTGGGCCGTGCAGGAGGCAGCTGGTCCATGATCTTCTCTCATCATTGACGTTTCTCTCTCTCTCTCCCCCCCTTCCTCTCTGAAATCAATTAAAATAACAATAATAATAATAGTGTGGGGGGAGGAGATGACAGGCCCAGGGGCTGGGGGTGGGGGGGTGCTGGCAGGGCTGGACGTCTCTCCTGTGGGATCAGAGAACCGGCTGCTGACCAGCTCCCTGTGGGCGCAGGGCCGGGGGGGGGGGGGCACAGTGGGTGGCGTCCATAGGAAGATCATCTCCCTCAGGGCAGGTCCTGCAGAGCCGAGGTCCCTGCCTGTCTGTAGGGTGATGCTAAGGTGGGGTGCTCGCGGGGCAGGCACCGATGGCCTCGGGGAGCCCTAACGGCAGGAGCTGGACACGGTGTCCTCGCCGAGGGCATCAGCCACCCACGGCTGCAGAGCAAATTACCCCAAATGTGTCCGCTCCCAGCAGCCAGCACTTATCCCCTCAGGCTCCTGTGGCTCCTGCGGTCAGGAATCTGGGTCAGGTGTGAGCTGGGGCTGCAGCATCTCGAGGCCCCTGGAGGGCCCTGCCCGGCTCAGCCCTGGGTGTCCCAGGCCTCGTCCCTGCTGGCCGCTGGCTGCTTCCTCGGGCCGAGCAGGATGGCGGCCACCGTCCTCCCCGAGCCTGATCTCGGAAACTTCGCCTCGGCCGGCCCGTGCGTCAGAGGCACTCCCTCTGTCCGGTCGACGCTGCAGGCGGGAGTGCCAGGGCGGGGGTCAGTGTCGCACGGGACAGAGCTTCAGTTGAAGAAAATGAGGAAGTTCTCACCGGCCGGTGTGGCTCAGGGGTTGAGCATAGACCTATGAACCTGGAGGCCACGGCTCGATTCCTGGTCAGGGCACAGGCCCGGGTTGTGGGCTCCATCTCCAGTGTGGGGCGTGCAGGAGGCAGCCGGCCCATAGTTCTCTCTCATCATTGATATTTCTGTCTCCCTCTCCCTTCCTCTCTCTCTAAAATCAATTTTTAAATAAACAAAAAAACCTCACTATTTATTTTTTTATCCTCACCCGAGGATATTTTCCACTGACTTTTTAGAGTGGAAGGGAGAGAGACAGGTACATCGATGTGAGAGAAACACATGGATTGGTTGCCTCCTGCACGTGCCCCGACCAGAGCCCAGGCCAGGGAGGAGCCTGCAACCCAACTGAGGTCCGCGCCCTTGACCGGAATCGAACCCGGGACCCTTCGCTCGGCAGGCCGATGCTCTATCCACTGAGCCAAAGGAGCTAGACTAGAGCAAAACCCTCACTATTTAAAAAATAGGAAGGAAGGGAGGAGTGCTGGAGATGATGTGGGTGACGGCTGCACAACAGTGTGAATGGGCTTCACGCCGCTGAGCTGAGGGCGGGCACGCGGGCTCCCAGCCACGGCCCAGCTGCCTGACACCTGCTGCCGCCCGCGAGCAGCGCACCGGCCCGCGCACCTGCGGGAACGCCTCGCCCTCGGGTCCGCCTTCCTGAGGGTCGGGTCGGCCGACCTCGATGCACACTCAGGGTCTGAAGTGCCTGCACTCAGATTCATGATGTATTAATATCGTTATATGATTATTACATTTTACCACAATAAAACCATTTTTAAAAATATACTTTTATTGATTTTAGAGAGGAAGGGAGAGAGAGATAGAAACATCAATGATGAGAATCATTGATCGGCTGCCTCCTGCACGCCCCCTACTGCGAGTAGAGCCTGCAACCCAGGCCTGTGCCCTTGGCTGGAACTGAACCCAGGACCCTTCAGTCCGCAGGCCAACACTCTATCCGCTGAGCCACACCGGCCAGGGCCGTGGTCAGCAAATTGCGGCTCCCGAGCCACATGCGGCTCTTTGGCCCCTTGAGTGTGGCTCTTCCTAAGGCTCAGGAGGACCCTGATTAGGTTAATAACAATGTACCTACCTGTATAGTTTAAAAAATTTGTCTCTCAAAAGAAATTTCAATCGTACTGTTGATATTTGGCTCTGTTGACTAATGAGTTTGCCGACCACTGGGCCAGGGCAATAAAACCATTTTTTAAAAAAAATATATTTTATTGATTTTCTACAGAGAGGAAGGGAGAGGGGTAGAGAGCTAGAAACATCGACGAGAGGGAAACATCGATCAGCTGCCTCCTGCGCACCTCCTACCGGGGCTGTGCCCGCAACCCAGGCACATGCCCTTGACCGGAATCGAACCCGGGACCCTTCAGTCCGCAGGCCGACGCTCTATCCACTGAGCCACACCGGTTACGGCAAAACCATTTTTTTAAACTATATTTTTATTGATTTCAGAGAGAGGAAGGGAGATTGAGAGAGAGAAACTTCAATGGTGAGAGTCATGGGCGGGCGGCTGTGGGCGCGGGGCCAGCGCGTCCAGGTCTGGAACGTGTCCCATCGTGGGGCTGCTTCTGGCCGCGAGGCCTCAGAATCCCAGCTCCGAGCGGCTGAGGGCGGTGGATGGGAGCGGGGCGGGGGGCGGGGGGTGCAGGCCCACCTGAGGGTGCGTCTCCCAGGGGGCGGCCTCAGGGCCCACAGCGGCCAGGCCTTGAGGGACACGGGGGCCTGGGCCCAGCCTGGGCGAGGGGACCTGTGGTGGGAGGTGGGTGCCCCCAGAACTAGCCGCCCCTCTTCCCTGCTGCCGGCTCTGCCTGGTGGTGCTGCTCCTCAATCCCGCCCGGAACGGAACTCAGTGTCGGGGTGCGGGGGAGAGGACACCCCCGCGGGGTCTGGAGCTGTCGCCTGGGAGAGGAGGCTGCACCCAGTGGCCTCTGGAGGGTGAGGAAGGACTCGGTCACATGCAGGGGCACCGGGGTCAGAGTAGGAGGTGGGGGTGCAGAGCCCTTGGGGGACACACGCTGCACCCTGCGTCCAGCGCCCCCATCAGGCCGGCTTCCCCTGCAGAGCCCGCTCCCTCCAGCCGCCATGTCCCACCTGCACCGCGGCCGCCCACAGGGGCTCGCTCCGCACGCTGCGGTCTGCGGGGTCTCCCTGGCGCCCCAGCGGGGCCGCGGGACAGACACTCCTGGCTGGACAGGCTGGTCGCGGCCGGGACTCGCCCTTCCTCCTTCCCAGCCGCGGCTCCAACGCGCATCACCCCTGAGCGCCCCGCTCCCAGGAGCGCAGGGCAGGTCGAGGTCGGCCGGGCGCCTCCAGTTCGGGGAGCCCTCAGGGTGGGGGCCCCGCCGGCCGAAGCCTGCGCCCTGGTCCCGCCCGGCGGCCCCCCTCCCTCGGGCCCTGCTGCCTCCTCGCCGGGAGGGCGGCTCGGACCGGATCTGGGCCTGAGTTGTCCAGTTCGAATTGTCGCGGCCAAACCCCGGAAAACGGGCCGCCAGCTCCCCCTCTGCCGCGCCTTCCACTCCGCGTCCGGGCCCGGCCGCCGCCCGGCCACGCCCCCTCCCCGGGCTCCGCCCCAAGCCCCGCCCCGCCGGCCACGCCCACCCGCTCCGCGGTCAGCGTCGCCCGGCTGCCCCCCAGCGGCCGCGCGGGGAGTGACAGGCTCTGCTGTGTCTGCGGGCCCCAGGTGGTCACCCCCACCCAGGCCTCTCCATCCTCAACTGGGTCTGGGGGGGAGGGTCAGTTCCTGGGTTTGGGAGACGGAGGAGGAGCCGGGAAGACACGCCCTGTGAGAGGCGGTAGGATGGACCCCGGGGGCGGGGGCGCCACCCTTGGGGTCAGTGCTGGGGTCAGGGTTCATGCTGGGGTTGGGGTGGGTCAGGGTTAGGGGCCATAGATGGTGAGCGGTGGCGCTCATGGTTGTTGTTAGGATTTCGCCTTATTTAAAAAATATTTTTATTGATTTCAGAGTGGAAGGGAGAGGGAGAGAGAGACATCAGTGGGAGAACACCATTGGTTTGCTGTGTGCCCCCTTCTGGGGATCGAGCCCACAACCCGGGCCTGTGCCCCGACTGGCAACCTCTTGGTGCACGGGATGGCGCTCAACCCAGTGAGCCACTGACCAGGGCAGGAGTGACTTTTTCTTCTTTTTAAAAATGCATGTCTAGCCCGGCTGGTTTGGCTCAGGGGACAGTGTTGCCCTGCAGACTGAAGGGTCCTGGGTCCGATTCCGGCCGAGGGCACATGCCGGGTTGCAGGTGCCACCCCTGGCCCTGGTGAGGCACCAATCGGCGTCTCCCTTACGTGGAAGTCTCTCTCCCCCCCCTTCCACTCTGGAAACATCAATGGAAAAGCGTCCTGGGGTGAGGATTAGCCAAGGAAAAAAGAGCAGCAGCAGAGGTGTAAGGGGTACGGAAGCGCGAGGAGGCCAGGGTCCGATTCCGGGCTACGACCTCCTTGAGGGTTCACCCGGGGGAGGCATTACTTCGGGCATTGGCCCGGGACGTTCCTGTGGCCGCAGCGCTGACGGCCCGCAAACACCAGCCTCGCCCTGGAACCCCAGGCCTGGTCCGACTCGCGCAGGGCCTGCCGGTGAGGGCCCCCCTCGCCGAGGCACTTCCTGTGGAACCCCACTTCCTGTGGGACACCAGGCAGGCAGGAAGCCTGGAGACTGGGGAGCAGAGCAGCTCCTCCCAGGGGCCCCTCCACCCGTGGGAGGCGGGGTGACCTCACAAACAGGACAAGCAGAGCCCGTGCCTCCCTCCAGATGCCTCGCACCCCGGACAGGGACTGGACCCTGGCGTGGGAACGGGGCGAGTGTGAGGACGGGACGGGGACCCTGGCGTGGGAACGGGGCGAGTGTGAGGACAGGACGGACCAGGGCGCGCTCCCTCCTCCCGAATTCTGAGGGCAGGGCCTCTGCTTGTTCCTCCCGCCCGCGTCTACGTGTGTTGTGAGCTCTGCCCTTTGGCTCTGGGATCGCTTGGTGTTAACGTCCGAGGGCGGGAAGGGTCCAAAGTCCTGTGCATGTGGCTGCTCGGCCTCCGGCGCCTGTTGTTGTTAACCCTGTGTCCGGCCGGGTGGTGGCTCCGTGGCTGAGCGGTGACCTGTGAGCCAGGAGGTCAGGGTTCGGTTCGATTCCCGGTCCCCAATGTGGGGCCCGCAAGAGGCAGCCAAACGGTGACTCCCTCTCATCATTGATGTTTCTCTCTCTCTCCCCTCCTCTCTGACATCAATAATATATATATATATATATATTTTTTTTTTTTAAAAAATATATTTTATTGATTTTTTACAGAGAGGAAGGGAGAGAGATAGAGAGTTAGAAACATCGATGAGAGAGAATCATCGATCAGCTGCCTCCTGCACATCTCCTACCGGGGATATGCCCGCAACCCAGGCACATGCCCTTGACCGGAATCGAACCTGGGACCTTTCAGTCCGCAGGCCGACGCTCTATCCACTGAGCCAAACCGGTTTCGGCAATAAAATATATTTTAAAAATAAGCAAAGCCTGGCTTTTCCGCTGAATCTGCCTGGTGCCCTCGCTGACATTTAAAAAAAATATATTTTCATTGATTTCAGAGAGGAAGGGAGAGGGAGAGAGAGAAACATCAATGATGAGAATCATGGATCGGCTGCCTCCTGCACACCCCCCACTGGGGATCAAGCCTGCAACCTGGGCCTGTGCCCTTTACTGGAATTGAACCCGGGACCCTTCAGTCCGCAGGCCGACGCTCTATCCTGAGCCACACCAGCCAGGGCCCTTTGTGCAGCTTTTTGTAAACCAGACAAAGTCCTTCTTTAAGGAAAAGGCCTGGCTGACTGGAAAGGCGGGGCTTGCTCTCCTGAGTGTGCATTTTTTTGCTTCCCTCCCGCCCCCCGCCCTCCGGGGGCCAGAGGACCCAAGGCGGGCACAGCGGGACCCACCGAGGGCGGGGTGGCCCAGGCTCCCTCACACTCCAGACTGGTGCTGACCCCAGCAATGCCAGCTGTGGGCCCTGAACCAAAACCTCCCGGGGGGGAGGGGGAGGCGCCCAGCCCTGCTCCCAGCCTTTTTGCTGTGCTGGGTGCTCTGTGCCAGGAGGCCCCGGGGAGCTCTGCCCACGCCCGCCTCTGTGCCCTGGAAACCTTGTCCCATCTACCCCACCCTCTGCTCTCTGCCCTGCACTGGGCCCAGGCCAGGCCCGTCCCTGCCAAACCACCCAACCAGACGGGGCACTTTCTCCCTCTGTCCTGGCCCAGCAGGCGTGGCATCATGGGGGTCAGGCTGGGAGGAGGCTGGTGAGATGCCAACTGCCCGCTGCCCAGGGCACACCGGCACGCAGGTGAGTCGGTGCCAGGCTGGTGCTCCAAGTCGAAGCAGCTGAAGGAGACCCAGGCGGTCCTGAGGCCGGAGGACTGACCGGAGGCTGCTGTGGTCGCATCCCTCAGGCTTTCACAGACATGAAGTATTTCCCTATAAATGACCTGACTTCCAGCCCCAGCCAGTGTGGCTCAGTGGATGAAGTGCCGGCCTGCAGGCCAAAGGATCCCGGGTTCAATTCTGGTCAAGGGCATGGATCTCGGTTGCAGGCTCCTCCCTGGGCTGGTGGGGGCCCGGGCAGGAGGCAACCAATAGATGTTTCTCTCACATCAATGCTTCTGTCTTTCCCTCTCTTCCACTCGCCCTAAAAATCAATGGAAAAATATCCTCGGTTGAGGATTAGCCAAAAACAAAAGAAACCACCACCAAAAACTGACGTGACTTCAGGGTTTGCTCCCAAACACTCCAGGGGTGCGGAGGGCCTGGGTGCTCACCACGGGAGCGGGGTGGGAGGTGGGTGCGGGCGGCTGGTTCATTGAGGTTCCGCGGTTTTCAACGTGGTCACAGCTGTGCAACCATCGCCACCTTGTACAATCCGACTTATCTGCTCGATGCTCCGACGGGGTTGGGGCCCTGAGGTCTGAGCGGGCTGGGCGCCCGGACCTCCTGGCCTGCGGGGCTCTATCCCGGGCAGTGCCCAGCTCCCCCGCCCCGCCCGTGTGAGGGCCTCCGGTCCAGGCTCTCCCCAGCCCTGGGCTTGCTGGACCAGCACCCAGTGTCCAGGAGCCCGGCTCGGACTCGGGCACCTCCCACAACGAAGGGGAGGGCCATCAGCTCAGCTAAGGGGTCTCTCGTTCCAGGTGCCGCTGGGCAGGGTCCTGTGGGGTCCAGGTGAGCGGGACCTGGGAGCGCAGCACCAACCAGAACTCTCAGCTCGCACACATACCCACGCCCCATGCTGGTTTAGGGCTGCCATCCCACACCCCAACCCCTCACCCACACCCCAACCCCTCACCCACACCCCAACCCCTCACCCACACCCCCAACCCCTCACCCACACCCCAATCCCTCACCCACACCCCAACCCCTCACCCCACAGGCCTCAAGGCACCAGGCAGGGCTGGGCTTCCACTCTGACCCCCCGTGAGCCCAGCCCTCCTGGGAGGGTGCAGGGAGCCCTCCTGCCCTCGGACAGCAAGGTGGCCACAGACCAGCGGGCGGCCTGGACACAGGGACCCACAAACCAGGGGCAGCTCACTGTCCTTTATTGCCAAGCCCCTGCTGGGGGCACAGCCCTGAGGCGGGAGCAGTGACGAAGCCGGCCCATTTGGGGAGAACAGGCTGCGCTGGCAGCAGAGCCGGCGGGTTCTGGCTGATCAGCTGCTGGGGTCTTGGGGCACATTCTGCAGGGAGGCCCCGAGGACCCCACAGCCCGCCTCTGCCTGGGGCGCGGGAGGGGGAGGCTTGGCGCGGCCAGTGAGGGACACGGCTCAGCCCAGGGACAGCAGTGGCCTCTGGGCGCTGAGTTTTGGCAAACTAACTGTTGGAGCAGCTGGGGTCGGCTGGTGTGCGAAGGCAAGGGCCCCGCACTCGCGCCCGTGGTGCCCGCCTCGCACCTGGCTCTGTGGTCCGCTGGGCTCAGCTACCTGTGAGCATCATGGAGGCCGCCCCCCCCCCCGCCCCCCACAAAGGTGCAGCAGCCACTGCCCTGAGGGAGCTGCGGACGGTGCTGAGGGCCCAGGAGCTGCTCCATGAAAGAACCCTCGGGGCCAGAAGAGGGGCAGGAACCCCAGAAAACTGGACAGCCCAGCGCGCCCACCTCCGGTGCCAACTGCTGGGGGAGGGAGCGGGGCCCGGACGCCTCCCTCGGCGTGTGGTCCGTGTGCAGGGCAGGGAGTGGGGGCGGGTGAGGGGAGGCGAAGCTACGGGGCCACCGGGGTGGGGGCCACGCTGCTGGAAGGAGCTCTGACCGGGCAGGAGGCCAGGCGGTCCAGCCGGGGAGGGGGCGGCCGAGCTCTGTGGCCGGTGCGGGCTCAGGGCGGCGCCGGCCGCGTGGCCTCGGGAAGGAGCGGGCAGGCCGGCCGCTCCACGCCCCGTCAGGACGGCACTTTGACGCCGAAGTGCTTGCGAAGCTGCTCCAGGAAGACGAACGTGAGCACGGTGTGCGGCATGAGGCGGATGCCGGCAGGCACGAGGCCCTGGGGGGGGGGAGGGCGAAGTGAAAGCTGGGGGACCCCAGCCCCCACCCACTGTGCGCCCCTGACCCCCGGCACCCCCCCCCCACCGTGCCACCCACGCACTCCCCCCCCCCCCCCCGAACCTTGTAGAAGGCCAGCGGCCCCAGCTTCGCCGTCTCCATGGTGCAGTGCAGCACGCCCTGCAGGAACGAGTGAGGCAGATGGAGCCGCGCCCCCCCCACGGAGCACAACCCCCTCCCACAGCCGGGCTGCAGGCCAGTGCACAGCGCGGCCGACATTCAGACATGGGACGTGTGAGCCAAAAGGTCATGGCCGCCCGGCCGCTGCCCAGCCGACTGCTGATGCGGCAGAACCAGAGCCCTGAGGGCGGGCGGGGGGGGGGGTGGCCCAGGGTGCCAGCAGCAGTCTGGCTGTCGGGCACCGAGTGGGGTGGGGAGCACAGGGGCAGGGCCGCAGGCGCGTGAAGACACAGAAGGCGCCGTGGGCACCATCAGGGCACCGTGGCGCCCAGGTCGTGCTCACTGGGTGGGCACTGGGCACCTGCCAGTTAGTATATCAGACTCTGACGGGACACACGGGGCCAGGGCTGCTTGGAGGCAGCTGGGAGGGACCCATCGGGGGGAGAGAACAGCTCTTGGCCACCCCAGGGCCAGAGCCTCGCAGCTGCAGGGCAGGGACCCCCAGGCCCCGCTCACCTGGTATTCGCCCTTGGAATTCATCAGGCGGGTCTTCAGCACGTCCAGGGGCTGGCACAGGACCGTGGCACACCCGCCCGGGGGGGGGGGCGGGGGCACGTCACCAACGGGCCTGCCACGTACGACGCCTGGGAGTCCCTCAACCCCCGCAGGCCTGCCCAGGCCTGGGAGGCGACCCAGGGCTGCAGGGGGCACTGACCACTCTAGCCTGGGTCGGGGTGCCCCTCTCCCGGCCTGGCACCTCCATTCTGAGGGGGGCATCCAGCACCCCCGCCCCGCCTGGCACTCACGGCGATGAAGCTGGCGATGAAGTGTGTGAAGATGCCGTCCGATAGGTACCCCGTGCCCAGGACCAGCTGCTTGGCCTGATCGTAGCAGGACAGCTGTGGGTGCAGGGAGGTCAGGGCCCGGCCGCCCCGGCTCCTGGGAGCGCCGACGGGGCCCAGAGGGACACCACCCGGATCAACTAGCGCCTGCTGGCAGTCACCTCATGTACTGGGGCTGCTGGACAGGTGAGACCAGGCAGGGAGGGGCCTGCCCAAGGCCATACACCCGACCTGCCTGTGCCCACTTCCCAGTGCCCACCTGTGGCCACCACCTTCCTCTGTGGTCTCTGGGGGGGGTACGCAGGGCAGGGACTCCCGGAGGCTCCCCTGAGCCCCTTCCCCCGTAGAAGGCCTACCTGACCCACAGTGACCAGCATCCCCCGACTGGAGGCCATGGTTGCACCCGAGAACAGCTTCCTCAGACCCTCTGCGGAGGCAGGAGAAGGGGGGCACCGGCCACATCCACCAGGCTGCCCCCAGCTCTGGACGATGCTCCTTCCCCTCTGCCTCCTCGGGCTCTGGGCTCCCAGCTGGGGCTGCCTGGCCCCTGCCCGGCCCCTGCCTGGTCCCTGCCCCCGCTCCTGCCCGGCTCCTGCCCCGCCAGGGCCTGCTCCTCACCTTCACGGGCCACGCGGTACAGGCCGTCCAGGGCGTGGGCGTAGCTGCCGGGACACAGAACGGGCCCACGTGAGGCTCCCTGGGGGGTGAGGAGGGGGTTCCCCAGGACAAGCCCCCCGCCCCTCGCAGAAGCCAAGGCCGGGGCTGTTCCGGAGCTCAGAGCAGCCTGCCCCCTCGGGGACCTCGGCCCTAAGATCCCAGAGACCCACAGGAGCACACCTGGGCACAGGCCCCGGCTGATACCAGGACAGGAGGACGGGGCGCCCTGCCCGCCCCTTCCTGCCCCGTCACCCGGTCGGAGGGTGCACAGCGGGCTGGCACGGAGCCACCGTCCCCCTGAACTGACACCCGTGACGGGTTCACCGGGGCGTCTGTCCACAAACAGTGACAGCGCCTTAGACATCACGGAAAACGGTGCTTTCATCATTAAAAACCCCAGCTCCCAACCCGTGAAAAGCCCAATTCGGACTTCTAGGCCACCCTCCGAGGAAACGTGACCGGCCGCCCGCCACCCGCCCTGGTCCCACACCCTCCCCAGGGAAGCCTCAGGCCCGGTTCCCAAAGCCGCCGGCGCCCCGCACAGCGCCCACCAGCCACACCCCGAGGGCAGAGCACCCGACTCACTTCCGGCGCTGGCTGGGGGGCAGCTTCACGTCGTTCTGCATCCTGAAACAAGGACGCGGCTCAGGGGGCGGCTCCCCGGCTCGCCCCACAGGCTCGGCCGGCCCGTCGGGGGACAGCAGACCCTGACCTTGGGGGCCACTGACCTGACGTTGACCATGTCGGCGGGAGTCCCCACGAAGCCTCCGACGCAACCTGGCAACAGACCAGACCCAGCACGTGACCCGGCCGTGTCCCTGCTGCCCCGCGGCCCCTCTCAGCCCCGCCCCCACTCACCACTGACGGCGCCCAGCAGCACCTTCTTGTAGAAGGGCAGGGGCCCCTCGCTGCCCTTGGCCACTCGGTCCCGCACGGTCTCGTAGATGGCGAACCGAGTCAGGGAGTAGGTCATCTGGGGGGAGGGGCCGGCTCAGAGCGTGCAGGGGGAGGGGCAGGACAGGGCAGCACGACATGGACCCCTGCCTCCCCCCCCCACCCCCCCTCGGCTGGCTGGGTGCACGGGCATCACCCGGACCACAGGGATGAGAAGCCCTCCCAAGGCCGCACGGCCAACAGGTGGCTGAGCCCAAGCCTCGGTTTCCCCATCTGTAAGTGGCCGTCTCCAGCTGTGAGGGTGGGAGCAGCACACCCCACACCGCCCCGCCCTGCGCCCACCCAGGCGCGCCAGCTCCCAGCCCTGGGGTTCCTTCCTCCTGAGCAGCCTCAAAAGGGAGAGAGTGGCCTCGATGGGCATGGGCACCCACGGTAGGTAGGGGGCACAGCCACGTCGGAGCCAGCCCTCCCCTCTGCCCGCGTGGGCTGCTCGGCACGGGGGCGCTGGGACCGGGACCGCGGGAGGCACCTGTCGGCACAGCGAGGCGCTCAGGCCATTGTAGAGCGCCAGCACGCCGTCGGAGCGCACCACCTGCAGCGCCATGCCCGTCATGCGCATCCTCACCTCCTGCTGCGTCTGCAGGTGCACCTGGGGGGCAGGGACACACCTGCTGAGCGGCTGCCGCCTGGCAGACACGGAGTCACTACCCTCCCCCACGCCCCTGTGGCCAAGTGCTGCCACCTCCCCCTTTAGAGACAGGAAACAGGCTCAGGGCAGCAAAGGGCCTCCTGAGGGCACCCAGCCAGGGGGTGGCGCTGGAACACATGCCATGCCAGCCACCAACCTACTGTTTACAAGTGACAATACCAGGGGACGGGCGCACCCACCAGGCCCGCGAGAGAGTCCTCTGGGCACCTGCTGTGGGTGGGGATGGGCCGCCCCATTTTACAGATGAGGAAACGGAGGCAGGACCCAGCAGGGTGGCTCCAGAGCCCCACTGTTCAGCCTCACTCACTTCGCAGGGGACAAAATTATGGGGACTCAGAAGCATGGGGACGGGAGAGGCAGGGGGGGCCTGGGCAGGGCAGAAGGGAATGGCCGCCTCAGGCGGTCACACCCTCGGGCGGGGTGGGCAGGTCACTGGCCCGGGCCTCAGTTTCTCTCGTTGTGCTGTGAGGATGAAGGAACTCAGCGGATACACCCTCCCCCCACCCCCTTCAGGCTCTTCCCGGGGCCTCCGGTTGGGGAGCAGCACAGGTGGGGATGGAGGGCTTGTGCCCAGCTCAGGGACACAAGCCGCGTCCTCCTGCTGCCCGAGCCAAGCTGGGCAGGACAGTGGGCACTGGGCCTGCGGTCAGGGCAGCCACGCGGGCAGCAGCTCCCGCCCAGGCAAGAAGAGGCTGAGGATCAAGTCAGGACATGAGACAGAGAAAGATCCAGGAGCTTTAAAATAATTTCCCCAATGACCATGCTGAGAGGTAAAACCCCGCTGGGCCTCTTCCACGGCGGCCCCCACCCCCGGCACAAGGCCACACTCCCGGGCAGAGGGGAGCTGGGCTCCTGTGGCCACCTGCCTCCCCTGACTCGTCCTGGCAGCAAAACAGCACCCGGGGACGGGGGGCAGGGCAAGGGGCAGTGACGCCCAAAGGGGCCTGGGACAATGGGCAGGGGGCTAGGCCAGCCCAGGCTGGGAGGGCTCTGCAGCCCCTGGAGGCTGTGCCTGCTCCTGGTCAGAGCCTGACCCTGAGGTGGGGCTGGGGACCTGCGAGGGCACCCAGAGAGCAAACCAGCAGAGGTGAGGGAGGGAAGCCAGGTGCACCTCCCGCTCACTGCCGTGCCCTCTGCTGGTCAGCGCACCCTCCAAGCCCAGCCAGGCCTCAGGCCCGGCAGCCGGACTACCAGCTTCAGCTTCTAACAGCAGGGCAGCCCCCCGGCCCTGCTCCCCTGGCTCTTGCCCTTGGGATGCATCAGGTGGCATTTTTACTCATTAGAGAGGCAATGCCCTCCCTTCAGGAGAAGGACTGCTGCAAGCATGCCCACAGGCAGGGGCGCCCGGGGCGCCTGGTCAGCCGGCACAGGCCACGTGGGCACAGACAGCTGGGGGGGGGCGGTGGCTGCCCCTTGCCCACGGGCCCCACGTGACACAGTGCCAGCTCCCCGGGCGGCCCTTTCTCCTCTGTTCCTTGTGGTGAGACAGGGCTTGGCCGGCCCTGGAGACAAGGAAGTTCTATCTTGTTCGGCCCCATCAGCGGGCAGGACCCGTGTGCGCGGGGCCCGAGGCTGCCAGGCACCCACCAGGCCAGGGGGGAGCGGCCCGAGCGGGGGCGCCCGTGCCACTCGCCAGGCCACCTCCCTCCTCCCCCGCCCTCCGCTGTGCCGGCCCCGCCGCGCGGGGGGCAGCTGGGTCCGCGGGAACCGCCCCTAAACTGTCGTCGGGCTGGACGACGTCCTCGGAGGAGCGGGGGGCACGGGCGGCGAGGCCAGGTGGCTGCCCGAGGGCACAGGTAGCGAAGCGCCGGGCCGGGAGAGAGAGGCCTCCAGGAGCCGGGCACCGGGCGCCCACCCCCCCGGGCCAGGCCTGGGGCCGCCCTCCCTCCCGCTCCCGGCGGCGTCTGCGGGCGGGGCAGCGAGCCCGTGGGCCGCGGTCCTCGGGGCCAGGCCAGCCGGCCGGTGTCCGCGGGTGCGGGAGCCCGGGTGGCGCGGAGCCCGGCCCGCCGCCCTCACCTTGAGCAGGTCCAGCGGGTGCGTGCAGCAGGCGGCCCCGGACGAGGCCAGGCCCCCGAAGTACCAGCGCGACACGCGCGACTCGGCCGCCATGCCCGTCGCTGCGCCGGCTGCCCGGCCCGACCCGACCCAGCCCGGACCCCAAGCCCGACCCGGACCGGCTGCGCCGCCCCAGCGCCGGGTTCAAAGCGCGTCCGCCACCCGCGCCCGGCGCAGCCAATACGCCCGCGCGGCGCGGGGCGGGACCGCATCCGGGGCGGGGCCGACGAGACCACGCCCCTCCTGCCTTAAAGGGGCCGCGGTCGCACGGACGGGAGGCGGAGCCGCGGATTCCACTGCCCGGCTCTGCAGGCCGCGCCGACTTCGGAGCCTGCTGCGCGGGCCGCCCCGATACCCCCAGGACCCCCCCACGCCTGGGGCACGCGGCTCTGCCAGCCCCCACCTCCGCGAGCACCCGCCCCGCAGGGTGGGGTCCTCCCCGGACACGTGCAGTTGCCAGAAGCAGCGAATCCCCGGGGAGGGGACCGGCCTGCGGTTACAGTAAAACTAGGGGCGAAAGGCAAGTCCGAGCCCAGACACCGCCTCAGCCCGGACTTCCCAGCCACGTCCGGCCTCAGGCCTCCCTCCGACCAGGCCGCCCCGGGCTGGAGTCCTGGGAACCGACCCGGGCGACCTTCAGCGGGGCGTCTGCCCCTGCCCGTCGGCTCCCACGCTCCTCGCTCCTCCGCCCGCAGCCGGCGGCAGGAAGTGCTGGCGGGCCCCCAGCCCAGAGGGGAGCCGCGTCCCCAGGGCCACTTCCAGGCAGGATCTTGGGGGCCCAGACGTTCTCTGCCGGGCAGCCTCCGATCTCAGGGGGGCACAGCCAGACCCCTCCCCCAGGGCAGGACCTGCGGCTCGGCCACTGCAGCCCCCAGCCCAAGGGAGAAGGGGGAGGAGCACCGGGGAAACCGCTCCTGGTCCCCTGAACCCGCAGAGCCTGGCCTCATGGCCTCGGCACCAGCCGGTCTCCCGGATGTGAGCAAACCCGCCATCTATTCATCCCTTTAACTGGAGCGGCCACTTGGAGACTCAGGAGCCAGGTCTTCCGGACCCCCCCACCCGGCCTCTGACCCTGAGGTCATCGCTGGGCAGTGAAGAGCAGATGGTGTCCTGCCCGGAAATGCTGGGATCCAGGGGGCAGGGGCCGTTGGCACCGGGGCAGCTGGCTGATCTGAAGGGGGAGGGATTGATGTCAGCTGGCCGAGCCGGTTCCTGTGCCCAGAGGGTTGCTGGTTTGATTTCCGGTCAGGGCCAGGGCGCATGTGGAAGGCAGCGCATCCAGGTTTCTCACATCGGTGCTTCCCTTTCCCCTCCTCTCGCTAAGCATGTCCTGGGGTGTGGATCTTTTTTTAAAAGATGTCAGATGCAAACTAGGCAAAAACACCACCCAGGGGCTCGCCGGGGGGAGGAGGGTGGCAGGAATTCCCGGGAGGAAAGGGGGGGGGGGTCCCACCAGGAAGCGGAGTGGCTCTTGGTGATGCACAGGCTCTGAGGTCACAGCCAGAGCTGCCCTGGCCTGGGTGCGTGGTTAGTGTCCTCCCCGAGCACCAGGGCTGTGGTTCGACCCGCCAGGGCACCTACAGGACCAGCCAGTGAATGCACAGGTGGGCGGAAGTCCGTGTTTCTCTCTAAATCAATTTCTAGCGAACAGAAAACCAGAACGAACAGCCCAGCGGCCAGGAGGCAGGAGGCGTGCTCCTTGGCAGGTGTCCCAGGGAGGTGAGGTGCCCCCGAGTCCACTCCCTGCCCCCCACACCTGCCTCATTGGTGTTGGGATCAGCCCCAGGGGGAAGCTGCTGAGCAGGGGTCTCTGAACCCCCAGCACTCACACTGGGGACCGTCCTCAAATTGGGAGGGGCTGGCGGGAGGCTCAGCAGCCTGGACACTTTTAAAAATAAAAATGCAAAGAGCAGCGTCTGAAATGTGGTTCCTGGCAAAGCCAGGTCAGAACCCGGGAGGTGGGAAATGCAGGGACACTGCGGGTCAGGGACAGAGGACGCCGAGTGGGGTCAGATGGAGCCCAGCCTGGCCACACGCCCGGGGCTGCCGGGCAGACAGGCACGTCTGAGGCCAGGGCTGCCAGCCAGGCCGGGCTCTCGGGTGGGGCCCGGGGTCTGTTCTGGGGCGTCTGCACTTTCTCCTGGAGCCTGAAGCCCAGCAGGGAGGACGGAGCCACGTGGGTGGCCTGGCAGACACCAGGCTCCCTGGAACGGGAGGTCGGTGGAGGCAGGAGGCACGAGTCGGCTCCAGCTCCCTCTCAGCCGTGTCCCGTGACCTTCTCATCAGGCTGGGCAGAGAGCAGGAATGCTAATTCCTCCTGGGATCCGATGGGGTCTTGTCAGGTGCTGTGTGGGCACCAGTGGGGAACTTGGGACCCACAGATCCCCCTCCCAGGGCCAGGGCCATCCCTGGGGCACAGGCCACCGGGGTCCCCAGGTCTGACACTGTCTGGGCCACCTGCAGGCTGCAGCACATCCGGGGGGAGCCAGGAGTGGAGGGGCAGGACCCCAGGGCCCTGACTGTGAGTGGGTGCAGAGCACCAAGCAGACTGGGTGCCGGCTGCGCCTGGCGCACAGAAGGCATTTGGCTCGAGGGCCCGGAGGCAGGGTCACTCCCTCTGAGCAGCGACCACAGGATGAGGCAGAGGCCCCATCACCCCAGCTGTGCCCCTGGCTCCTTGGGAAAGCGGACGAGGGTCTGAGCTCAGCCCACTTCCTCCCCCTCCTTCCCCCCCAGGCAGGCAGCTCAGCAGGCCATGCCCGGCCCCAGCAGCCACTTCTGGGGGAAGGCGCACCCAGAGATCTGCTGATGGAGAATCATTAACCCTGGGGTGGGTGGGGAAGCTCTGTGGGTCAGGGGGCAGCCTTCCCGCCTCCTTAGACCGACGAGGTCCAGGGGGAGCACACACGGGAGGTGGAGGTGGGGGGCCAGCCCCCGGGCTTGGGAACCACTGGGCTCGCCCACCCAGGAGCTGCCCCACCAGAGGCCGACTCCTGGACACAGCGCCCCCTGTGGTCCCACACAACTTGCAGGTCATCCTTCCAACAGGCAAAGCTGGGGGTGTTCCCCGGCACACTGCAGCCCCCCTCCCGCTCCCTCCTTCCTGCTCTGGCCCAAGGCCCTGGGGCACAGCCTCACCCCTGCCGGCCGGGGCGGGAGCCGCACACCCAGCTCCTGGGTAAAGGTCTGGCATCAGCCATGCTGCCACCAGGCCAGGACGGTTAACCAACGCTGCTGATCACCTGCAGAGCCCCTCCCGCTGCCGAGGACACAGAAGCAGCGTGCATGGCCCAAACCATGTATTTTCTCAGCGGCCACCAGGGGGCGCGTGGTAAACCCGTGGGCGGTCCAGAGTGTGGCCCGGTGCCCACAGGCAGCGCTGCCCCCTGCCCGTTCGGTAGGTCCATGCCTGATCCAGGGCCCGGCTGCGCGCAGTGGCGGGTGGGTGTGCCCTTCTGCTCTGAGGTGCCGGTCAGCTGAGCCTGGGTGCTGGGCGGGGCGGCCGGGCCTCTCCCGGGTCCCAGGGACCCCAGTCCACAGTTCTCAGGGAGCCTACTCCAGGACCACGGTGCCGCCCACCGCCTCCAGCGCAGCCTTGATCTTCTCCGCCTCGGCCTTGGCGACGTTGGCTTTGATTTCCTGGGGCAGCGACTCCACCAGCTTCTTCGCCTGCGAGAGCCGAGTCAGACTCAGACGCCGCCCAGGCTCCCGCACCCAGCCTGCCCGCAGGGGCCCCCGCACCCACCTGCACAAGGTTAATGCCCTGGACGTAGTTCTTGATCTCCTTGATCAGCTTCACTTTGTCCACCGGCTTCGCCTCGGTCAGGCGGACGGTGAAGTGTGTCTGCTCCTTTTGCTTGGGGATGTCTTCTTCCTCCACCGCCTGGGGAGGGCGGGAGGGAGGGGGCTGGGTGAGGGGGGACGAGGGGAGCAGGCACCTTTGCTCCTGGGCTGTGGGTCCCCGCGATTCTGGCAGGAGAGATGCCCGGCCGGCCGCCCCTCCCCCACCTCGTCCACTCCTCGGTCAGACTGGGTTCCACCACCCAGAACCCTTCCCAGCTCTCCAGAGGCTGTGATGACTGCCTCCCTCCCCGGCCCCCAAAACTCATCCTTTTAAAACTGTAACTTGTGAGACAGGGAAGAGCAACCCCAGAAGGGCTCTGTGGGTGAAACGACATGATAGAGAAGCAGCGCCATGCCAGCCCCGGCCAAGCCAGCGCCGTGTCTCAGCACCAGTGCCACCAGCTCAGCCCCCGCCTTCGCCAAGCGGCCGCGGGGGTGGCAGAGCCCCTGAGGTGGGAAGAGTTGGGGTCGGAGTCAAGGCCAATGCCCTCTGCTGTGCAAATGGCGCCAGGCTACCGGTGCTGTCAGAGAGGGGTGTGCAGGGCCCCAGGAGAGAGGACAGGCCGGAAACCTGCCTTCAGCTTCAGGGAAGGAGACACACATGAGGCAAAACCTTCGTTATTTCTAAGGCCGGTGAGGGTGCGATTATTTCTACTTGTGGGTAATTGGAGATTTTAAAAAATAACAAATATGGAAAAACACACACACACAAAAGCAACAACAAGACCCTGCAAATCAGTGTGCAGCTTCAAGCCTGCTGGTTTCCTCGCAGACCCCAGCCCGTGGAGCTGCCCCCACCGCCCGCTCCTCTCCAGCCCTGGACATGCTCATGGCCCGCGAGCCGGGAACGCCTTGCCGTCCCCCGCAACTCCTCAGGCTCCTCTCCTCAGGGCCTTCCTCTGGCCTGTCCCCCTCCCCTCCCCCCAGCTCCCCCCCCACCCCCCAAACTTCGCAAGTCCTACTACTCAACACAACCTCTTCCTGTCCTTTCCCTTCCATCAGCTCATTGTTTCCCTCCCCTGGAAACAGTCCCCACTGGACACAGGTCCCCAGTGGGCAGGGCCCTGCCCGTCCTCGGCCCCAGGGAGGCTGACCAGAGCCTCAGCTGGAAGCACACGGATGTGCGGGGCGTGTTGACTGGCGCAGGACAGAGATGAGGGACAAAGAGAGAATTCAGGACGTGAGGGAAGCGGGGAACCGGGCACCAGAGAAACAGGTCTCTGCGGAGGCCAGCGCCTGGCTCACCTCGGGGGCTGCGGCGGCAGGGGCAGCAGCGGGCATTGCGCCCCCCATGGGCATGAGCCCCACCTCCTGGATCTTGAGCGTTTTCTGCAGGGACAGAGGAGACAGTCTCAGAAGCTGGCGGTCACACCCACACACGCGCAGGGACGAGCCCGGCACACCCCTGCACCCAGGGAGCACACTTTCCACAACTGACCAAACCCTCCCCCCAAATGCACCAGGAGCGACCCCACTGCCCAGGCCCGGCCGGCAATACCTTCAGGAGCTCATTGAGGTCTGAGATCTCCAGGAGCGTGAGGCTGGCAATGTCCTGGACCAGCTGCTGGATCTTGGGGGGGTACTCCTTGGGGGCGTTATCTAGGGGTGCGCCGGCGAGGGCCTCTCCCCTCCGATGGCTGCTGCATCGCATCAGCCGCACGGTGCTGACGCGCGGCACCTGTTGCCTAGACCCCATGCAAACAGAACGGTCAGCCGGCACAGGCGGGTGACGGGCAGTCCAGGCAGGTGGGTGCCACGAGCTCAGGTCTAGCCCCGTGGTCCCAACCCAGGGTTCTCAGCCTCCAGGCTCCACGTCGAGAGCAAGGGGGTTTCCCCGCTACTTTGTATTTTATATTCTTTACAAGCCTTAGAAACCCTCGTTATTATTATTATCATCATCATTATTATTGCAGGATGTTGCCCTTAACAACTTCCTGGTTTGAATGAACCGTAGCAGCTCACGGGGTAACGCAATCACGTAAATGCACTTTGCTGCACAAAGCCTTTCAGAACCCGGAGCGCCGGATGCACTGGTGGGGGTCCTACACGTCACTGGGCTGCGGGGGAAACTGAGGCCCGGGCAAAGGCGGACCCCGTCTCGTGTGATCTGAGGCCACCCCGGCACTCTCCGCGGCCCACACGGGAGGGGGGGGGGGGTGTCTCCACATCCCGCCTGCTGCCCCGACCTGAACCATCGGTGGCCGGCTGAGGACTACCCTCTGCCCGCCCGGCCCTCGGCAGCCCGCGGTACCTGGCGAAACGGAGCGCGGCGCCCCTAAGCACTAGACACGGCCCCCATAGGGGGCGAGCAGCCGCCGGCAGCATCGCTCCACCGGCGGGAAGGTCACACGAGGCTCCCCGGAGGAGGGACGCTCTAGCTGCCAGAGCAGCCGAGTACACGCGCTGGGGAGGACGCTCTAGCCGCCAGGGCCGCCGAGCATACGCGCTGGGGGAGGACGCTCTAGCCGCCAGGGCCGCCGAGCATACGAGCTGAGAGGGACGCTCTAGCTGTCCGGGCCGCCAAGCATACGAGTTGGGGAGGACGCTCTAGCTGCCAAGGCCGCCGAGCATACGAGTTGGGACGGACGCTCTAGCCGCACCTCGCGCTGGCTTCCTCTCGCTCGCGGAGATTACCCACAAGGGACCGGGCCAAGGGAGGCCAGTGGAGGCCGAAGCTGAGGGCGGGCTCCGTCTGAATCGGGGGCGGGCCCGTCCGTGTGGAGCAGCGCAGTGGCCCCTGCGGAGCCTCGCGTCAGCCGGTCGCGGCTTTTGGCTCCTGCCGTTGGCTCGGCATCCGTGGTCACCATGCGCGGAGTGCTCGCTGCGCTCTGGCCGGCACGGCTGCCTCTCCCGCCGGCGCGGGAGGGAAGGAGCATGTTTTGTCCGTGGGTGCAGCCGCCCCGGGAGCGAGGACGCCTCCCTTCGCGGGACCGAGCGCGCCTCCCGGGCAGCGTGTGCTGGGGCTGTGATAGCCCGAGAGGGAACCGGGGCGGCGGGCTAGCGGGTCCCAGGAGAAGAGGATGCATCAGCCCTGGTTCTGTCTCCAGACCCCGGACCCCGCGCGCCGTGCCCGCCTCCTGGCCCAGCTCCCAACACCGGCCGCAGCGCCTGCCCCGAGGGCCTGGGCTCTGCTCTTCAGATGCAGCCAGAGGCACAGGCGGGATCCTCTGCCGCTGCCACGGTGATGCCTGGAGCCAGCGCTGAGCGGACTTGATATCAAACGACAAGGCGCTGCCCCTCCGCCCCGCACCTCCGCGTCCTGGCCCTGCCTTTGCCCTGCGCTCCAAGGGCCTCTGGGCCTGTTCACTAGTCCGGCCCCGCATGGAGGAGCCAAGGCCGCCGTCACCTAGGAGGTCTGGGCGTCTCAGGCCTTGAGTTCTGGATGCAAGCGACGGACTCTAACTTTGAACATTTTCCTCCAACTACAGCTACTGGCCTTGCAGTGGGACCAGAGCCGCGGGCCCTGCGAGCCCGTCCCAGGACTGGGGCCAGGCTGGCCTGCGGGGATGCCCAGCACCTTTCCCCTGAGCAGACGCGTGGTACTTGTTGAAGAGACTTTATTCGGCCGATCCATTCTGTCTGACTGGCGGCACTGGGCGACATGACAGCTCAGAAGCAGAGAAGCTGGAGACTAACCCCCCTTCCTGTGGGGCCAGGAGCCCCGCTGACAGCTGGGGGGGGGCCTAGAGGGCTCTGGGGCACACACTAGTCATCCATAGGCCCCTGCGGGAGTGGGGGGCAAAGGGACCTGACATCCAGGCTGGGGCTCACCCCCACCTCCCACCCCAGGCCCGGCCGTGGGGAAGGAGGTCGGAGGCCAACTCAGGGACAGGAGGTGGAGCCTGAAGGGTGAGCACAGGTGAGGACAGAAAGGCGGGCTGGGGGCAGGGGCCCTACATGGAGGAGGGGAGAGCGAGGAGAGCAGAGGAGGGGACAGGACGCTAGTCAGATGGAGGCGGCGGTCTCGGGGAACGTAGTGTTACTCTGGGCAGCGCGCTGGCCTGGTCAGTCGAAGGAGATGAGCTGGGCTTCACTGCCCTGCACCTGCAGCCCCTGTGCGGGCGGCTGCTGGGCCACGGGCGGAGGCTGCTGGGGGGGGCCGCCAGCAGGTGCCATCTGGGGGACAAGAGGCCATTGGTGCTCCTCCCCAGGCCCAGCTCCCCCTCTACTGGCTGCTCTAGAACACCCCACCCCAGCCTTGTCCCTGGTCTCCTCCAGCCCAGGGTGCGCCCCCCCCACTTGTCTGGGCTCTGAGCTTCACGCCCCAGCAGGGCCCACCCCGGAATCCCGACAGCGCCTACAGAGCTGAGCTTGAAGTCAACGTGGTTTGCTCCACCCCCCCCCCCCCCCCCCAGGACGCTGCGTGCACCCAGGGTCTGCGGGCCGAGTGGCCTTCCCGCGGGACTCTTCCCAGGACAGCCCCCCACAGACGGCCAGGGCCCAGGTGGTGGCCTGGGAGGGGCTCACCTGCTGGTACATGGGCTGCTGCCCCGAGATGTAGGGCTGCGGCGGGGGCTGCAGAGATGCGTCCTGGCTGGGGAGGGCAGTCATGAGATTCTGTGGAGAATGAAAGGAACCCCAACATTGAGAAAGCAGCCCTGTAACCAGACAAGTGGGGGAGTTTCTGACTTGGAAGAGCAGCTGGGGAGCCCAGTTGGGGGGAGGGGGATCAGAAGGACCTGCCTGTCGGATGCCCCGTGTGGTCTCACCTGCATGCTGTAGGGCTGGTAGCCCATGGACACCGCCTGGCTCCCCATGTAGCCCACGCCGGTGGGCTGCGGGGGCTGGGAGGGCACCGTCTGTGGAGGGAAGGCCTGTGAGGAGTGTGAGGAGCTGGGAGAAGGGCTGGGCGGGCACCTCACAGGGGCCTCTGGGGGAGGGGCGCAGGCTGATCCTACCTGATAGCCCTGGGTGGGGGTGGGCTGGTAGGAGGAGTAGGCTGGGCTGGCGGCGGGTCCGGCTGGGCCCTGGGGGGCTGTCTGTGCGCCAGGGACCCCTGCTGGGTACATGTAGGTGCTCACCACGCTGGGATCTGAAGGAAGAGGAGTGAGGGGGAGACCCCGGAGTTGGGGAGCATTTCTCTGAGTTTTCATTTTTTGTTGTGAGACTTGGAACCAAGTTCATGTTTCACCTTCTCACCCAAGGGAAATAAGGACATCAGCACAGATGGGAGGGGCCCCCAGCGATGAGTGAAGTCGAACGAACCCAACTGTATTCCAGCCGAGTCAGGACACTGCAGGGCGGGCAGCGTTGCCTGCACCTCCTGAACCCAGAACGGGGATCGGGACAGCGAGCACCTGTCAGGCCTGGGCTGGATCCTGAAACTCCTTTCCGAATCCCAGGACCCAAGTCAGTCCACACGGGACGGGGTGGGGGTGGGGGGTGAAAGGGGAGGAAGCCAGAGCCTCCAGCCGGAAGGTGTCGGAGTGAACGCACATTAGTGTGCGCAGTAGAGGCGTGTGCGTGTAGAGAGCAAATGTGGAAGAATGTTAACATTTGGGGAATCTAGGAAATTCTTTACACCATTCATTCTCTTAGCTATTCTATAAAACAAGCCAACGTAAAAATAAAACACAAAAATAACGGTCTGGGGCTCATGTTGGCTGGTTGACGCGTCCGCCCACCCGGTTACCTGCTCCGGCCCCGGGCACACTGGGGTAGGGGCTGCCGGTGGCCGCGGCCGGCTGGCTCATGTACACGGTGTGCATGGGGGAGCCCTCCACGGAGCCTGCCGGGCTGTAGGTCCCCGGGAAGCTTGTGGGGCCGGAGGGCTGGTACAGCACGCCGCCCGCCGCGGGCATGGCCTGGAGCTGGGGAGAGAGACGGCTGTCAGGGGGCTCCCGGCGGCTGCAGGGCAGCGGGAGCTTGAGGGGCGGGCGCCTGCCTGGGCGTAGGGCAGGGAGAAGGCGGGCATCTGGGCGCGCATCTGGATGGTCTGCTTCTGCTGCTCCAGGCGCAGCTGCCGCTCCTTCTCCTGCTCCTGCAGGCGCTGGATGGCCAGCTGCCTCTGCACCTCCAGGTACTCCTGCGGGCACAGGCAGCCATCAGCACCAGCTATGCCGGTGCCCGCCACCCGGCCGCCAGGCCGCCCAGCGCACCTGCTTCTTCTGCCGCATGATCTCCAGCTTCTGGGCCAGCTGGATCTGGCGCTGGCGCTCCGCCTCCTCCGCCGCCCGGCGCAGCTTCTCCCGGTGCTCCTCCCGCAAGGCGCTCAGCGCCCCCCGCGCGTCTCGGATCTGCGCCAGCTTGTCCTGCAGCCCCTCGTAGTACACTGCAGGGGGCAGAGCGGCCGTGGCCAGGGGACGCCTCCTTCAGGTGCCGGTCCCATGCTTGGTGGGCTATTGCCCGTCATTGGGACCCCCCCTCCCCCCCGCTGGAGCCCAGGGGCCGCCCTGCCCCAGGAGCCTGCCCAGCCCACAGCCCAGCAGCGCGGAGGCCCGAGGGACGCACGCCTGCGCTCGTCCAGCTGGTTGAGCAGCTCCAGCAGCTGGGGGTGCATGCCGTTGATGGACTGGAAGAGGGACAGCACGGCCGAGTCGTTGGTGATGCTGCGGCCTCGCACGTGGTTGCTCTTCATGCGGTTGACGAAGGTGCTGACGGCGTTCTGCAGGGCCTTCAGGAACTGCGCGTGGCTCTCCTCCGACTCCCCGTTCTGGAACTGCTGCTGGGGACGGGCACACTGTGGGGTCCCCCGGCTCCCGGGTCAGGATCTGCCTCCGTGGGCAGGGCCTCTGCCCGGGGCCTCAGCAGCTGCGCCTGCACCAGCCCCGGACCTGGACCAAGGCCAGCACCTCAGGCTCCAGTCTTTCAATGAGGACAGAGCCGGCTGCAGCCCCCGTGGCCACCCACAAGCACCCCCCCCCACGGGTGATACGGACCGGCCTCCCCTGCAAAGGCCTGGCATCTACTCCAGTGGCAACAAGGCCCGGAGCCCCAGGACGGACAGCGGGTGGCTCTGGGCGCTGGTCCGCTCGGTAGGCAGCCAGGCCCAGCCGCCTCCGGTCGCTGTGGGCGGCGGGGCCTGCGCTGCACCCAGAGGCTGTGTCCGTGGCCGAGGAGGGCGCTTACCTCGCTGAAGAGGCCCCCGGAGGAGGTTACGGGCTGAGGGTCCGTCTCGGGAAGGGAAGCCTGGAAGACACAGAGGGTGAGTGGCCGGCCAGTCCCTGGGGCCCTCCCAGGGGCACCGAGAGCGGCCTCACCTCCACCGCGGCCGCAGGGGCCGCGTGCGCCTCCACGGGCTGGGCGGTGGGCTCTGCCAGGGGCGCGGGGGCGGAGGGCGTGGGGCTCTTCCGAGCCTCCTCCTGCTTCTTCTCCCAGTAGTTCCGGTTGAGGTACCGGGCAAGCTGCGGGGCAACGGGAGGTCATCCAAGGGCCAGGGCGCAGGAGGGGAGCCCCGCGCACAGGACACTCACCTCAGGGTCCATGTCCTCAGCCAGAGGCGCCGACGAGTTCTGGGGAGACAGGGGAGCGGCCGAGGGTCACAGGCCACAGCACAGCTCCCCCACAGCCGTCACTCAGGGGCCCCATGGCCACGCTGGTGTGAGGGAGCCCAAGGGGCTCCATACGGCTGACGAGATGCAAGGTGGCACCTGCCCACCAACCGTACAAATGGTCCCCGATGGGCAGGGGCAGGGGCAGGGGCAGGGGCAGGGGCAGGGCTGCTCTCAGCCTGGGCCTGGCTGGCCCCAGCCCCCCACAGAAAGGCAGTCCTGTCCCGGCCAAGGTGAGGCTAGAAAGGGCAGCCACCTTGGCCTAGGGCTCCCACCTGCTCCCGCCTGGGACAGACAGACGGACAGCACAGGCCTCTGCACCTGCACACGGGGGATGGGGCCTCCCTCCTGGTCCCACCAGGAGCTTCAAGCCCAAACTGAGAGGCGCGGGAGAGCCTGGGCTCTCACCAGTGGGGACCCCTGGCCGGGAGCCGAGAGCGGGGATGGGAGTGGGGAGGGGAGGGAGACCAGGGGGCAGGGGCCGTCCTTTCTGGGCAGCCCTCCCGCTCCCTCCCACGGGGAGCGGTCCAGCCAGCGTGTGGGCCACGTGGGGCGCAGGGGGACTCACCACGGGTGACGCATACAGGCTGCTGGCGGGGGGCGCAGACGAGGCCACGGGTGTGGGCTCCGCCTTGGGGTATGCTGTGTACCCCGACTTGTGTCTCTGTGGGAGAACCAGGAAGTGTGTCCCGCAGGGAGCACAGGCATAGCAGGCCCAGCCTCCACACTCAGCCCTCCCCAAACATCCAGGGGTGCTCCCCTAGCTCCCCCCTCGGGTTCCTCCTCCCCACTCACCATCCTCTCCTTCTCCTCGGCCTCCGACTGGGACAGCGCCAGGGCCAGCTGCAGCTCCTCCTCCTCCTGCAGGGCCGTCTCGTCCCGCTTGGGGGGCAGCTGGGGGCAGACAGGCTGGTGAGCGGGGCCCAGGGAGAAGGGCCAGGGGCGGGCCGTGCGGGGCGTACCTGGGACTGCTGCGACAGGGGGCTGGTCAGGTACTCCGGGGGCAGCTCCGTCGTGGGGGGGGCCTTGCCGTCCGCTTTCCTGGACAATAGGGTGCTGTGGGGGACCGGGCACCGTACCCGATCCCCAAGGATTCCCTAGCGTCACCGTGATCACCGTGGTCACACCCGCACCCCAGAGAAAAACTGACCCTCAGACTAGCTCAGCCGTGGGCAAACTACGGCCCGCGGGCCGGATCCAGCTGTTTGAAATGAATAAAACTAAAAAAAAAAAAAAAAAGACCGTACCCTTTTATGTAATGATGTTTACTTTGAATTTACATTAGTTCACACAAACACTCCATCCATGCTTTTGTTCCGGCCTCCGATCCAGTTTAAGAACCCATTGTGGCCCTCGAGTCAAAAAGTTTGCCCACCCCTGGACTAGCGGGTGCTTCCAGGCGGGGGACCCTGGTGAGTCACTGGCCTGACCACAGCCCGTCTCCAGTAAGTGAGGCTGGGACACTGCCTGGGACAGACAGACGGACAGCACGGGCCTCTGCGCTTACACACCGGGGACACGGCCTCCCTCCTGGTCCCACCAGGAGCACAGGCCTGACCCAAACCACGAGGGACCTCAAGCCCAAACCGAGGGCCACACAGCAAAGGCCTGGACCCATCCGGAAAGACAGAGGAGGGGACCCCGGGGGCTGAGACGAACAGGCCCTGACATCACTGGGACTCGTGGACCAGAACAAGGTGCAGAGGACACGGCAGCGCCATGCGTGGGCTGTGGAACAGAGGGTTCCTCTTCTGGGCACGCACGAAGGTCCAGGACCACACACGTGTGTGAACACACATGCAGGAGGAGCCACCGTCAATGTCAACACCAAGGGACCAGGCAGAGGGCAGCCCTCACCTTGTCACGCCCGTGTCTTTCCTGGAAGTTTGACTTCCAGACTAAAAAGTTAAGAGGCAACAAACTCCAACAAGCCCCAGGCTCTGGGTGCCCACCTGGCTCCGCCCTGAGTCTGGGGCAACTGAGGCTGGACAGGGGGCAGGGCTGGCCTCTGCCAGGCCTCGCTTCGGGGGACAGAAGCCGGGCTGCAGGGAGCGGGGAGCGGGGAGCCGGGAGCCGGCCGGCGCCAGGGACTCACTTGTTGAGCTGTTCGTAGCAGGGCTCGCACACACGCACCTCCTTCTCGATGCCGAACTTGGGGATGGTGGAGTACCGGGAGGAGCACTTTCCGCAGAAGATCTGGCCGCAGGCCCGGCAGTGGTGCTGCGACACAGGGCGGTGGCGGCTGCAGGACGGGCCACTGACCCCACTCGCCACTCCACCCACAGCGCCCACCGAAAGCTGCCAGGCTGGCCTCCCCGGGGCTGGCCAAGGGCGGTGGAGGCAGGCCCTCCCGACGCGGCACTCACCTTGCGGGTCACCACCCCGAACTGCACCCTGCAGCGGTGGCACTCCTCCGCGTCCACCCAGTCGGGGGCCTGCGGGCGGCAGAGTCAGGCCCCGCCCCATCCCTCATGCCCCGCCCCCCATAGAGCCAGGCCCCGCCCCGTCCCTCATGCCCCGGCCCCGCAGTCAGGCCCCGCCCCTGCCCTCATGCCCCGCCCCCACGGAGTCAGGCCCCGCCCCGCCCTCCCTGCTTCCGCTCCCGGAGGCCGGGCGGGAGGAGTCCTCTCCCGAGGACAGGCCGGTGCCACGTAACCGCGAGCCCGCCAGCCACAGCCCGCTCACTCCGCTGGGCCACGCTGGGCGCCGCACTTTCCACGCAGACAGCAGCTCCCTGCGGCCCAGGTCCCAGCAGGCCTGTCCCCGGCTCCCTCCGCCCCAGAGCAGCCCCCTCGCCCGGCACCAGAGCCTCACTCTCTCCGCAGCGAACATGGCATCGCTCTCCTTGAACTCCGGGAAGACGTGTCCTGGAGAGAGAAGGCTGCAGTCACCGCGGGCCGCCAGGTGCACGAGGCGCCAGGCTCCCCTGTCCCCTGAGGACCGCGACCAGGCGACCAGGCTCAGCACCTCGGTCTCTATGGAGAGAGACCTCCGAGAGCACCACTGGGCCGCCCCTGCTCTGTTCCCCAGCTCGATGTGTGCTGCTTGGCCCCACCCGGCCCCAGTGGGGTTGAGGTCTGGAAAGGCCGGGGCTGGCTGCCTGGAGCTGGGCTGACCCACGCTCCTTGGGGGTGCCCGCTCCGTGTGCCACTGCTGGTTGGCTGGTGGGTGCCGTCCTCGCCCGCCCAGAGTGAGCACCGCCCGGGCCACCCAATGCGGACACTGTCCCGCTGACTCACCCTCCACCTTCATGATCTGGTAGGTGTCCTGGACCACCTTGTACTTGGGCTCGTTCCGGAAGGCGTGTGCCCAGGCCTGGATCAGGTACAGGATCTTGTTTCGGACGTTGACTTCCACCTGCCTCTGCAGAGGAGGGAGGAAGACGTGAGGAGGGACACGGAGACGCAGGTGCAAAGGGATGTCAGCGTGACCACGTGGCTGGAGGACCCACTGCTCGGGCAGAGGTGGGCAGGTCCCTGTGGGGCGCAGGGGCCACCCTCTCCCCAGGCCCAGCCCCCTCCATGGAACCCTGACCCTGAGGAGAACCCCTGGCATCTGTCTGCCCATGGGGCCTGCACGGTAACCCCAGGTCCTGTAACAAGACCGGACTGGGAACCCCTCGCCTGTAACCTGCCTGACGCTGGGCCCTCCTTCCAGTCACAGCCAGGCCCACACCCAGCACCCTCTCCACCACCTGGAGCACCAGCTACACTTCTAGCGCCTCGGGGCCACCCACCCAGGTGGCCCAGGAGGATGCGGGCAGAGCAGGCGGCTTCGGAGGGGCAGCCACAGCCCAGCGCCGGCTGCTGGGCCTTTACTGGGATCTGTGTGCCACCGGTGGAGGCCTCTTATCGCCAAGGGGGACTAACGGCCGTTGGCCATGATCTGCGGAACTCCTCCCCCTCTTCCCAATGGCCTCTGAGGAGCCAGCCGTCAGCTCAGGCCCAGATGGGCTCTGGCCCGTGGGCCCAAGGCACCGGCAAGACCAGGAGACCGCCGGAGCCGGGGCTGCGCTCCTCAGAGCACCCAGGCAGCCGCAACTCCGAGGGGCCCTTGCACCCCAAGAATGTCTGCCCCACCCCGCTCTGCATCACACAGCCTCGGGGTCACTGCCCAGGTCACAATCCCTGCAGGGGCAGAGCCGGCCCGGGCTCAGCAGGACTTTCCCTCCTCTGCCCAAGGAGGGCATCGCCCCTCTCCCTCCAGCACACATCAGACCACTGCACCCTGCTTGGCGTGCGGGCGCCCAGCTGCCCTCATCCCTCCTCTCCCCTCCCCTCCCCCCTCCCCCCTCTGCTCACACACACGCAGCTCCTTCCTCCTCTCAGTGAGTGTCCTGCCTTCACGGCTGGGCTCCGGCCCTGCCCTGAGGGCTCCCTGGGCCTCTGCGCTCTCTCGCTCTCTCTCTCTCTCTCTCTCTCTCTCTCTCTCTCTCTCACACACACACACACACACACACACACACGCAGCTCCTCCCTCCACCTTCCTCTCCTCAGTGAGTGTCCCGTGTGTCAGTGTCAGGTGGGCAGGTGAGCCTGGCCCCGCCCCCAGACGCCGCGTCCACCTGGAGGCAGAGGAGCCTCGGCGCCCAGGCACCACGGGCTGAGGCTGGCCTGGTGCAGGGACCACCCACACTTGCCTCGCGGCCTCTGCTGCTCCTGCCACAGGTGCCAGCAAACACCCGGAATGGCCCAGGCCTGGCAGCAGGCGACACCCCTCCCCCGCGGGCCCTGAGGAGCGCCCACCTTCAGCAGCTCCTTCAGCTCCTCCATGGTCTGCTTGTTGGCCACCTCGTCGTGGACAGTCTGGCCACAGTTCTTCACCACGGACTCCATGACCTGCAGACCCCAAGGAGGGGAAGGGACGGGCTGCTGGCCAGTGCAGGGACCCCTCCCACCGGCCCACCGCCCCGCAGAACGCTGCCCCCCACAGGCTCTCAGGCTCCCAGCGCGTCAGGAGAGCCCCTGGGAGCCTGCGCTACCCAGGCTCCACCTAACTCCACGTGCCCTCTCCACCGGAGGCTAGCGCCACCCTCCCTGCCCGACGTCAGTGTCAGGTGGGGCAGGTGAGGCCCGGCCGCCCCGGCTCTGCAGGCTGCTCCATCTGCCTCCCGCCCGACGCCTGCACTGTGCGGGCGCTGCCCGGGCGGTGGGGAGGCCGTGGGCCCCTCCTCTGCCACCCTGACCGCTTGGGACGGGCCCTGCGAGGGTGGGGTGCAGGCGTCCAGTCACCTCTAGGGCATACAGGGCCACGTGGGGGTTCTTGTCGCTGACTTTCTTCTTGATGGAACTCACAGCATATTTTGCCCTGAAAGGAAAGGGCGTTGGTAGAAGCGCAAAGAGATGGGAGAAAGAAACTGTCTCAGCAACTAGACAGAGAAGCCCAGTCCGCCTGGCCCTCGAGACCCCCACGCTGTACAGGGAGGCCTCCGGCTGCGGCTCCGCCCTGGTGCGGGGCCCCGAGGGCAGTGCGCACAAGCGCCTCTCACTTACTGCGTGTCGCCCTGGCGGATCAGGTCACAGATCTGCAGGATGGACTCCCAGTCGGTCTCCAGCAGAAGCTGGCTGGTCGCTTTGTCTAAGACGGAAACGCACCATCATGGGGGCTCATCCTGCTGGGGGTCCCTCGGGGCCCCCATCTCAGCCACAGGGAGGAGCTGCCTCCACCCCGTTTCAAACGCTTGGACACAATGGAAAACCCCGTGGAAATCCTCCGGGCGCAGTGAGAGCCGTGGGAGCGCTGGCCTGGCCCAACGAGGCAAACGGCTTGGAAAATAACAACAGAGACCCCGGCCCGCATGGTCCCTGGTTCAGCGTCGACCTATGAACCAGGAGGTCGGGGCACATGCCCGGGTTGTGGGCTCAATGATTTTTCTCTCATCACGGATGTTTCTCTCTCTCCCCTTTCCCTTCCTCTCTGAAGACAATAAAAATACTTTAAAAAAATACAACAACAGAGAAACCCTGTTGTGTGCCTGTGACCAGCCCCTGCCAGCGCTCTCCACGAACCCGCTTCTTGCACAGCCTCAGGGGCTGGGTCCCACTTCCGCCCCCTTACGGGTAAACCAGACAAACCGCGGCGGAGCGGGGAGGGCGCTGCCAGGGGTCACACAGCTTGCTGGGGACACAGCCAGGACCCGACCCCGGGCCGGCTGACTGCCGACGGGGACCCGAGCCCTGGTTTTGGGAGGTTGGGCCTCGCTGGTGAGATTCCCGCGGGGGCCAGACTCCGGAGCAGCACCTGGACTCCGTCCTCTGCTTCGGGGACTGACCTCGAGGATTCTCCAGAATCCCTCCCTCCCCATCACGTGCGAGGCTCCAGCCCTGCTGGCACCCTCCTGCCCGGAGACGCCAACCACCCAGCAAGGCCTAGCCCCTTCGCGCTGATCTGCTGGGAACTCCTGGGTTGGTCCTCGAGAGGCTGAGCCACCCCCTAACGGGGTCCCTCGCCTGCTCCCCCCAAGAGCAGGAATGACGCCGGGCCTGAGGGTGGGCTCGGGCTGACCAGGGGGGGCCCAGGGCGCCTGTCCCGCCGGCACACGCCGTTCCGTGGGAGGGAGGGGGCTTTCCCGGGAACATTCCTCCTTCCTGACAGGTGTGACTTCCCGGAGCTCAGGGAGGATGATCCACAGCCCGACAGACGGGCCACCTCCCCGAAGCGCCCGGGCCCGTGGGGACAGCGGGGCTGGCCGGGCCGCAGGGAAGCCTGCAGGTCCCGGGAAGGCGTCCTCTTGTAGGGGTGCTCGTGTTTGGGTCAGAAGCCCCAACCCCACGCGACTTCGGCTTTTTGCGGGGCGGACGTCCACCGAGATGGGCTATGCGGTCGAGTCGCCCATCTTGGTGACTCAGAATCTCGAGATCGCTCGGTCAGGCGCCCGCGGTCGGCGCCCGGAGACCTGCCGGCTCCGGGCCCGGCTCCTCCGCGGACCCTCACCGCCCGGCCAGCGCCCGCGCCTGGCACGGCCAACCCCCGCTCGTGGCGCGCCCACCCAGGGCCCGGGCCGCGCGGAGGCCGGCCGCTCCGCTCGGATCCGCTCGGGGCCGCGGGCCGGCGGGGAGGAGCAGGGGCCGCGTTACCTAGGAGACGCTCGAAGGTGCCGCTGCCGCGCCCCATGGCGACCCGGACCCGACCCGACGCCGAGGCCTCCTTTGCTGCGAGCCAGCGCGTCCCCGACTTCCGCTTCCGCCTTCCCCGCGGGCGCGCGCACGCACACGTCGCCCTCCTCCATCCGCGAGGGGGCGGTCTCTCCGCTCTCCCTAGACTCTGCGCGCCGATTGGGCCGCGACTGCTGGAAGACCAATGAGCAGCCCGGGAGGCGAGGCTTGTCCAACGAAAGCGGAGCCGGGGGCGGGCCTTGCGTCCCCGCGGGGCGGAGCTACGGAGGCCGAGCGGCGCGAGCGGTGGGGATGTGTCTCCTGTTGGGGGCCGCGGGCGCGGGCAAGTCGCTGTTGGTGAAACGACTGCAGACTATCCTTCCGGCCGGGCGAGGGGCACCGGGGAGGCGGGGGCGCCTGGCGGGGGCGCGGTGGTGGGGGACGCCGGGGGTGGCCGGGGCGGGCGACGCGGGACTCTCCGGAGGCGGTCGGGGGCTGGAGCGGGAGCCCGGGGGGTCGGGGCGGCCCGGGCGGCGTCCCGTCCCCGCTGCCCCCGCTGCCCCCGCTGCCCCGCTTGGGTCCTTGACCGCCTCGCACAGCTGAGCTCTCAGGATGGGAAGGGCGACCTGGGCGATCCTCCGTCGACGCGGCCCACGGTAGGCGTCGCCCGCCAGCACGTTCAGTGGAAACGGTGCCCCTTGCGTTCTGCCAAGCGCTGTGGCTTCTGAAGTGGAAGCTGGGCCCCAGCCGGGCGGCGAGTTAAATTCACCCCCGGGAAGCGAGTGGGTGTCAGAGAGGCGCTGGGCCCGCGAGGACAGCGCTGCGGAGGCGGCCGGACGGCGCGGGCCGCCCGCGGAGCGCATCCCCCGGCGGGCGCCGCCTCCGGCCACAGCCCGCGGGAGGGGGAGGGGGCCCAGCCCTGGAAGCCCCTCTTCCTGTGGTTCCGCTCCAGGCCCGAGGCCTCGAGGAGGAAGGGCCTGTGAATTGGGGTCGCGGTGTGAGGAGGGCGCGGTGCTCTGCGGGGCCGGTGGGAGAGCTGTGCGGCCGCCGCATCCTGCTTTTCCCCGCAGGTGGGCACCAACCTGACCGACATCGTGGCCCCCAGACGGATCACCATCCGGGAGCTGGGCGGGTGCATGGGCCCCATCTGGCCCAGTTACTATGGAAACTGCCGCTCCCTCCTGGTGGGTCAAGTCTTTGAACTCTTTCAGGGAAGTGTGTCCCCGACCTGACTTGGGGGGGGGGGGGGGAGGTCGGGATGTGCGAGTGGAGGGGACAGGGCCCACGCTGCCGTGTCCCTCTGGGAACTCGGCCTGAGCCTGGTGGTCCCGCCGGCAGCTCGTGTCGAAGCTGGGGGTGTTCTTGCTCTGCACAGCCCTCCCCGCAGCCTCTGTTTCAGTCATTTTTCTCGTCTCAAAGCCAGGTCTGTGGTGCCCGGGGGAGGAGATTGGGCAGGGCTGCCTCCATCACAGTGGCCCTGAGCTTTTCCCTTCTTCCCAGTTCATGATCGATGCCTCCAACCCCACCCAGCTCTCCGCAGCCTGCGCGCAGCTCCTGGGCCTGCTCTCTGCAGAACCGCTGGCAGAGGCACAGGTCCTGATCCTCTTCAATAAAACGTACGGCCCGCGAGCGAGAGGGAGCTCAGAGGGTTCCCGGAGGAGGGGTCCCTTGGAATGTAGCCGGGGGGTGGCCCCTTAGGGAGGGGTGCGGTGGGGGTTGGGGCGGGCTTGTGGGGCCCACTTTGACAAGGCGCCCCTTTCGCTCCAGTGACCTGTCCTGTTATATGACCGTAGAGGAGATGAAATCGTTAATCAGGCTCCCAGACATCATTGCTTGTGCCAAGCAGAACATCACCGTGGCAGACATCAGTGCCCGCACGGGCACGGGCTTGACCCAGGTGCTGCGCTGGCTCCAGGACACCCACGGAGCCGGCTGACGACTATCGGGTGGGGGCGTGGCTGGACCGCTCTGTGGGGAGGAGGGGAGGGGAGGGCAGCCCTGCTTGGCCTCCGGAGGCCGATAAGGACCCAGCGTAAACGTAGAAGGCGGGCTTCAGTGCCGAGCTGCAGTGATGGGTAAACTGAGGCACCCAGGGTGGAAGTCCTGACAGCTGACGTTGGAATGAAGACTGCCCAGGGCTAGGAGAGCAGCACCGGCCTGCAGACCTCAGTGCCCCAAGCGGCATGCAGGCAGGGAGGGCGGCAGGGAGAGGTCTGGTGGAGCGCGGGTGCCACTGAGCTCATGGTTGCATCGGTGAAGACCCTTTCTCCAAGTAAGTTCACGTTGGCACGTCCTGGGGGCCATGCTTGAACGTACCTTTTTTGGGCCACTGTTCAGCCCCCTGTGATTGGTAAGGAGCTGTCTGCCTGAGTGTGGTGACACCTTAGGCCTTGCAGGTGTGCACGGCCCGTGCCACTGCTGGGCACCACCTCCCCAGACGCCACTGAGCAGCCTGGATGCAGGCCATCTCCACTCCTCATTGGGGTCCTCGTAGATTTCACAGGCAACTTGAGACCCAAAGGGCTTTCGGACACCCCCCAGTTTCAGAGGACTTGAGCAAAGCCTGGTGAAAAGCGTGAAGTGTTAGAAGACTCTGGGCCGTAAGTCAGTTCTTCAGCTAAGAGTGTGTGACTCTCAGGGCAGCACCAGGTGAGCGCTAGGGCCTGCCTGCAGGGCAGGAGGCTCCCCCTTTCACTGTAAAATCGGGAATTATGTAAACCGTGTTCTCTGTACTCAAAAAATGAATTAAAACAGCAAAGCAAAAATGACAGCTTAAAGCCTGAAAACACAAAAGATCTTAACTGTATATCAAATTGTGCCACAACCAGAGAAAAGAACCTCTTAAGGCAACATTCCAACACCATTGGCCTGTCTAGTTGGATGAGAACAAAAACTGACATCTTAAACCTCGTTCTGTCCATTTACGTTAGTGCTGTTCATATTGGGCTATTTTATGTTTATTGGAGGATAAGGTACCTGTGAAACATTTCAGTGTAAAAGATACAAAGACAAGTAAAACTTAAAATATTAAAATTTAATAGTAAATATCTATAAACTCAGAACTTTTAAGTTACATATATACATTTTTAAAAGTATATTCCTAAGGCCTGTCTGCAAAAATGGTCTAGAAACGATATCTCAGCATCCGCATTCCTAGAACCCAGACGTTGGTCTCTAAGTACCACCCCCACCAGAGGGAACAGTGGTCTCCGATAGAAACCACTCCTACCACAGGCAGGGAGAGGGCACTTTGCACCTGAGCCGGGAGCCCAGGCCAGGTCAGTGTCGAAAGGTACCAGGTCTCTGGAGGACTGACAGCTGCCTGGTGGCTCCGGTGAGAAAGACTCCCTGTTGCCATGCCCCTTGGGGCGGAGCTGTCATTGGGCTCCACATCAGAACCAAGGCCTGGGCGGACTCCAGCTGCCTCTGTGGGGACTAAACTGGCACCGGGAGCCGGCGGTGTAGATGCCGACCAACCCTCATGGTCCTGCCCCTGCCCCCCTGCACTGGCGAACCCCGGGAGCCTGCGATGGATTTGGTTGACCTGAGTCCACAGCATCTACAGTCACTTGGCACCTGGGGTTGGGATTATGGTTATGGGGTTGGCCCGTGGTTGTCTCGGCCTGGACCTGTGTGTACAGAACAGTTGAGGGTGACGCTAGGCTCGGGAACGGTGTCGGGTGTGACTGGCTGGGACTCATCCAGGCACTGGCCCCTTCTATGGGAACTCGGCACAGGTCATGTCCCCTGGAACACGGGCCTGGCGGATGATCTCATGGGAAAGAGTGGTCTTCAGGGAGGAAAAATGAGAGCAGAGGGTGGAGCCCTTTCCCGAACTCAGGAGCTGGTGCACCAGGCTGTGTCCCAGGGGGGCATCCAGGGAAAGGACTGATTTGGGGACCCCCTGCCCCTCCCCCCCACCCTGTGCAGGAACCCTCGTCTCTCAAAGGCAGGTCTCTGGCTTCTTCCTGGGAGGGAGATGGGCTGACTGAGGCCCCTGCTGCTGCCGCTTCTTTATCGCCCTGTAGGCCTGCACAGCCCGCTCTCTCTCCTCTGCCACAATCCGCTGTCGGGCCATGGAGGTGGGTGGGGGCTGGGACACACCGCCAGGGCGCAAAAGCATCGCCAGCATCAGGGATTTCCTGCCAGGCTGAGGACCAGACAGGAGCGGGCACAGGGTCAGGAAGGAGGTGACAGAGTCTGGCCTGGAGCTGTTAGGCCCCGTGGGAACCGCACTCCCCGTGGCAGCCAGGGACGCCCCCCGCCCTCCTCACCTGGCCGGTGCTCACGCTCTTCCTGGGCTTGGCGGTCAGCTCAGGGGGCTGCAGGGCGACCTCACCGAACTTCACGGTGTCTAGGGGGCAGAGGAGCACGCCTGAGGCCTGCTGCCACCTGAGCTGCTGGGTGCCCACCCACCGACCTGGGGGGCACACTGGTGCCGCCGGCCCCACCCCCACCCCCACCCCGGCTGACAGTCCCCTCAGGACGAGCCACCTCGGAGCAGCTCCCGCTCCAGCCTCTCCGCTGCCTTCTCCTGTCTCTTCTCCCGGACTCGATCCCGCCGCCGCTTCTGGAACCTGGGGAAGAAGCACAAAGCGACAGGTTCCCGACTCATCGCCCAGAGTCGGGAGGCGGTGAGGCCACCCTGCCCTCGAGGGGGCCTGAGGCACAGCCCAGCAGCTGCCCGAGTCCCCAATCCTTCACCACCCACAGCTGTCCACCAGAGAGGGCCCTGCACCCCGCCAGCCAACCTGAAAGACGGAGACGCCGGCACCTCCTCTGTACAAACGATTCTAGGCTAATAAGGGTCACTGCTAAGGGCTCTCAAATGTCCTCTGGACAGGAAAGGTGACATTGGGAACAGAACCCCAGTCCTGGTCCAGGGACAGACGGTGGCACCTGCTGACCAGAGGGAACCCCAGGGCTGCGTGTCAGCCTCACCCAGACCCCCATCCACAGCCGATTCCCACGGGGTAGGCATGGTCCTTGGCAGCCAGCAAGCCCTCCTGGGAGGACACTGAGCCTCATCCTTTCTCCAGCTCCCGACAGCAACCAGCCTGGCCGGACAGCGGGCCTGACCTGTGCTGGCTCGTGGTCCCCCTGATGACTTTCCAGAGAAACACAGAGACAACGCTGGGCCCTCAGAGCTCCTGGGCCATAGCCTCCCTGACCCGGAGGTGACCAGGGTTCTCAACAGAAAACCATCATGGGACCCCAAGCCCCTCCAGCCCCCACTCACGCTTTCTTCCCCTCGGACTTCTTCTTGGGAGCCACCTGCACCTCAGGCTGCTGGTCCGCCTGGTTTTTGCTGAGGAACAGCACGTGCTGGGCCTCCTGCTCCATGCGCTGGATGTAGGCGCCGTCGGACTCCCACTTCTTCTGCTTGAACTTGGGGACCGCGATGTCTGGGTCCACTCCCCTCGCCTCCTTCTCCAGCGTCTTTCTGAAGGCCGCCTGGGCTGCGGGTAAAGGGAGATGAGGCATGAGGGGCCGGGAGGAGTGGTGGTCCCAGTCCGGCTGCCATGGTCACCCCCCTCCCAAGGCCACAGGAAGGGAACACCAGGCTCAGGAGGGGGCAGCCCAACAACTGTGGCCGACGGGGAAGTACGATGCCCGTCCTGGGGCACCTACAGGGACGGGGTCGCCCAGGCCACTGGCACATGTCGGAGAGGTCAGCTGAGAAAGGAAACAGGAAGCCACCTGATGTCCATCAGTAGGTGGTCCTGAGTGAGTCCCTGTGCTCAGGGGAGAGCACAGGGGAGCTCCGCACAGGGGTGTGGACAGGCCATAAAGCCCACTGCACGCGGAATGTGTCGAGGGCAGCACGCCCTCGTGTCACACGGACGAGGAGGCACGTGCAGGCTTCTAGAAGGTACGAAGCAGGAGCAGTGAGAGGAGGCTGTGCCTCATACCCCTCAGAACGGCCTGATTTTACCACATATGTGAATTTATCCTTCAAAAAGCCTGGGATTTAGGTTAAATTACCCAGCAGCAGTGCTGCAAAATCACTCCTACATTTGGGAGAACAAACACGTCTACACAAAACAGAAACTCCATTCCCCCACACGTGCGAAGGCTCACCTCTGGCAGAAGCTGATGGAGGGCACTGCCTGGCCTGGGGGGGGTGTGATGGGCCAGTTTGTCCGAGGGAGCCTCATCACTGCCCTCCTTACCCCCCGCACCCCCGCTGCTCCCCCCATTCTCCCTCACAAGAGACTCACTGGCTGGCCCTGTCCACCCTCCCTCCCTCAAAGTACATCTGCACCGACCTCCGTCCGACGGGTCCCCTGCTCTTGGGGGAAGTGAATGCTGCTCACCCCAGGCCCAGGGCTCCCCTGCAGCCTCTTCTGAAACCAGAGGCGGCGGTGGCCCTGGAGACGCCGGCCTCGGGTCAGCCCTCGCCCCGCCCCCTCGGGCCCCGGCAGGCCGTGGCTATTTGGGCAGTGACGCTCTATTGCCACCCACACGGGCCCGCCCATTACCCTCTTTCTTCCTCCTCTTGTTACTGACGGGGTTTTTCATTTCCTGGCGGCTCCTCATAATCTCCCGGAGACGGAAAGGGATTTCCTGCTCATCCTGGTTCTTGGGCTTGCAATTCACTCTCTTCTTCTCTTGGCTAAGAAGGAGAACACGGGGGTGAGACGTGTCCTACGTCCAGCAGAAACAGAGTCAGAGAAAACGAAGCTTCGCAGGCCGCCCCGCTGCTGTGGGCACGCGGGCCGAGGCAGCATCCTCCCCCGCAGAACGCTCCGAGCGCCCCAGGGGCCGCCGCGCACTGGCCTCGCCCAGGATGGCAAGACGGCACCCTGGCCGGTGGCAGTGTCCCCTCCTTCGCGCCTCCACTCGCGGCACGGACAAGGCAGAACGCGAGGGGCCCGGCAGGGGGAGAGACCCACCTCCGCGGCCTGGGCCACGGCGCCGACTGCTTCCCCAGCAGCTGCTGCTGCCGCCGCCCCTGCGGCCGTTCCGGGCCCCCAGGCCTCCCTGTCCTCGGGGGGCCCGCTGCTCGGAGCCTGGCTCCCCCCATCTGCACGCGCCGGGGTCGGGGAGAAGCCACTTCCTCTCTCGCGGGCGGTTCTGCCTCACGACAGCCACTTCCACTTCCTGCACCAGCCCCATGCTCATTGGGGCGGTGCAGCACCTAGCGGACTGGCGATTGGCTAAGGTGGTTGCCGCTCACGGCCCGGAAGGGGCGGAGACTGGAGCGCGCGTGCGCAATGGGTCGGGCCGCGGGCGATGCTGCTGCGGTGTGTAGCGGCTGGCGGCCGGGCGGCGGCCTCAGCTTCCCTGTGCTCGGTGAGTACCTGGCGGGGAGGGCGTTGTGGGGTTGGGCGCGGGGCCGGGGCGGCACGGACCGGAGAAATCCCGGCCTCCCCGTTTCCCAGGGACCGCGCTGCAGCCCGCGCCGCCCGCGGGCAGGTCAGCCTTGGACGCGGCCCGTCGTGCTGCTCCTGCTAGGCCCGCTCCCTATCGGCGAGGAGGGCTGCTTTGCTTCTGGGCCGAGCCCCGGGATTGGGCCAGCGGGTTCTGGCTCGTCCACCCGCTCGGCCATATCTAGGAGCGCCTGCTGCATGCGCGCCTTTGGGGAGGCCGCCGTGAACAGGGAGCTCATGGTCCTCGCAGGAGCTGGAGACATAGTTCGAGCTGAGTCTGTCGGTTCTCCGTGCCCTGGAGACACGTGGAGCGGGGAGGGGGCCCCGGGGCTGGAGGAGGCAGGGAGGCTGCCCACGGGCTATGCGGTGACCCGGGCCGCCAGGGCTTCTCCTGTGAGGAGAAACAGGACGAAGGGGTGATGCGGTGAGTGAGAAGGTCAGAGGGCACGGGCCCTCTGTGCTGGGTGGAGGGAGAGGTGGCTTGGCTGGAGGTGCCGAGCTTCCCCCCACCCTCCATCTGCTGGAACGCATTCCGGTGACAGGCCCTGAAACCAGCACTTCTCTTCAGTCGCATCATGTCGTCATGCCAACCATCACATCCGGTTACAGGTGGAAACCGAGTCTAGACTTGTCTAAGGTCACATGGGAAGGGAGGAAGCGGAGAAGACTGCGGATCCTTCGGCCACGGCCCAGAGGCCGAGATTCCTCTGGAGCTGGGGGCGGGCCAGGCCTGACCAGCTCTCTGGACACTCATAGGCTTATTTGCGTTCTTAGGGGCCAGGCCGACTCGCCAGCTGGGAGCGGTGCCGCGGGCTTCCTGGAGGCGGCAGCACTCTGCACAGGTACCGTGCCTGGATCCTGGTCTGCGAAGGCCGTAGAGAGTTCGGGAAGGACCATGGGGAGGAGGGCTCCCAAGCAGGTGCCGAGGGCACCAGGCATCCTAAGTCCTCCCTGCCCGGCGGGAGCACCTCGGAGGCCCCGTACCCCCCGCCACCTGAGCTGCAGCCCCCCACAAACTGCTGCATGAGCGGCTGCCCCAACTGCGTGTGGGTGGACTACGCAGATGCGCTGCTGCAGCACTACCAGGACGGCGGGGAGCGGGCCCTGGCCGCCCTGCAGGAGCACGTGGCCGACGAGAACCTCAAGGCCTTCCTCAGGACGGAGATCCAGCTCCGCATGAGAAGCAGAGGCTGAGCGGCCCGCCGACAGCTCACCCACGGGAGCCCGAGCCCCTGCCCAGCAGCACGCGGCCCCTCTGTCCGGGGCGGCTTCGTGGGGCTTGCGTCGGGTGGGAATCGACTTCGCCTGGAAATAAATAAGCTCCCTGCCACTGAGACGAGAGGCTTTGTGGTCTGAGAGGCTGTTGTGGCCTCGGCAGAGAGCAGGTGCCCTCAGATGGTCCCCGAGCACCTGCAGCCGCACCAGCCTGTGGGTGAAATAAGACTCCTCCTTGAATATTCAGATGACACTGACCCCAGAGCCCCTTTCCGTGTCCCGCCTCCCAGGAGTCCTGCCGGAAGGTCAGCTGTGGTCAGAGGGAGGACTGTCTGCTCCCAGGAAGGTGCCCTTGGCAGCCCAGAACGTTCCCCGTTTGTCCTTGAGGAGACACCCGTCTGCCAGCCAAGTAGCCGGCTGCCAGTCAGCCTGCAGGGGCCTGAGCATGGAACCACCGGTCCTTCCAGCTCACTTAGGCCCAGCCTCCCGGGCAGGTGGCCAGGGAAGGACTAGGAGGCCTCAGGCATTAACCCGAGAACCAGCATCCTGACACCGGCCTGGTCCTTGGCTGCAGACCTGGCCCTGGGACCATCGGCCCAAGTGGGACTTTATCTTAGGGCCCTCGCTGCCCATCCCTATCTTTCCTCATCCGCGTCCATGGAAATTTCCCACCTCATCCCCCACCTCAGCAATCGCAAGCTCCGATGCTAGTGGCCTGGGCAGGGCAAGGATTAAAAGAATTTATGCCGGTTTATTGCCTCCTTGAAGGGAAAAGCTCAGATGGTAACACGACTTCACAAGGGATTTGAGCTGACAAACAGGCCTCTTTGATGTGAAACCAAAGAAGGGGAATGCTAATTCCTCCTGGGATCCGATGGGGTCTTGTAAGGTGCTGTGTGGGCACCAGCAGGGAACGCGGGTCCACCTCCCAGCGCAGAGCCCGTAGCGTCCCCAGGTCTGACTCTGCTGTGTGGGCCACCTGCAGGCGGCAGCACGCCGGGGCATGAAGGCGTTTTTCTGGAAGTCGGACTGGGCTGAGGTGGGGAGGCCAGGACAGCAGCAGTGCTGTGCTTCGTCTTTGTCTCAAAGAAGAGCTGCTTCAGGAGAGAGTCCTGCCCTGCTCACTGTCCTGATCACACTTCCCCCCTGTCCTGGCCCGTCCCTAGCTCCCTAGCTCGCCCTCCCTTCAGGCCCCTGACCGCACCTGAGCCCCTTCCCGTCCCCTGGTGCCCGCCCCAGCGGCCCCGGCAAGCTCCTTAGTGTGGCATCAGGGACAGTGCTAATCGGCTTACCCGGCAGCAGGATAAATGCCCACTGACCCTGGTGAGGGAGGCCGCCCTCACACCGATGGCCCCCTGAGATCTGCCTGGTGCCTGGTGAGTCGTGACCTCCCGTTGCCTTTCCTGGCAGCCCCTCACCCAAGGGTGTTCGTGGGCGGCTGCGCAGAGGGTGGGGAGCGGGCGGGCGTTTCACCACCACGCTGAGCCTGGGTCAGAGGATGCGCAGCCAGTCACCTCCTCTGCTCCCCCAAGTCAAGCGAGGTGCAGGCCGTCCCTAGGCCAGTGACGCTCTGGGTCTCACGTGCCCAGCCAACTTGAGGGGCAGCTCAGGCAGCAGTTTCCATGGGAACAGCATCTGCTCCTGGAGCTCCCTCAGGGCACAGAGCTGTCCACGCCAGGCCCGGGGCCCAGGACTGAGGAAAGGACCCGGCCAGGCCTGCTGCTGTCCTCCTGGGACCCTCCTGGGCTGGTTCTGGTCTCAGCACAGAGGCTGAATCTTAGGGAGGGAAGGTCCATGGCAGGGCCACCCCAATCCCAGGCACCCAGCACCCACCACTGAGCCTTCCTTCCCAGCGGGACGACCTGTCCTTGCCTCTCACTTGGTCTCAGCCAGCAGGCGGCTGTTGGCAGCCCAAGGCTGGACCCCAGCCTTGCAGCCCATCAGACTGGGGGCAAAAAAGGGACCAAGGGACGGCGCCTGGGCCTGCGCTGTGGGCATAGCACTCCTGTCTGTCACCTGCTTAGGCCCTGAACCGTCTGGGCCCCAGTGGCCGAGGGATTAGCCTCCCTCTGCTGCTAATAGGCTTAGAGGAAGCTGAGCTGCCCTTGTTCTGGGCCAAGGTCACTGGGCTGAGGGCATCGGGAGTGGCTCCGGGGAGAGGAGAGGAGGTCATCTGGTCGGTGTTGCACGGACACCAACAGGTGACACTGGCGCCCAAAGGAGCTCCAAGCACTGAGCGGCTGGGAAGACACTACCACAGCTCAGCGCAGCGTCTCCTGTGAGACCGGCCCCTTCCCTGCCAGCATCCCGCCTTCTCCCGGGTCCCCCCTCATTGGCGCTGCCGGGTGACTAAGCATGTCCCAGCCTCAGGGTGGAGGAGTGCACTCGGGGCCTCCGGCACTGCATTCCCGTGTGGCCCCAGTGCAGCCCTGCGTGCGGGTGGCAGGGGCTGCCGTCGGCCATGCTGAGAGCCCCTAGGTCTCACACTTTGGGGTTCCCTCTGATGGGTTGGAAGCAGGAGGCTGACTGGGATCCCCACCTGGTCTGCCCCCAGCGCCCAGCGTGAGGGAGTCCAGAAGCCCAAGGTCGCCACAGGGTCTCTGCCAGCCTGACCATGAACCTGGAGCCGCCCAAGGCCGAGATCCGCTCGGCCACCAGGGTGACGGGGGGCCCCGTCACTCCCAGGAAAGGGCCCCCCAAATTTAAGCAGCGGCAAACCAGGCAGTTCAAGAGCAAGCCCCCCAAGAAAGGTGTCCAAGGGTAAGCAGAGCTGGGGAAGGGGCGCCTCTCAAGGGGCTGGAGGGGCCCAGCAGGGAGGCCGGGGGGGGGGGGGGCTCAGCCATCCTTTGCTGGTGGAGGTGGTCCCATTGTCCTCTAACGGGGTCTGGGGAGCCCGAGCAGGGCCTGTCTCAGGGCCCCCCCCCCCCAGGCCCGCCAGGAGGGGAGAGGAGCGGGGGATGGGGGGCTCCTGTCACTGTCTCCAGTCATTGCCAAACAGGCTCGGAAAGCGAGCTCACTGTCATCTTGACTCCATCACAGCCACCAGCATGGTCCCTGCACACACGCACAGCCCACAGGTGCACACCCAAGGCACACCCTACACCAGGGGGTCCTCAAACTATGGCCCGCGGGCTACATGCAAATAAAATATTGTATTTGTTCCCGTTTTGTTTTCTTACTTCAAAATAAGATATGTGCAGTGTGCATAGGAATTTGTTCATAGTTTATTTTATTTTTTTTATTTATTTTATTTTTTTAAATATATTTTATTGATTTTTTACAGAGAGGAAGGGAGAGAGATAGAGAGTTAGAAACATCGATGAGAGAGAAACATCGATCAGCCGCCTCCTGCACATCTCCTACTGGGGATGTGCCCGCAACCCAGGTACATGCCCTTGACCGGAATCGAACCTGGGACCTTTCAGTCCGCAGGCTGACGCTCTATCCACTGAGCCAAACCGGTTTTGGCCATAGTTTTTTTTAAAACTATAGTCCGGCCCTCCAATGGTCTGAGGGACAGTGAACTGGCGCCCTGTTTAAAAAGTTTGAGGACCCCTGCCCTACACTCTACACTCAGGCACCTGCACACCGTACACTCCACACTCAGACACCTGCATTCAAGGGCAGACACCCCCACCCCATTCCACTCTCTTCATGGCCACCGTCCTGACCGCTGTGCTTGCAGGTTTGGGGACGACATCCCTGGAATGGAAGGCCTGGGGACAGGTATGACAATGCCGGGTCCCGCCCAGTTCTCCCCACTCACCTGCCACAGCAGGCAGGGTCCCAGCCGCCTCTGGCTTCCCCCGGCCAAGGCTCACTTAGGGACGCCCCCAGCCTGTCCTTCATTTTCTCCCCAGCATCAAAGGTGAGGTCCCCCTGAAGTGGGGTCGTTCCCACAAGTGGCTTCACCGGGTGCTTGGAGGGGCTGGGAGAGGAGGAGGAGCCCTTGCTGCCCCTCCCTGGGGCCTGCTGCACCCACCATCTCCCTGGGCGGGGTGTCCACTCGACACCCCCAAAGCTGGTGTGTCCTGGGAGGCGGGTCTTCCCCACTGGAGGTGTGGACAGCGGCCCCCTTCTCCGCAGACATCACGGTCATCTGCCCGTGGGAGGCCTTCAACCACCTGGAGCTGCACGAGCTGGCCCAGTATGGCATCATCTAGCCGCACCTGCCGTCCGACCCCCTGCGGCCCCCCCACCCCAGCCAGGGCGTCAGGATTGCGAGGTCGTGTCTGGAGACCTCAAAGGGCAGCAACATCAGGAGCCCCCGCCTCCCCTCAGGATGCCCTAGCAGGCCGGCCAGGCCCTGCCTGACCTCCCGGGAGGCTGGCCCACATCCCCTCCTGCAGCTGGAAAACCAGGGCAGGAGGAGCTCCGCCCATAGCCACTCGTGGCTGGTTCTGGGTCAGCGTGGCGGGCGGCCATGCGCACTGTCCCTGTTTCAAAATAAAACGATCATGCCTCCGTCGCTCGCTCGTCTGGGGCGTTGGGAGGGTGTGGGTCGCCTCTGCAGGAGGGTATGGAGGAAGGCAAGGGCGGTGGGGCAGCAGCGGCCTGCCCAGGCTGAGAAGGAAGAAAACCCACTGGGCGCTGAGCCTAGGCCTGTGGTGGCTGGGCACGTGTGGCCAGGGCAGGGCGGGTGGCCGAACGCGCTCCCGGCGGCCAGAGCAGGAGGTGGCCTGGACGCGGCCCAGCAGCAGCTTGCAGGAGGGAACTCCTATCCCCACCTCCCAGGGCGGGAAGCAGGTGCAGAGACGGTGGGCGACCCACCAGTGGCCCAGCCCGCCCGGCCTCCGTGTCCCCTAGAGCTGGACAGGCTGGCCCCTGGGACCCGGCAATTCCGCTCCTGACGCCACCCCCAGGAGAAGCAGGCGCCCCACGGGGACCTGTGCCAACGGCAAGTGCATGTCCACGTGGCCAGGTGCAGTGGCCAGATGTAAGAGCCAGAAAAGACCACCCCAAAGAAAGGGGAGGAGCCCACACAGGGATGGCGGGGGTAGGGAGGTGGGGGGAGTCCAGGGAGCCGCTGGGGCTGGGGCTGGGCCTGAAGGCGGGTCCGCAGGAGTCTAGATGGTAAGAACTCACTGCCCATTGAGATCAGTGCAATTTACTGTGTGAATGACGCCTATTGAGAATGTACTCCCTCCCCAAACAAGCTCTAGAGCAGCGGTTCTCAACCTGTGGGTCCCGACCCCTTTGGGGGTCGAACGACCCTTTCACAGGGGTCGCCTAAGACCATCGGAAAACACATCTATAATTACATACTGTTTTTGTGATGAATCACTGTGCTTTAATTATGTTCAATTTGTAACAATGAAATTGGGGGTCACCACAACATGAGGAACTGTATTAAAGGCATTAGGAAGGCTGAGAACCACTGAGCTAGAGGGAGAGGCCTGGGGGGGGGGGCGCTCAGGGGTCACAGCTGGCGGTGTTGGGGGCTGGGCACCCTACCCCTGGGGCTGGGTGGCCTCGTGGGCACCTTCCGTGGTGGCCAGGCTGTACTCCGACCAGAGCAGGTTACAGGGCGGGGGCACTGCCAGTGGGTGGTCCCACGGGCAAAAGCCTCTAAGAAAGGAATCCGGCGGCGGCCGGGCTTCGGGGACGAGCAGGACCGGCAGGCGGCGGTGGGCACCTCGGGAGCGGGGGGCGGGGCGGGGCGCGGCGGGTGTCCGAGGCGCGTCCACAGCCCGGGTCAGCCGGACACTGGCGCGGACAGGGCCCCGGCGCGGGGTCCGCAGCGCCCCGCCGCCCCCTTGCGGCCGGCCAGGGCCCGCAGCAGGTGCGCGGCCACCAGCAGCTCCGCGCCCTGCACCAGCGCCGCCGCGATCGCCAGGCCGCCCGCCGCCCGCACCGTCCCGCGCAGCCACCGGCGGAGCGGCGCGCCGCAGCCCTGCACGTGCACCAGCCGCCGGGCCGCGTCCTCCTCCAGGCCCAGCGCCCCGAAGCCGCACTGTTCGTTGACGGAGGCTCCGTCCTCGCGGGGGTCAAGGCAGCAGGAGGCCGGCAGGCTGCAGGCCTGGACGCCCGGGGCGCTGCAATTAAAGTACCTGCGGGGGGAGGGGGGCGCGTCAGTGTGCAGGGCGGGGCCCAGGGTTCGGGGACCACACGCTGCACGGGACACCTCCTCCCACCTCCACACCTTTCCAGGGCCACACACAGGCCTGAATGCACACGCATGAGGCACACAGGCGTGAGTCCACACACACACACAATTGTGCACACAGACACAGACACGCACACACCGTGGCAGGAGAGCATCCTGAATTAACCTAAAAGCTATTTTCATTTGACACTGAGATGGTTCATGTGCCGTCCTTATTAAAAAACTCCCAAAAGTGACTTCCTAGGTGCTGGCTGAGCTTCTGCATGGCCACCTGACTATGCACTTGGGCATGTGTAGGAGTGAGTCCACGTGGGCGTGTGCAGGAGTGTGTCCACGTGGGCGTGTGCAGGAGTGTGTCCACGTGGGCGTGTGCGGGAGTGTGTCCACGTGGGCGTCTGTGGGAGTGTGTCCACGTGGGCATGTGTGGGAGTGTGTCCACGTGGGCGTGTGCGGGAGTGTGTCCACGTGGGCGTGTGTGGGAGTGAGTCCACGTGGGTGGGTGTGCCCCCTCTGGGCATGAGGACTCACAGGTTCTGCTGCCAGTCCTGGTAGGAGGCCGCCCCACAGCACTGCAGCCCGAGCTGGACTTGGTCCATGAGGAAGCACAGGTCAGGGTCATCCTGGTAGTGGGTGATGGCCACGTGCAGGGCGCGCTCCAGGCCGTCCTGCAGGGGGCCCCAGAGGGCCACCACCAGGGCCCCTGCCAGGGCTTCCAGCACCAGGAAGGCCAAGAGGCCCCCGGAGAAGCAGCGCAGCAGGCAGGCGTTCTCACAGAGGGCACCCAGGCAGCCCGCCAGGCTCACGGCGCTGACCGCCAGCCCCCCCAGCACCAGCCCCAGCATGGGGTCTGCAGGCAGGGGGCCCCCCCAGCTGCTCCCCAGAGAGCCCTTGACGGCCAGGCCCCAGAGCCCGATGGCCAGGGCCAGCAGGCCGAGCAGAGAGAAGAGGAAGTTGGACAGAAAGATCAGGCACTGCAGGCAGCTGCTTCTCAGTGGGAGGGAGGGCAGGGAGGGGGCCCGGCCTCGCCCCAGGCCTGCCCTCGCCCCAGGCCTGCCCTCCAGGCCCGTCCCTCCTGGAGCTCTGGGCCCAGGCAGCTGGCAGGGAGGGGTGGCTCCTGGCCCCCAGCATCCTGCAGAGGGAGGAGGGCCAGGGGTCAGAGCCTGCAGGGCGAGGGAGCGGTCAGTGGAGGGGGCAGTTCGGAGACCCTAGACAGCCAGGGACATGGGCATGGGGAAAGGGCGCCGGGGAGGTGAGGGGGCTGAGGAGTCGGGTGTTGGAGGGGGTGGAGAGGACGTAAGGGAGGCCCAAGGCCCCCATGGGCACCATCTCCTGGGCCTGTGCTTTCCTGGGGGCATGGATGCACCCCGTGCTGGGTCAAATGCAAGGGCAAGGCTGGGCCACACCCCAGAGTCCAAACAGGGTGCAGGGTGAGGTGAACAGCCCACCCCAATCCTAGCAGCTCCTACGGGCCCTGGGCCTGGGGACATCTCCAACCAGGGGAGGCCGCCAGGGCACTGACTCACCTGGGACAGCAGGGGGCTCTTCTCGCCCTCCTCCATTCGCCCCTCCCCCCAGGACAGGTGCGCTGGTCTCCGCGGCCTCTCTGGCGGGGACACAGACACTGGGGCCGGTGCTGTCCTGTGCCCACCACTCTGGGAGCCGGGAGCTCAGGGCCGGGTGAGCCGGGAGCCCCCCCGGGATGTGCGTCACGATGGGATCATGTGAGGAATCACATTTTAGGGCTCAGGACCGCCCCTGCTTGTCCAGACGCCTTTCTTCCTGAGCCAGTTCTCGGCCTTGCTCTGTGGGCACCAAGGGGTGGGTTGCCCCATGGCCATCACTGTGGGGCCCCAGTGTGGGCCTCAGCCTGGCAGTGTCCACGGCTGCTCCCCCAGGGACATGGAGCCCTGTGACCTGGCACAGTGACCGTCTCGGGCCACTCGCCCACGGCTAAATGCCAGTTCATCCCCATTCATTCCCTGTAAAAATGAGCCAGGCCACGTCCTTCCTGGCTACGAGGTACATGGGATCTGAGCTTCCAAGGGGTAGGACTGCCCGGGACGGTGTGGCTCAGGGGACAGAGAGTCAGCCTGTGGACTGAAGGGTCCCAGGTTCGATTCTGGCCAAGGGCACATGCCTAGGTTGTGGGCTCGATCCCCAGTGGAGGGCGTGCAGGAGAGAATCCAATGATTCTCTCTCATCATTGATGTTTCTCTCTCTCTCTCTCTTCCTCTCTGAAATCAATAAAGAAAATAAAGAAATACTAGGTATACCGGTTAATAATGCGGATTTTTTCGATAGCTGAAGTTACACACATGTTGATATGTATGCGATTGGATATGTATGCTGTTGTATTGCTCCTTCAGATGACCACTTGTTCTGATCGACGGCAGATGCACTTTCTGAGCAGCACTTCAAAACGTATGAAGTAGAAAATTGAGTCTCTGAATGGTCTGCCTCAAAACAAGAAAAGTTCTATTGGGACGGTATCCACAAATTACCTGAAAGATGGGGGAAATGTGTAGCTAGCGATGGACATTACTTTGAATAAAGCACTTCTGATGTTTCTTTTGAAATTATTGTTTTCTTTGATTATAAAATCTGCATTATTAACTGGTCAATAATGTGGATTAACTATTAACCAGTTATACTGTGGATTAATTATTATCCGGTTAATAGTGCGGATTAACTATTAACCAGTTAATAATGCAGATTAACTACTAACCAGTTAATGGGGGTTGACTATTAACCGGTTAATAATGCATATTAACTAGTAACCATTAATAATGTGGATTAACTAGTAACTGGTTAATAATACAGATTAACTAGTAACTGGTTAAAAATGCAGGTTAATAATTAACCGGTTAGTAGTGCAGATTAACTATTAATCAATAATGTGGATTGACTATTAACCGGTTAATAGCGCAGATTTTGTAATTCAAAGAAAATACAATAATTTCAAGAGAAACATCAAAAGTGCTTTATTCAAAATAATGTGCATCACTAGCTACACATTTTCTCCATCTTTCAGGTAATCTGTGGAGACCGTCCCAATAGAACTTTTCTTGTTTTGAGGCAAGCCATTCAGAGACCCAAATTTCCACTTCTTCATACGTTTTGAAGTGCTGCTCAGAAAGTCATGTGCCGTCGATCAGAACAAATGGTCATCTGAGGGAGCAATACAACAGCATACATATCCAATCGCATACATATCAACATGTGTGTAACTCCATCTAGCGAAAAACATCCGCATTATTAACCGGTACACCTAGTACATACTAAAAAACAAAACAAAACAAAACAAACAAACAAACAAAAAAACAAAACACGGTGTGGCTCAGTGGATAGAGCGTCGGCCTGCGGACTGCAAGGTCCCGGGTTCGATTCCGGTCAAGGGCATGTACCTGGGTTGCGGGCACATCCCCAGTGGGAGATGTGCAGGAGGCAGCTGATCGATGTTTCTAACTCTCTGTCTCTCTCCCTTCCTCTCTTTAAAAAATCAAAAAACCACAAAGGGGTAGGACTTTGTCATGGTGACCATTGGGCCTAGTGCCTAATACGCCCTAAGGAAAATCAGTGTAGCCCTGGGCGGCGTGGCTCAGTTGGTTGGATTGTTGTCCCATAAACTGAAGGTTCATGGGTTCAATTCCCGGTCAGGACACATGTCCAGGTTGTGGGTTTGATCCCTGGTTGGGGCGCTTACGGAGGCAGCTGATCAATGTTTCCCTCACATCAATGCTTCTCTCTCTCTCTCCTTCTCCCTCTCCCTTTCTCTCTGAAATCAATACAAACATGTGAGAGATGGAACCAATCCTTAAAAATAAAAGGATTGGTGATGAAATAAGTCAGTGGAACAGCATGTGTCCCAAACACTGACACTGTAACAGTCACAACAAAACCAGGTGGAGAGGGCAGGGCCGAGAGGAACAGGTCCCGACTGTCTCCAGCACAGCAGTGACATGAATACCATCTGACAGTGAACCACAGGGTTAAAAGCACAGCTTTTCGCCGCTTGGATGTTCAGTAACTGTTTTGCAATCAAGGGTAAGGTCAGCTACAAAACCTGCAGGGACCTGCGCAACCTGAAAACGCGGAGCTCCGTGTGCAAAATTACTAAATTTCAAGACGGGGCGCTGAGCGGGGGCCTCTGTGGCCGGAGTGGGGACGCGGCCGGACAGGCCTGCAGGAGGGACATTGCTCTAAAACGCAGCCAAGCCCTGGCCGGTGAGGCTCGGAGGCTGGAGCGCCGGCCGCAGACGAAGGCTCCCGGCTTCCACCCCGGGGGTCAGGGCCCACGCCTGGGTGGTGGGCTCCCTCCCCAGTGGGGGCGAAGCCCAGCAGCGACTCTCATCATCATGTTTCCCTCTTCCTCTCCCTTCCTCCCTGAAATTAAGAAAAAATATATAAATTTTTGTTCAGTTGCGGCGCACATGCAACAGGACTTGACGTCAGCTCCCGGTGTATAGAACCCGCCTCTCCGAGCGAGCGCTTTCCCCGCGGCCAGGGCCGGGGCCGGGCCAGGGGGCGGGGCGGGGCGCCGCGAGGGGCGGGACCAGGGGTGGGGCGCCGCGAGGGGCGGGACCAGGGGGTGGGGCGCCGCGAGGGGCGGGGCTGCGCAGGGCCGCCGTGCGCATGCGCGGCCGTTGGTGCACCCGGAACCCGGCTTCGGGGCTGCGCGGTCCGGGGAGCGCGTTCCGCGAGGCACCGGACGTCGCGGCGGTGGCTGCCCGGCGGCGGCGAAGCTGGAGCGGCGGTGGCGGCGGCGGCGGGAGGCCGGGGCCGGGGCTGAGGCCGGGGCTGGGGCTGCGAGGCCCGCGGGGCGGCAGGCGGCGGCGGCCCGGGCGTCGAGCCCGGAGGCGGGAGCGGCCGCCATGGCCGAGAGCATCGTGAGTCGGGCGCCGGGCGGGAGCGGGCGCCGGGATGAGGCAGCAGATTTGCCGGCGCGGCCTGCCGGAGGCCCCCGCGGCCCGCCCGCCCTCCGCGCCGGGCTGGCTGCGGGGCGGGCCCGGCCTCCCCCTCGGCCCCTCCGGGCCCCCGACTCTCGCCCTCACCCGCGGGCCTGGGAAGGCCGGGGTCTCCCCGCGGCGGGGCTGCCGGGCGGGCCAGGCGGGGCGCTGCCCTTCGCTCACCTCTCGTCGCCCCGTCCCGCCCCGCACCCGCCCAGCCGGGGCCGTGTCACGACTCACCGAGGCAGGCGCTGCCTCCCCGCGGGGCCTGGCCGACCCTTCCCGGGAGCCCGTCGGCGCAGGGCCGTGTGGGAGCCGGTTTCCTGAAGTTGGGGCTCCGCACCCTCTGGTTCTACCCCTTAAAGGACCAAGAAAGCCACTGACAATCAGAAACCGCCCCGCGTTCACTCGGGGAAAGTTTCCCCCCAAAGTCAACATGGCAGGTGGACCGAGGGACCCGGGCCTTCAGGGACGTGGGGGTCCCCGCGGCCGGGCCGCGCGGGGCGGGGGGAGCGGCCTGGTCTGCGGGCCCCGGGCCCCTGCGCCGCCTCCTTCCCTTCCCGGGCCCAGCGGGGCCCAGCCCGGAGGCCCGCGCACCCGACTCCTGGGAAGCAGGCTCCCGGGGCTCCCGACCTGCCCCCCGCGGCCTCCCGCAGCTCTGCCCTTCCCGCAGGGGCGGCCCGTGCTCCTGCCCGCGTGTGGGCCAGCTCCCCCGGTTGTGGGGGACGACAGGGGTCCTCTTCCTTCTTCTGAAACCGATGCCAAGGCTTTTTTGTTTTTTAATATTTTTATTGATCTCAGAGAGGAAGAGAGAGAGAGAGGAACATCCATGATGAGAGAGAGAGAGTCATGGACCCGCCGCCTCCCGCACGCCCCGCCCTGGGATGGAGCCCGCAGCCCCCCGCCTGTGCCCTGGCCGGAATGGAACCGGACCTCCCGGTTCCTAGGTGGACGCTCAGCCCGGAGCCCCGCGGCCGGGCAGGTGGAGGTGGTTAAAGCTGAGAGCGGCCTTCTCGGAACTTGTGTGGGCATCGCCCCTGGTCCTCTCGGCAGCTCTGAGACTTCCCCGAGGAGCTCCCAGCCATTTGCTCAGAAGCAGGGAAGCCCGGCCCCGGGCGGGCTGTGTCCCCTTGCAGGGCCGCCCTGGGTGTGGGCTGTCTCTGTGGCCGCGGTAGAGGCGGGGCCAGGGCTCCTCTGGGGCCAGGCGCTCGCCCTGCGGTAGCCGGTCGCCCTGCAGTGGAGTGACTCTTAGGCTCCGCGCTGTCCCCACGCCCCTGAGCCCGGCCTTGGGCTCCTCACCCGGGAGGGTCACAGGGAGGCGCTGCCCCAGCAGAGGGGCTCCCAGGTGTGCGGGCAGCTGGAAGCCAAAGCCAAAGCCTCTGTTTGCTGCCCACGGATGAGGGAGGAAGCTACACAGACAGCCAGGCAGCAAGAAGGAAGACGATATTCATGCTCCCGACAACGGGTGTCACAGGGAGCATAGAAAACAGCCCTAAAAATGGAGGGGAACATGGGGCAGAGCCCCTTCAGGCGGTGGAAGCGGATAGAATACGAGGACAACCCCCCCCCCAGGTGGTTGGAGCGTCACCTGTCTGGCGGCAGGCGTTGCTGTCTTCTGCCCCCGCAGTTGCCAGGTAGCCACTCACCTTCCGAAGGCTTTGATCAGCATGAAATCAAGTCCTGGAAATGATGCCGTTTTACATTTTCTTAAAATCCTGCTAAGTGTGATCACCGTATTACACACATTTCTTTTCATCTTTACTACAAGTAAATGACAGCCCTGCCCCAGCACTCCAAGGAGGCGGGGAAGGTAAATGACAAGCTAGATTTCCTGTGGTGCTTTTTTAAAAATACATGTTTTTATTGATTTCAGAGCAGAGGGGAGAGGGAGAGAGAAACATCAGTGGTGAGAGAGAATTATTGATTGGCTGCCTCCTGCACACCCCCCCGCTGGGGATCAAGCCCGCAGCCCAGGCAGGTGCCCTGACCGGGAATCGAACCAGGGACCCTTCAGTCCACAGGCCAACGCTCTATCCACTGAGCCACACCAGCCAGGGCTGGTGCTTTTAAATCAGTCCAGTGTGTGTGTGTGTAGATCCTGAAACAGAGCTTGGTCTTTTTGAGGAACCCAGTCATTCATGATTCATGGTGGGCTTTTTTCCTTCCCTTTTTTGGAATCTGAGGATAAAAATGTCAGTGTTTCAGATACACCCTTTATGAGTGACGGCCAAGAATTGAAGCGGTGTGTTTCTGAGTGAAACAGTAAGCTGAGAATCGGCGGACTTCGCCCTGTGCTTCACCTGGGCACATTGGTGGGCACTGCCAGGGGGAGGGGGCGCCGAGAGACTGCACACGTCCCTGGGCATAAAGCCTGTTCCTAGCGGGTAGTGACCGTCTCGTTTCATTTACAACAGATAATCCGCGTTCAGTCCCCGGACGGGGTGAAGCGGATCACAGCGACGAAGAGGGAGACAGCGGCCGCGTTTCTGAAAAAGGTACCTGTGCTTTGCTGTCGGCCTCAGGTGCTTGGTCCTCCACTGTGACTGCCTTCTCTCCTCCTCACTCCTGGTCCCTCCCACTCCCGGGTCAGTCTCCTGCTCTGCTTTTCCTGTTGTGACTGGTTGGATCGATACAGGATCAGATTGGGGCACAGCGGGCACAGCGGACAGTTGTAGGACCAAAGTCCCAAGGGATTTAGAGAGACAGAGAGAGAGAGAGAGAGGGAGAGACATTGATGTGAGAGAGACACATTGGTTGGTTGCCCCCAGAAACATGTCCCAACCAGGGCCTGGATTGAACCTGCAGCCCAGGTATTTGCCCTTGACCAGAAATCGAACCCGAGACCATTTGGTACACAGGCCAGTGCTCCAACCACTGAGCACACTGGCCAGGCACAGGGAATAATTGGGCTGTACACAGGTGTCCTATAGGGGGCATTGAAATGGCCTTCTGCCCTCACAAACTTGCCTGTAGAGTGTGTGTCGTCCACTGTGGCACTGCTGGCTCCATCTTGCTGTCCCCACAATTGGTGGCCTTGGTCCTTGTTGACATGTGGCGTATGCCTGTAAGGGAATGGAAAGCAGTTCTCAACCTGTGGGTCCGACCCCTGTGGCGGTCGAACGACCCTTTCACAGGGGTCGCCTAAGGCCATCCTGCAGATCAGATATTTACATGACGATTCATCACAGTAGCAACATGACAGTGATGAAGTAGCCACGGAAATAATGTTGTGGTTGGGTCACAGCATGAGGAGCTGTGTTTAAAGGGCCAGAAGGTGGAGAACCGCTGGAATGGAGGTTGGCAGGTGCGCTGACATCATGTGCGTTGCAAGTGCCTCACAGAATCTCAGGCCTTGGCTCCTGCTCCTCCCTCAGCTCCCTCTCAGGCCCCTCTCTGCGTCTCAGCCGAACCCCAGGGCAGTTCCTCAGGCCACACTCGCCAGGCCCACGTCCTGTCTGCCATTGTGGCCCCTGTTGAGTCACCCCAGGTCCGACCTGTTCTTTCTCGGGGCAGCTCCTAGTCTGGTCATAATTGGCCTTTCAGCGGCATGTGACACAGTCCCTTCTTTTAACACTTGGAAACTTTTTTTAAAACCGTGAAGTAAGATATGTACTGAGAGAGGCTTGAAAAACGATGAAGCAAAGGCCCAGGTCACAGTGGCGGTGTTGCCAGCGTTCCGGCAGCCACGGGGCAGCCCTCCGCCTCCTCCACCCCGGCACCCTCTCCTGCCCCGAGGGCTGGGGTGGAGGAGGCGGGAGGCGCTGTGAGGCTCTGCGGAGCTTGTGCCCAAAGGCCAGCCTCACGTTAGGTGTCGGCCGGCATCTTCAGGTGCAGAGCTCAGACTCTCCTGGGGCAGTGGCTCCATGGGAGCCCTGTGACCACACCGGGACTCCGCCCGCCCCCGGGCCAGCTCATGGGCGGGGCGGCCTCCGCTGTCCGCTTGGGCATCGCCGTCCGTGCTGACAGGACCAGGACGCCCGTGGTGTGCTCGTCCGTCTGCAGCCACCTTCGCTCCGAGGGCTGGTCTCGCAGCTCCCCTGCGAGTGTTACGTCTGGGAGTATTTACCGTCCCTGCAGCCAACATCCTGCGGAGGAGGGCTCATTCCTGGGGGCAGCTGCAGTGCTTCGTCTGCAGGAAGCATGGTTTTTGCAGAATTGGTGAAATACCACAGTTAATTTCAGTTTATATTGAAGCCGTTTCAGAGAAGAGTCAAAGCTATTATTTTTAGTCTTGAGTCCTAATTTTTTTGTACTTGGGGACACAAAATTTCAGTCTTAATTTCCTGATGCTTAATTTTATAATGCCACTTTTAGCTTGGGGAAAACTACGTGGTATCAAATGCTTACTTCAGTGTATCGATATAAAATCGTAACTTTGTCTTAAAGATCATTTTGATCACTTTTAGAATTTCAGAATGACAAGGTGATTTGGAGTTAGTTTTAATCCTTTTTTAAAAATCAGTGGAAAATAGGTTAGTACATAAAGTTAATCATTAAGTCAACTCTTTCCTGATAGTAAATCCATGCGAGCTCTATCAGTAACTCCACGTGAGCGGAGACGTCACTCGTAGGTAAAAGAACCAGGGAGAAGAGCGCGCGTGCGGGTCTCCTGGGGACCTGCCTCGTCTCCCTCGGGCTCGCGGGGCAGTGGTGTGAGTTTCCCGTGTGTCACTCAGGCTCCTCAGGTCTGGGTTCTGCCGGGTCCGTGGCTCTGCAGCCTGCAGCGCGCCCACGAGCTCTTCCTCCGTGAGCCTGTGGCACAGCCCCTGCCTGTGGCTGATGGGAACGGTCTCCTCCGACCCGTGTGGGAGGGTGTTTGCAGCTGCAGGCGCAGGGCTGACAGACCTGACCCCGCGCCCCCGGGACGCCCGTCGGCGTGGGCCCATGTCCCGGGACGGCTTCCTTCTTATTCCTCCTTGAGGCTTGCTGGGCTCCCGGGCTGTTATTCTGTGGTTTCATCCAAGTGGAGCTTCAGCCGTTTTCTTTAAGGGGTTTCTCAGCTCTGCTCTTACTCTTTCGGGAGGATCATCTGACGTCGTCCCCGGGCTCCTCGGCCTGTTCATCTCTCTCCTGTAGTTTCTATTAGCCTATTTCTATGTTAATCGGCTCCTTCTGTCGTCTCCCTTCTGCGGAAGCATCCAGTGAATTTCCATGTCAGCTGCTGCACATCCATGTGGACGAGGTCCTCCTGCCCTTCCCCAGTCTGCTCTGTGGCTCTGCTCAGGCCTCTGCCCAGGCTCCTCAGAGAGGCCGCCCTGTCCTCGCGCCTCACTCTTCCCTTCCTGCCTGTGGTCTCCGTCCTTGGTGACTTTGTCTCCCTTGTTGGTGTTCAGACCCTCGATGGCAGGAGCCTGGCCTGTTGCACTCACTGTTCTGGGTACCGGAGCGGAGCCAGCACGAGGACTGCTTGCCGCGTGCTGGGTGCCCTCGTGCGTGGCCCACACCCGGCCCAGCGGGCGTTCAGCGCTGATGCGCAGGCGTCTTTCGCTGCTTCGTCCTTCTCTTAGGGTCAGCATTGGAATTGGGTTTTTACACTTGACTTCAACAGAAGTTGCCCCCAGACACAGTCATGGCTCTGAAATGTGCCCTCAGTCTGAGTGTTACGTGGAGCTGTGCTTCTTTTTGGCCACTTTTCTCATTTTGCTGGACATCTGTGTAAGCAGAACTGATTTCCTCACGAGAGCGAAAGTAGCGAGAGATTCGGTTACCAAGGAGCAGCTTCTGAATTGAGTGAGGGTCCCGTCTCGCCTGGCGTGCGCGCAGTCAGCACTGACACAGCTGTTTCATGAAATCTGTTGTTGGCTCTTTCAGGTCGCAAAGGAGTTTGGCTTCCAGAATAATGGCTTCTCAGTTTACATCAATAGAAACAAGACCGGAGAGATAACAGCATCATCCAACAAGTCCCTCAACCTGCTGAAGATCAAGTGGGTACCACTGTGAGGAGACGCGGGGGAGGCCCTGGGGGCTGCTTGTCGAGCATTTTCCTCTGGCGTCCGGGTGGCGGGGGCCACAGCGGCACGCCGACAGCGTGGGCGCCGCAGATGCGTCCTGAGGCGCTTCACTGGGAGCGTCTGGTGAGACAAGACTGTGTTTGGGTGGATTTGGCGAAGTGTGGTCACATGAGAACAGCAAGTGCAGCCCAGCCGTGTGGCTCAGTGGTTGAGCATCGACCTATGGACCAGGACGTCAGGGTTTGATTCTTGGTCAGGGGTGTGCAGGAGACAGCTGATCGATGATTCTTTCTCATTGATGTCTCTCTCCCTTTCCCTTCCTCTCTCTGAAATCAATGAAAATATATTTAAAAAAAGAAAAATAACCTGGGGCCTAGACAGAAATTCCTGACAAAAAAAAAAGCATGCCTGTCCCGTTTGGCTCAGGGGATAGAGTGTTGACTTGCAACCAAAGGGTCCCGGGTTTGAGTCCAGTCGGGCACATACCTTGGTTGCAGGCTCCTCCCCCTCCTGGGCCCTGGTGGGGGCTCATGCAGGAGGAAACCAATCGATGTGTTTCTCTCACAGATATTTCTCTCCGTTTTCCCCACTTTCTTCCCTTCTCTCTAAAAAGCAATGGAAAAATATCCGTGCGTGAGGATTTTTAAAAAAGCAAATGCAGACAGCATGTCTCTGAGACTCGTCTTCAGCAGTGCCGTGTGTGCGTGCCCGCGCATGGGCAGGAACAAGGAGAAAGAAATGGAAGGATGTGTCCAAAGCAGATAGGATGGGGGGCTGGATAGGGGGCTAAGGAGCGAATGAAGGGACGTGGGGGCCAAGCAGAGAATGAGATGGGGGGAGAAGCTGCCTGCCCCCCAGGCTGTGTGGTGACTCCAGCTGGCCCTTGACCCATGAGGGTCTGAGCTGCGCAGGTCCACTCCTACGCAGATGTTTCCCAGTAAACACAGTATTTTCAGTCCGCAGCTGGAAACCGAGGGTCAGAGCCGTCGTATATGGGGGTGGCCCTAACGCCGCGTTCCCGGGTCAGCAGGGTGTCCCTCTGTGTGAAGCTAGAGAGGCATGTGGCCGTGTGTCATCAGTGCTCACATGCAGTTGGCAGGAAAGCACCGTTGCAGAGACCCTGCTGCTGATCTTTCTAAGCTGGAAGCAGAGGGGAGACGGGAGAAGAGCCGTCTGGTCTCTGTTGAGAGTGGCCGCCTCGTGTTGAGCTTTCAGCCTGGTCGGCCTGGGCTTTGGCAGAGGTCAGACCCTCACATCCAGGTGGTGTCTGTGCAGCTCAGGGGCCCGAAGGCAGATGGGCCTGGACTGTTTGTCGTTGAACAGGCACGGCGATTTGTTGTTCCTGTTCCCCTCGAGCCTGGCCGGACCCTCGTCGGAAATGGAGACGTCCGCCACGGTGGCGCTGAAGGCTCTTGGGGCTCCCAACGTGGTGGAAGACGAGATCGACCAGTACCTGAGCCGGCAGGACGGGAAGATCTACCGGGGCCGCGACCCGCAGCTGTGAGTGCGGCCGGGACTGTTTGTAACGCGTCTGCTGGTCGCGAGGGTCCAGGAGGAACCCAGGTTGACCCTCATGTGCCCAGAGAGACCTGAGTGCTCCGTGCGGAGGGGGGAGGGGTGACACCTGGGCGCGCACCTGCAGGGGGCTCGCCCTGCCACCCCGTGTAGTGAAGGTGGAGCCGTTCCAGCATCACACGCCCGGACTGGCTTCTGTTCTTCAGTGAACACCTTGTTTGCGGAAGACAGTGCCCCTCCGAACGTTCGCTTTTCTCCTGGGACCATATAAATGCCTGTGACGTGTGCTTTCCTTTAGATTTTTCAATTCCTTTTAAGGAAAGCAGTTAGAAACACCTGTGTCTGCGCTTGGGGCGCAGAGCTGCCTGAGGGAAGGTGCCTGCCCACAGCGGAGTCTTGTTAACTTCATCCTCCCTGGGCGTGGAGGTGCCAACACCCAGACTCGGGGGCTCCAGACGCTGCCTTTGCAGCTTGTCGGTCTCGGATCCAAGAGCCCGAGTGGTGCTCTGCTGCTGTCGGCACAGAGCCTCTCCCACGTCCTTTCCTCCTGGCGGCCGCTGCCCGCTCCCCCGTCGGTGCCTTGAGGCTTCATGAGCCGCGTGTGCATGTGCAAGCTGACCTCTCGTCTAGCCATAGAGCCTGCCTGTTAGAGACCAGCCCTCTGCTCAGAAATGTCGAGCTCACGGCACCCAAGAGCATGACCCCATTTGAAAAGGGCTCTGACTGAGCCTGGCCCCGTGGCTCAGCGCTCAGAGCGCCAGCCGGCACCAGTCAGTGGGAAGGAAAGCGCCATTGCAGAAACCCTGCTGCTGACCTCTCAGCTGGAGCGGGAGAGACTGGAGAAGAGGGTTCTGTCTCTTGGAAGTGGAAACCTCGTGTTTAGCTTTCAGGGCACCCTGCCTGGGGCGTACAGGCCCAAGCAATCGATGTGTCTCTCACATCGTTTCTCCCTTCCCCTCTCCCTCCCTTCCATTGTCTCTGAAAAGGCAATGGAAAATACCCTCAGGTAAGGATTTACAAAAAAAAAAGGATTATTTGAGCCGGGAGGGACCACTGGGCTTTCACCCAGCCCGTCCTCCTCGTGCCCGGGTGCACATCCACTGTGGCTTGGGCACAGCTCCCAGGTTTCTCTGCCCGAAGTGACTGCACCCGAGCCAGGCATCCTCTACGGGCTTTTTCCAAACTAGAGTTGTTTACCTACCTCTGTCGGGGTCTGCCGTATCCATGGACCCGTTTCTAGTATTTGCTTAAGATTTTTACTTATTTAAATGACTTTATACCCATTCCCTGTGATTTTGTTAGTGTCAGAAGCACCGGGAGGCGGCAGGAGGCAACAGGCGTGCTAACCACTGTGTTTCTTTGCCCTGCGCTCTTCGCAGGTGCCGCCATGGGCCGCTGGGCAAGTGCGTGCACTGTGTTCCTCTGGAGGTGAGTCTGCAGCGGTTCCTGCTCTCCCGGAGCCCTGCACTGCCTCGGGGCTAGAGGACCTGCCTCTTTACTGCCCTGGGCCTCGTTATCCCGCCAGGGCCCGCCGCACAGAGGCACAGAGGCGAGCCCTTATTTATGGCGGCGGCCTTCGGGGTGCATTGTGGATGGCTCAGCATTTGTGTTGCTGTGATGAAGGGCCGTGCTTACCGGGGCTCCTGGGCCATCCTTTCACCCTGACACACAGCTGCGCCAGGCACTTCTGTGCTCGTCGTCTTTTAGATTTGCTTCGCCCTGAGTCCCACGCCCGCTGATCTGTCTGGTGAGAGTGAGAGTCACCGTGATAGTGCTGACGGCACCCGGCTAGGCTGAGTTACGGCAGAGGCAGCCCCGTCGCCACGAGGCTTCTCTTTCTTGTTTCATCTTGTGACTTTCTGGGGAAATATTGTCCCAATCTTACTTGCCTTAGGGCATTTTATATTTAATGGAGACCCATTTCCATTTCCATCTTGAAAAGATAGGCACCCAAAGAAAAGGTGGGTTCTGACCTAGAGTGGCAGAGAGAGCCAGCCCAGCCCGCCCTTGCCCGTGGGCCTGGCCCTTTCTGCCACACTGATCCGCCCGCGCCAGCCTGCAGCCCCAGCAGGTGGGACCGCGGGTGTGTGACCGCTCTGTCTCGGCAGCCATTCGACGAGGACTACCTGAACCACCTGGAGCCGCCCGTGAAGCACATGTCCTTCCACGCCTACATCCGGAAGCTGACCGGGGGCGCCGACAAGTAAGTGACCTGCGGGCGGCGGCACAGTTTGCTGTGTGTTGGTAGGTGGTGGCTGAAGCCACCGGGCAGATAAATAAGAAAAGCAAAGATGGCATCTGGGCCCAACGCACTTGGACTCATGGGTTTGCCTGATTGTAGAAAAGAAACAGGTGGGTGGAAACTGATGCCCAGAGCCTGGCGTGTGGGGCAGATGCCAGGCTGGTGATGCCACTGTGGAGGCCCCAGGGACTTCCCAAACTTTCCTGGGTAGACAGTGCCCTGGCCACTTGGTGCTGAAGGTGGATGAGATGAGGCGTGATGGTGGCCAGTCGTGGCTGGCGTCTGAGTTTTGCTCTGCTTTCTGGAAAAACAAAACCACCCGTGGTCACGTCGGACCGCCTCCGTCAGCCCCCCCGCCCGGAGCCTGGTGTGTAGCAGCCCTGTGGGTCTGGAGCGGTGGCGCTGGCACGGGCTGGCCATGTCTGCAGGGTCAGCCAGGCGGGCACGGGCGGCTCTTCCCGTGAGTGCAGGCCGTGATGGTGGCTGGAGACAGACCATTTTGATGTCTTTTCAACCATGTCAAGTCCTTGCCTGTGTGAACCTTCTGTCGACCACATCCTGCTGTGATTTCTCACTCCCGCCCGAGTCAGCAGATCGTGGGGCCTGATTGTCGTTTTGCTCTGACAGCCGCTGACATCCTAAAATGACTTTTAAAAATGTTTGGCCAGGAGAAAAAACTCCCACCAGACACCCATTCTTGCCTGTCAGTGGGATAAGCTGTGGAAGTTTATGGACCAGGGGCGTGAATTTGCCAGCCTTTCTTCGTCTGGGTCCAGGACCTTGGGATCCGGGGGCACGTTTGTTCCTGTCACCAACCTGCGAGCGCCAAGCGCTCCACTCGCCCTCTGAGCAGAGGCCGGGGCTGTGAGACGAGGCCGAGTGCTGGGGCCGTTCTGTGGGCAGGACACGGGCAGAGGGTTCGCCCCAATGTTCTGAGCAGGGCCCGTGCTTCCTCGCTGGCAGGCTTGTAGCCACAGTTTTTGTTTTGGCCAAAAGCAGAGTGAAGATGTCTTTGTTGTGTATCCTAATCAGTCTTTCCTGAGAAAAAGCAATTTTTACAAACCTCTAGGTATGTGTCTCACAGTGAATGTCGCTGATAAATTAATGAAACTTAAAAAGCACTGCATTTCCCTTCAGGGATACAGGTTAGATCAAAGGATATTCAACAGTATTCTTTTTTAAAAAATATTTTTTATTAAAAAAATTTTTTTTTATTGATTTCAGAGAGGAAGGGAGAGGGAAAGAGAAATAGAAACATCAGTGATGAGAGAGCCACTGACCGGCTGCCTCCTGCACGCCCCGCACTGGGATCGAGCCTGAACTTCCTGTGCAGGCGATGAGGCTCCGCCAGCTGAGCTGCGCCGGCCAGGGCTCACCAGTGTTCTTGACAGCCATCGTGGGAATTAGAGCGGGACGGGGACAATCAAAGGGTTTAGTGGGAACGGCGAGGCGGGCCTGGAGTCCAGTGCACAGGAGCCAGCCGCCACTCCCTGCTGCTCCTCTATGGCTCGCCCCGCCCCGCGGAACTGTTCAGAGTAGATGGTATTTGAGTGTTGTTGCCAGTCTCCGCGAGCGTTTCCTGTTGTCACGGCTGATGACGTTGGCTCTTGTTCAGGGGGAAGTTTGTTGCCCTGGAGAACATCAGCTGCAAGATTAAATCGGGGTGTGAGGGCCACCTCCCGTGGCCCAACGGGATCTGCACCAAGTGCCAGCCCAGCGCCATCACGCTCAACAGACAGGTGAGTGACAGCGCGGGGCGGGCTCCGGGGCTGAGAGTGGACACTGCCCTGGAGGGGAGCTGGCCGAGGAGGGGCCCCTGGTGGAATCGCACCCTGAAGCTCGTGCCAGCAGGGGTGGCGTCGGTTTCCTGTTTGTCAGCTTGTGTGGAGGCGAAACTTCCCCGTGGCCGTCCCGACACTCCGTGCTTGTGGCTCGGCCTCGTGGCCCTCGCGTCTCTGGGGCCTCGGGAAGCGGGTCCTGGACCCTCTCGGGGCGCCTGCCCGGGGCTGAAGCAGGAGGGAAACAACCAGGACAACTGGGGTTCTTCTGGCCTTTGCCACTGGGGCCCTGCCTGCCCCGAGAACAGCCCACCGTGTTCCCTGCCGCTGCGGCCGCGCTTGCTCCTCAGGGAACCCCCGTCCGTCTGGAAACCGTTCCTCCTCCTCCTCCTGTCCTTCCCGCTGTCTTCTCGTTCTCTTTCTTTTTGAGAACGACTCTTTCCTCTATCCCAGTGGTTCTCAACCTTCCTCACACCGCAAACCTTTAATACAGCTCCTCATGTGGTGGTGACCCCCAACCATAACATTATTTTCTTTTTTTTTTTTTTTAAATATATTTTATTGATTTTTTACAGAGAGGAAGGGAGAGAGATAGAGAGTTAGAAACATCGATGAGAGAGAAACATTGATCAGCTGCCTCCTGCACATCTCCTACCGGGGATATGCCCGCAACCCAGGTACATGCCCTTGACCGGAATCGAACCTGGGACCTTTCAGTCCGCAGGCCGGCGCTTTAGCCATTGAGCCAAACCGGTTTCGGCCATAACATTATTTTCGTTGCTACTTCATAACTGTAATGTTGCTACTGTTATGAATCGTCATGTAAATATCTGATGTGCTGTATGTGTTTTCCGATGGTCGCGACCCACAGGTTGAGAACCGCTGCTCTAGAGACTTTGAACACCTCCCTTTTAGGTGAAATCCCAGCAAGGTTCATTTGAGTTAACTTAGCTAGGAACCCCTCTCCCCCACGTACCCACTAGAACAGCGGTTCTCAACCTGTGGGTCGCAACCCCTTTGGCGGTCGAACGGCCCTTTCACAGGGGTCGCCTAAGACCATCCTGCGTATCAGGTATTTACATGACGATTCATCACAGTAGCAACATGACAGCTATGAAGTAGCAACGAACATAATTTTATGGTTGGGTCACAACATGAGGAACTGTATTTAAAGGGCCAGAAGGTTGAGAACCACTGCACTGCAATCTGAAGTGGTCCTAAGGGCAGAGCACATTCTAAAGCAGTGGTCGCCAGCCAGAGGTCCACGAGGTCCGAAAGGTTGGCAGCCGCTGTTCTAAAGCGTGCGCGCACGTGTGTGTGTGTGTGTGTGTTTGTGTGTAGAGCCAGGTAAAAGCTATTTATTTTTACCTATGTAATTTTATTAACCATTGTCACCCCAATGAATTTAATTTTAAAAAGGCTACTTGCCCTGACTGGTTTGGCTCAGTGGATAGAGCATTGGCCTGTGGACTCAGGGGTCCCGGGTTCGATTCTGGTCAAGGGCATGTACCGCGGTTGCGGGCACATCCCTAGTGGGGGATGTGCAGGAGGCAGCTGATCCATGTTTCTCTCTCACGGATGTTTCTAACTCTCTATCCCTCTCCCTTCCTCTCTGTAAATAATCAATAAAATATATTAAAAAACAATTAAAAAGGCTACTTATTTCTTAGGGATGTCTTTACTTAGCCGCATGTTGTTAACTCTACAGAAATACAGACATGTGGACAATATCATGTTTGAGAATCACACGGTTGCTGACCGCTTCCTGGACTTCTGGAGGAAGACGGGGAACCAGCACTTCGGGTACTTGTACGGGCGGTACACGGAGCACAAGGACATTCCCCTGGGCATCCGGGCCGAGGTGGCCGCCATTTACGAGCCTCCTCAGGTGGGTCTGCGTTTCCTCGTGAGGCTGTGTGGGCTCTCAGATGGCAGCTCCTTTGCCCTGTGTCTGTTTCTGCGCGCGCACACACACGCACACGCACACGCACACACGTACACACGTACACACACACACGATACTTACTCTCTGAATTACTGGAGAGGAAGATCGTGGCTCCTAAATACTTCAGTGTGTGTTTCCCCGATGGACATAGAGAGTATCAGGACATTCTCTTCCGTGACAAGTACGTTTGTCAACATAAGTACATTGGACGTCGACACTGTATTCGTGTCTCACCTGCCAGCTGCAGTCCATTGCCATCAGCTGCGCCCAGAGTGTCCGCAGTCCTTCCCTCTCCTCTTACCCCGTGTGTCCTCCCCTGGCTCAGCTCTTCCGGGCACAGCGGAAACAGTCATGCGGTCTTCACCCTGCCCCCCCACGGCTCAGAACACGGCCCCGGCATGGCCGCTGGTGTGGCCTGGAAACAGGATCAGGCTTTTTTGGTGGGAGAGGAGGGTCCCCAGGGAACCCCTGTTACTACGTGTGTGAGTTTTTTAAGGTTTTGATTTTTGGAGAGCGAAAGTATTGATGTGAGAGAGAAACCTCAGTTGGTGCCTCCTGCACGCCCTGTTGGGGATGGAGCCCCACTCCAGGCATGTGCCCTGACCGGGAATCGAACGAGCAATCTATTAGTGCAGGGATGATGCCCAGCTAACTGAGCCACCCCGGCCGGGGCTGTCACTCTGCCTTAAAGTTACTTGGGCCCTGGCCGTGTGGCTGAGTTCGTTGGAGTGTCGTCCCATACACCGAGAGGTTTGATTCCCGGTCAGGCCACGTACCTAGGTTGTGGTTTGATCCCTGGTCAAGGTGCGTGTGGGAAGGAAACTGATCGGTCTTTCTCTCTCACGTGGATGTTTCTCTCCCTTCCCCGCTCTAAAGTCAGTAAGCATGTCTTCGGGTGAAGGTTTAAAAAATAAGTAATAATTGAAGTTAAAAAAGAAAAGTAAAGTTACTGGGAAGATCCTTCCGTACAACAATGCTACCAGTCAGTTATGGCTCATGCTCATTGGCTGTGTTCTAGTTTGAGTAGCGAAGGGTTGCTTTTCCATATAAGTGGACATGAGTTCCAGGGAGCAGTGCCCCCTGACGCGGAGGCAGTGTACTCGTGTCTGCACTGGATCATGAGCTGTAACAGAAATAAGATGGACTGGGGGTGGCTAGGGCGCGGGATGGTGGAGCACAGCAGACATTGGCAGCTGAGCGGGGTGCTGGTACACGGTGCGCTGTGTAACATTCTGGTGACTTTGCTATATATTTGGGGGGGGGGGGGAATTGCACATTTCTAACGTCAGACCTGCAAACAGGCATTTCCTTCTTCTGTGCCCTCCCTCCCCTGCAGGTAGTGCCACCTGTAACAGTTTCTAGTCTAGGTTGCCGAAGTCTGACTGTTTTAATGTAAGCAGACACACACGGCACTCACTGTCCCCAGCCTTCGGTCCTGTGGGTCTGCTCGCACTGGGCACACCTGCCCTGGAGAGTGCACCAGGACCGCCTCCTTTCTGCATGAACCAGGGTCTGACGCAGGCGCGTGGCCGTGGCTGGTGTGCAGGCCTGGGCTGCCCACAGTGCCAGTGCCTCCGTGGCTGTGCCTGTGAGTAGGTTTGAGTGCAGTCTCCCTCCCTCCCGTTTACTGAGAGCTGCCATGAGGTGCGTGGCCACGCCTTTGTGTGGTTCCCTGACGAGGTGGCAGCAGAGACCCCTCTAGAAGAGCCTGGTGCCCCCCCCCCCCCCCCCGGCACTGGGCCCGGCTCGGTGTGAGGGAGTCTGATTGCGGAGGATCCCCACGTTCCTTTAGAGTGAGACCAAGCAGGAGATCAGGACAGAACCCTCTGGCGCCCAGACGGCTCCAGCATCCTCAGCCCCTGGGTCCTGGGGGTGCCCCGCGGACCCTGCACCTCCAGCTCGTTAGGCGTTGAAGCTCATGCTGCACATGGTGCGAGCAGGGTCCTCAGGTTTGTCCTGCGTGTGACTTGGTCTCTGCTCCGAAGGATTAATGGTCCCAGACGGGGGTGCCAGCAGCAGGCAGCTCTGTGGCTCTCCAGGTGTGGCTGGTGGGCAGGTGCCGGCAGGGAGCTCGGGCCGGGCTTGCGCGCTGTCCTGGCTCTGCGGCCTGTGCCTCTGCTCAGCACAACGCTTCCTCCTGCTGACCCACAGCTGCCTTCCAGGGCAGGTTCAAGGCCCCCGAGCATCGCCTCCTGCAGGCAGCTGGGGCTGGGCCAGCAGGCTGGGCAGGAGGCAGCCAGAGTGAACCTGTTTATCAGGAGCGCTTTGAAACCAGCCTCTTCCCCGCAGAGGACCTTACCCCGTGGAGCGCCCTCCTGAGCCCCGACAGCCCTCCTGGCGGCTCAGCTGCGGCATCAGGTCTCCGTGTTCGGAAGCACATGCAGCCGAGGGACGCGTGGAAGCGGCTTGGGCTGTGTGCGTTCTCTGGCGGCCTGGCGTCCTCTCCGCTGCTGTCACCCCCTCTAGGCCGGGGCACCCAGCGCTCCTTTGTGACAGTGAAGCCAGGGTGGAGGTGGGGGCCCGCGCTCTTCTGAGCCTCCTCTGACCCCTCTCCCTTCAATGCCGACAGATCGGGACACAGAACAGCTTGGAGCTTCTTGAAGACCCAAAAGCCGAGGTGGTGGATGAAATCGCTGCCAAACTCGGCCTGAGGAAGGTACCGTGGAGCCGGGCTCGGTGGGGTCATCGGGAGGGAGCGTGGCCAGGCCCAGGCCGGACGGAGCCCTCAGCTGCTCACGCCAGCAGTACGCCGTCGGTGCAGGCAGCCTGTCTGCAGCCTCGCGGTGTTGACTGGGTTTCTCTGATTCAGCGCTCAATGCAAACATGTCCCTGAGCATAGAATGTACGACCCCAGCGCAGGGCTGTGACACTGAAATCCGCCAGCCACACTTCTTGGGGACGGCTTCATGGGGGGGACCCCGTCCTCCTGCCAGGCTGTGTCCTCCTGCCCTGCTGCGTACACCTCAGGCGGGAGTTCTTCCCCCCTGCACTGTGGCTGCCTTTGGCACGGCCCGCCACGTGCTCATGTTCCACATGGGGCTGGTGCAGGTGTGTCCTCTTCCGTGGGCACTGAGCTCCCTGGTCAGTGTGGGCGGGAAGCACTTGGGAGGCGGGAGCTGCCTGCTGAGCCTGTGGACCTAGTTTGTCTCATCACATCCTTCTGAGGTTGCTGGGACCTTGAAGGTGGGTCCATAGCTACCTGTGGGTCGGAGCACAGCTTAGCAGCTCGCTGTCAGTCCCTTTCCTGCCAGACCCGTGTAGACAGTGAGCACATTCCCTCTGGCGGCAACGGAACAACGGGAAACGTGCTTTCCAGGCGGGAGTGTCGGCGAAGGCACTTCGCTGTCGTAAGCAGGATGTCCCTTCGTTTCTGACGGGTCAGCATCTCCGTTCAGGGTCATGTTTCTGTTTTAGTCCTGGACGTTTTCCTCGATATAATTTTCTGACCTGTATTTGTTACACGCGTGTAGTTCCTGGTAACCGTGACTACCACGGAGGATTTGAAGTTACCTAAGTGCCTTTCTCCCGACAGTCTCCCCAGCCTATGCAGCTCAGGCTGGTTGTGGCTGTGTCCTCGCCACTGCTTACTCACACCTGTCCTCTAAGTCTCATTTTCTTCATTCATCTGGGCATTTTATTTATTTATTTATTTATTTTTATTTTTTAAAAAATATATTTCTTTATTGGTTTCAGAGAGGAAGGGAGACGGAAAGAGAGATAGAAACATCAATGATGAGAGAGAATCATTGATCGGCTGCCTCCTACACACCCCCACTGGGGATTGAGCCCGCAACCCGGGCATGTGCCCTTGGCCAGAATCGAACCTGGGACCCTTCAGTCCACAGGCCGATGCTCTATCCACTGAGCCAAGCCGGCCAGGGCCATCTGGGCATTTTAGAGGAAAATGACTGTCTCCGAATTTGCCTGGTCGTGTGTGCAGCAGCCGGATTTGAAGAGTTCTGTGTCAGGGTTGTGCAGGCGAGCAGCTGGGCACCAGCTCGCTCCCCCAGGGCACGGGAGTGGGTGTGAGCCTCGATCCAGCCCGTGGCCTCCCAGCCCATCGGCTTCAGGAAGGCTGGAGGCTCGCGGGCAGGGGAGGGCCAGCGGCACGGAGCGCGCAGACCGTCACGGCAGCAGGACGCACCTCGGAGGCCACCCCTGTGGGGACTCGAGGACGGGCTGGGGTGCCTTGGCGCCGGAGGTTCTCGCCCCGCACCTCAGGCGCTCCCTTCCCCGCAGTCCCCAAGGTGCTGTCCGTGCTGCCCCCTCCAGGCCGGGGCTCTTACAGCACCTGGACACGGCCATGTGCTTCCTCTCGGCGGCGCAGGTGCCGTTCCCATGGACAGTCTGTTCCTTTTGTTGACCGTGGGGTCCCTGCACCTGGCACAGGGCTGGGCGTGAACTTGGCTGGCGGGTCAGTGCGTTTGGCTTGTTTGCACCAGGAGGGTGGCCGCCTTGAGCTGAGCAGGTTGGGGCCCAGGTGTGGCCTGGCTGCTGGGGGAGGCTCAGGCTCTGCCCGTGGTCCGCAGGTCGGCTGGATATTCACAGACCTCGTCTCTGAAGACACGCGCAAGGGCACCGTCCGATACAGTCGGAACAAGGTGAGGGGCTCTCGGCTGGGCGGCTGGTTCATAGGAGGCTGTGGGCGTTGGTTTCGCCCCACTTCCCGACGAGCTGCAGTTCGGGCCGCAGTGTCTCCTGGGGCGTGGAGGCTACCATGACGTGCTCTCTCCTCAGGACACCTACTTCCTGAGCGCAGAGGAGTGCATCACCGCGGGGGACTTCCAGAATAAGCACCCCAACATGTGCCGGCTCTCCCCGGACGGGCACTTCGGGTCCAAGTTCGTTACTGCCGTGGCCACAGGTATCGTCAAGACCGTTTCGTTGTGAACGTCGCTTGTTCACTTGTCGTCCTTCACTTAGTTTCCTGAGACGCGAAGTGACTGAAGCTCTGAGCTGAGACGCTCCCTCAGGTCACACGTCGTCCTCCTGGGACCTTGTCCGGGATGGAGGCTGCATGCTTGCTTTTGCAGCTACACAGAGACCCTCTCGACCTGAATCCCGTCATCAAAATGGGGGTGTCACCTGGCTGGTGTGGCTCAGTGGATAGAACGTCGGCCCGCGGACTGAAGGGTCTCGGGTTCGATTCTGTCAAGGGCACGTACCTCAGTTGCAGGATCAATCCCTGGGTCCTGATCAGGGCCCGTCGGGGAGGCAACTAATTGATGTGTCTCTCTCACATCGATGCCTCTCTCTCCCTCTCCCTCTCCCCCTCCCTCTCTCCCTCTTTCCCCTCCCTTCAACTTTCTCTAAAAATCAATGGAAAAACATCCTTGGGTGAGGGTTAACAACAAAATGGCTTTTATCTACCTGGGTGTGCGGGTCCATTCCAGGCCATTGGGCTGTGAATAGCTGTTGGTTGTGTGGGACTTGCCTGAGCTCAGCAATGTCTGCTGTCTTTGAGGACATTCGGCTACAGCCGCTAACCCTTCCCCACTGCTGAGCAACCAGCACCTTCCGGATTTTAAGACCCCTCCCCCCATCTGCTGTTCTCGGCTCTCACAGGCTCGGGGCAACCTGCCCCTTTAATTACTGTTTCTGTAGGGAGTGACTCGGTGGCCAAAGGCATGTCTTCAGGATGACGGGCTCCTCTTGGTCTCCCTGGCCCCACACCCCACTCAGCAGCTCTGACACTCGGCCTCAGCTGTCACTGTAACTGTCACTGGAGGTTTCCGGGTGGGGATTGAGGGACATAAAGTGACGTGTGGGGGCCATGCAGGTGCAGGGAGAGCGGCGCCCTGGGCGGCCACGCTGCAGCGCCGCTGGCCCAGCAGGTTTCTCCAAGGCAGAGGCTGCGTGGGGTGACGCCGGTGCTGTCGTTGCTCTCGCTGCCATGGCTCTGTCCTGCTCCTCTCGCCCACTCCCACCTCCTGCCTCCAGATGCATCCCCCTCACTGGAACGAAAGCTTGCTGGCAGGCAGGCTCCAAACCAGTAGCCCAGGACTTGACTCTGAGCTGAGTTTGTGCGGATATTGGAGAATGTTTACCATCTTGTTTCCCGGATTCCGAGAGAGGGTGCCCTGGGTGGGGCTGCTTGAGGTGCGGCTGTGGCGGCTCCATGCCTGTGTTCAAGGCCTGGTGCTCAAGCCACTTGGAAAGATGCTGTTGGATGTTTTTGAAATCTTAGCTACAACAGGCTCCTGTCGGCTTGTCTGCTCTGTTGGTCTAAAGAGGAGCAGATGCGGGCTTGTCTGCATGTCCTATGGATGCTCACGGAAGGTCTCTCTTGCAGGCGGTCCGGACAACCAGGTCCACTTTGAAGGGTACCAGGTGTCCAACCAGTGCATGGCGCTGGTGCGGGACGACTGCCTGCTGCCCTGCAAGGACGCGCCCGAGCTCGGCTACGTCAAGGAGTCCAGCAGTGAGCAGTACGTGCCTGATGTGTTTTATAAGGTAAACACACGGTGGGCTTCCAGTGGACGGAGGCCGTGTGGACCCTGGCCTGCCGGGCCCGCCTGGTTCTGGTGCTTTCTGGCCACCTGGGCCAGTGGTCCGCTGCAGTGGTTCAGTCTCAGCTGTGGATGAAGGCGTTCCGGGGCTCGGTAGGGCCTGTAACCGGAAGTGGGCGTGGCTTCGCTGGATCTGGCGTTTAGACACCAAATCACTCGCTCTCTAAAAACAAGGAGACGTGCGTGTCAGGGCCTCCCCAGGAGTAAAGACGGAGCTGAGGTCAGTGACGGGCTCTGCGGAAGCTGCCGAGGTTTCCGCTGACGCTTCAGACAAGTGACTGTCCCTTCTAAGTCTTGGTTTCTCGTGGAAGCTGTAAAAACTGTTCTCATTGAGAAGCGCTGTCCGCGTCGACCATGACGAGTCCTGTGCTTCCTGGTGGGACCAGAGACCCCATCTCATGCTCAGCTCGGACTTGTCCCTGGTCGTGACTGAGGCCCCTGCCTGCCCCCACTCCGGGCCGCCTAGGGCTCACCTGGCACCGCCTGCGGCCGCAGGACTTTGTCTTTCTCGGAGCGCGGGGCCGCCTTTATGTCTGAAAGTACTTTGTCTTCATTTTTCAAGGCCGTTTCACTGGGTAGACAGGGCTGAAGGTTTGCGCCACAGTCACCTGACCCACAGGTTTCCCCAGGAGGTCGCTGTCACCCTCGCGGGTCCCTCTGTCCATAGCGCGGCTCTTCCCGCTGCTGAGCCGTCCTCCCGTGTCAGGGTTTTTGCCGTCTCATCGGGATGTGCCCGGGCCCTGGCACGTGTGTCCTGTCGGGTTTGTTGAGCTGCTGGGTCTGTGGGTGGATGGTGTCGTTTTGGGCCCTTGTGTTAATTTCTGTTGCTGCCCTAACACGGCTGCAGCTGGGTGGTTGTGACACACCACATGTGACTCCCCTGACCGCTTCGTGCACCTGCTCCAGGCCATCCCGGCCACAGTGGTGCGGGTCTGGCCTGTTTCACCTGAGGTGGGAGCACTGGCTCCCGGTCCCCCCCGGGCGGCTCCCAGCCTGGCCCACAGGAGCATCTGTCTCAGGCCAGCACGGCCTTGAGGGGCTCCTGTCGTTCCACTGGGCGTCCAGGTGACCCAGGTCATCTCCCGATATTCAGGTCAGCTGGGTAGTAACCTTCGTTACACCTGCACAGCCCTGTCTTGTGGGCTTCTACATGTACGTATTGTAACTCCCACATGTTCTAAAGAACACCTTCTAAGAGCAAGTTTCCAAACCGCTGCTGTTGGAAGCTGGTACACTTCTGTATCGAGCACCTTTGCTGTTTCTGCCCCTTAATTCACACGAGGGTCCTGTGGGGTTTCCAGGACCGCACCCCGTACCCCCCACCCCCGCCCGTCCTCGTGCGGCCAGGCTTCCGGGCAGCACCAGAGCCCACGCCCTTGTCCTGTTTCACCGTCCAGAACGTGCTTTCGGGATTTCGTCATTACCCTGAGGTGGCTGTGGGTGGTTTAACTCTGCCAGGTGGGCAGTGTGCTTTCCCGGTCGCGCTGTGTGCTGCTGGCATGTGCCCGCAGGCCTGTGCTCCTGCCTTGGTCTCACGCTGTTTCCGTGGGTTGTTAGCTGCGTGTTTGTAGCCCCGGAGGGTGGAGACTGAAGGCGGGCGTGGAAGCCACTGTCCTGGGCGCTGGGTCAGGTTTAACGCATGCTTGTGAGCAGCCGTGCTGCAGCGTTGGTCTGAGGAGCCCTGGTGAGAACTTCTTCCCACTGCAGCCTGTGAGGTCGCAGGTGAGGCTGCTCACGCCGTGTGCTGCCTCTTGGCTGTTCTTAGGGAAAAACAGTGCATTCAGGGTTTCACCTGCCTTTTCCAGAGCAGGTGGTGCCCGATGGGCGGGGTTTGCCGCTGTCCCAGCACCAGGCCCGGCGTCCTAAACGCTCATGCAGGCAGGAGCCCTGGGCTTCTCCGTGCTGGTGCGCTGGGTCCAGATGTGGCCGTGGTAGGGAGGGAGGCAGGAGGAACCACGATCTTTGACTTAGTGTCTTGCTCAGGAGGAGCTAAAACTGCTGACACTTTGGCAGCTGCCTAACGTAGAACGAAGGCGTCTCCTCCAGCTCCTGCACTGGCATTGCTGACGCTTGTGGAAGTGATTGCCTGTGAGATGGTGGGGCGGGGGGGACGTTGCCTGCTCTTCCCCCAGGGAAGAGGGGCCTGCAGCACCTCTATCTTCTGGGGGAGCAGAGAGGTGTGGTTGGGTAGTGGAATTTGAGAGAGAACAGCTAGACAGAGCAGCTTTAACAAGAGCCCCGGGAGGGGTCACAGCGAGCAGGTGCTGCGACTGCTTCTGCGGTCGGAGCTTCATTCAATATGAAGATGAGTTCCGATGGGCGCGTTACGTGTGAGTCGCTGCAGGTTAGGGCTTGTAGGGCGAGCGTGCATTGTTGGAAGCGGTGGTTTGGTTGGATTGGATTTGACTCCTGCCTCCTGGTCTCCTCCATCGAGAAATTGCCGCTTCTGGGGCGCCCGGGCCTCAGCAGGCTCCCTCCTCTGGCTGCCGGTGGAAGCCGGTGAGCTGGGCCAGCTTGGCCGCCGAGGAAACCAACGCAGGGCACTCCCTCCTCCCCTCCAGGCCGAGGGGGAGTCATTCGGCTTCACGGGCTGCACAGACAGACAGCTGTGTGTGGTCTCTAGGAAGGTGTCCTCTGACGGGGGCTGATACTCCGTGGAGGTAGCTGGTTAGGTGGAGCTCAGGGGGACAAGTGCTTGTTGGCAGCTCTGTCGGTTGTGAACAGAGAAGATGAGGAAGGTGTGGATACAGGCGAGATGAGCTGCAGCAGGAATTTCAGTTTCTAAACAAAAGGAGCGAGGCCGGAGGGGGCAGCGGGCTTGGTCTGACCGAGGGCTCTGCGTCCTGGGAGGGTGGCCGTGCCCGCACCCAGGTGGGTCCAAGAGCGTTAAGACAGAGAGACTTTTCCGTAAGCCCCGTCGTGGGAAGCACGGTGTCTAACTGCTCCGACTCCGTGAGTGACTACACCATGCAAGTGGTGCCCCTCAACCTCTCGTGAGAAGCCTCGGTCTCAGGAGTTCATTTCCAAAGCCATTTGAACACAGCATGTTTGACATAAATCAGGTTTACTTGTCATTTTATGATTAATGACCATATGCTAGCTGTTTCCCCCATAATTAAACTTTATGTTCCGCATCTGACAAAGCAAAACTGTGTGGAGTCTGACAGATTGGCGGTGGGTTTCCGTGTCTGTGTCCTTGTGTGCATGTGGCTCATGTGCGCATTTTCTTAGAGACACGTAAGTATTCAGTTCCATCAAGTGGGGTTTCTGAGCTGTGAGAGCGTGGGGGTGGCCCCGGGGGTCCTTCTGCCCAGCGAGTTCCCGTGGAGGCGGCACAAAGAGCTCCTAGGGATGGAAGGCGGGGCCCTGCAGGAAAAGGCTCACTTTCCTTCCTGCTTTTCACACACCTCAGCAAGAACTGTCACCATGGACCAGGGGAGACAGCTCGCGAGGGGAGAAAGGTCGCTGGTCAGCAAACCTCCACTCACCGTTGTTTCCCTTTCAGGACATAGACAAGTTTGGCAACGAGATCACCCAGCTGGCCCGCCCGCTGCCCGTGGAGTATCTGATCATAGATGTAAGTGTGTGCCCCCGGCCCCAGGAGCGCGCTGGAGCCAGGGCTGCGGGGGGAAGGCGGCTGGCGCAGGCCAAGGCCCGGGAGGGCTCCTGGCTTCCCTGAGGAGCCCTCAATTTTAAGGGCTTTTTCTTTTAGTTTTTTCCCCTTAAAAACAACTAGGTGTTAACTTCTCCCAAACTGAAGTGCAACAAAGGACCACCAACCGGTCCGCGCATGCGGGTGCAGGTGCTGCCCTGGTCACAGCTGCTCCCACGGCCGGTCCTCAGGGACCAGCCGTCATGGCCTCCAGTGGGGGGCAGTGGGGTTTCCTGGGTGGAACTCCAGGAGCCGAGAGGGCACCTGCTCCCGTGCATCTGCCCAGGGTCTCAGCTCTGCTCTGGCCTCAGGCTCAGGTCACAGATGAGGCCACAGACCAAGGCGGTGACTGACCTGACGATAGCCCGACAGCAGCAGGCAGTGCTCTGACTGCTGGGACCTGTGGGGCTGTGCTGGGCTTGGGATGGCATGTGAGGCAGGCCTGGCGTTGGAGGGCGGGCCCAGGAGCTCACCCGTCAGTGCTGCATCCAGTCGACAGCTCCCAAGAACATAGCGATTACTCAGGCCACAGGCATCTGGGTTCAGACCACCTGGGTGTGACGCAGAGGCAGACAGATCGCGGATACACTCTCAGGCGGAGTCGGCGCTGTGAAGCAGCTTCCTAAGGTCTCCCCCAGAGGCCGCCCACCTGCCCGCCTGCCCTGAGTTCTTGCCTCGTGCATGGTTCCGGTTGTGTTTGGTAGAGGAGGGAGCACGGTCCCTGTGACACCCCAGTTCCTGTGGAAGAAGTTCCCAGGCAGCAGGTGCCAGACAAGTACTAGCTCCTCGCCCCCCAGGTCCAGGCCTGACGAGGGCCATCTGGTGTCTGAAACCTTGTGACTGGGCCGATGTTCCAGGCTCCTGTGGAGGTTGTCGGAGGGGCCCACGCATCGGGCAGTCGGCCCCGAGAAGGGCCGGGAGGGAGAGGGTTGAAGCAGAGGACCCGGTACCTGGGGCCTGTGCCCGCCCCCTGGGCACCCTGATTAGTCCTGGGCTCTCCAGGGCAAGTGCACGTCAAACAAGCACTTCCCTTCGCTCCACTCTCACTCACTAGCAGGTGCTCTGCTTCCCAAAGGGAGGGACCGAGCTGTCCACGGGCTTTGTCTCAGCAGCATGGGCTGCCCTGCCATCGTCTTTCGAACCGTGACAGCGGCTAAAACTGAGTCCCGTGTATGTGTGTGGCCATCCTGAGGGCTTGACGTGTCTGAGCATTTAATCCTCTGAGCAATCTTAGGTGCAGGCGCCGGGTCAGCCTCATTTGACAGATGAGCAGAGAGGCTGAGGTTGTGTGGCCCACAAGCCACACCGCTGGGACGGACCAGTGGCTCGGGTCCACGCCCTCCGCCGTGACCCGCCCGTCTGGTCAGCGAGGCACAGCACAGCCCATTGCTGCCCCCCCCCCCCCCCCTGACCTTTTAGAAACAGCCCGAGGACCCAGAAGAGCTGCCCTGAGTCTGGCCCACAGGCTGCTGCCGCTGGTGCTGAACTGTGGAGGGAATGCTGTGGCCACCGGAAGGGACAGGCAGGCATGGCCACGCGGCTCCCGTGGGCACCACCGCTGGGTTTCACGTGCCCTCGTCATCACCAGAGCACGTCTGAGCCGAACGAGGGCGTGGCTCCCTTTGGACACAGGCTCTTGACTCCAGCTGTTCTGGGGGGACAACAGGGAGCTGTGCCCCATCTCAGGCCCCGATTCCCTTCCCGCCCTGACTCTGGAGCAGCCCATGGACTTCAGGGCTCGCGCGGCTCTCCGACCCTCAGGCTGCTCTGCAGGCCCTCAGACCCAGAGATGGAACAGAGTCTGCTCCTGAGGTGCCTCCTCGGCCTCCGGGCTGTGCCCGTGGTTCACCCTTGAGGTCGTCCAGGGCCACGGAGAGCATCGGGGGGCGGGAGGCTCATCGGATGGAAGCCGCCCCCGGCTGACCCAGGGGGGCTGCGTTGTATCCAAGGCGGCAGACAGCAGCTGCCTGGGGGCGGGGCCGTCTTGGAAGCTCCTGGAAACGGTTCTCAGCGCGCTTCCCAGGGTCAGGTTCGGAGTTCCGCTCAGGGTGGCCCAGTGGTGCCCGTCCTCGTGGGCAGGGAGGCCTCTGGCTCTGTGAGTGCTTGAGGCTCGGGCTGCTTTGTCCAGAGGGGCGCCCACACCGTTCACACAGTTCACTGACGCGGGTTTGTCTTTCTGTTCCTTAGATCACGACAACTTTCCCCAAGGATCCAGTTTATACTTTTTCTATTTCACAAAATCCATTTCCTATTGAAAACCGGGACGTGTTAGGGGAAACACAGGTAAGCTCTTGACTTTAGAAACCGAATTTGAAGTACCTGCTGCCCGTTTGTGTAGGGCCAGCGTCCTGGTCCGGCAGTGGACAGGCAGGGGGAGAGGGACGTCTGTCAGCCTGGAAGCCCTCAGGAGGCCTCAGGAGGGAGGGCTTCCGGGCCGGAACGATGCATGTTCCTGTCTCCCCTCCGCCCTCCGGTCCAGGACTTCCACAGTTTGGCCACCTACCTGTCGCAGAATACCTCCGCCATGTTCTTGGACACCATCTCGGATTTCCACCTCCTGCTCTTCCTGGTCACCAATGAAGTCATGCCTCTGCAGGTGGGGAGCGAGTGTGCCGTGAGCTGGGGGCTGGGCACAGGGCACCCTCTTCCTCTTCCTCTTCCTCTACCGCTGGAGCAGGCGGGCCAGACCCCTGCGCCCTGTGCTTGTTGATGGAGAGGTGACTCGCCCTCGGTGTCTGCCTACAGAGGCGTCCAGGTGGGGCTGTCCGCTTGGTGTGAGCGAGCCACGAGGGACGGAGGGCGGTTAGCTCGGTCCCCGGGTGAGCCCTGTCCTGGCAGCTCCAGAGCCACAGCCCTCCTTCCCCGTCTTCCCTCCCGAGCCAGCTGCTCTGGCCGTCAGCGGGCGTTGGGCGGGCACCCAGGCCCCACACAGCTGCATTTGGCACCTGTGGGACATGGATGGCGAGGAGAGGGCGAGTGCCCCGCGCAGGCACTCAGCCGGGCGGGCCTGGGTGCGGGCAGCGTCCCGCCAGGAGCCCCCGCGGCACCGGGTGTGGGTGGCCTTTCTGCCCAAGGCCCCAGGAAGCACGAGAGAAGGGGCGGTTTCTCCAGCCTCTGATGCTGACTCAGCGTGTTCCCCCAGGAAACGGATGCAGCAGAGGGGCCCCCCAAGAAGCCCAGGCTTTTCTGTCGGCTGGCCTGTGGCTGCTCTTGTATTTTACTGGCTTTGTCTGCCATTTCACACCAGGCACCGAGACACCCAGAGAGGTGCAGCTCCGGGCCCAGGATCAGCTGCCGCCATCCGGTGGGAGGGGTGGTGCAGGGCCGGGCCGGGCCCTCCCCGTCAGGGCTCCTGCGGGGCAGCAGGGACCGTCTGCGTCACTGCCAGGCATCACTTTCTGCAGGGACCGCGCCCCGCTCTCTCCTATAAAGCAGTTTAATTCTCTGCCCTTTGGCCCTGGGGGCCTGGGCTGTGGTGTGTATTGGAAGGCGGGATTGAGAAGGTAAGGGACCTGAGGAGGGGGGTGGACGCAGGACCTTGACTCCTGCCTGTCCACCTCAGCCCAGGAGCCTGTCATCTGGGTGCTGACAGATGGCTCAGTGGCAGCACGGCGCATGGGAGGAATGTAAGTGCTGGCTCAGTTTGGCACTTGTGCCTACACGGGAGTGTGTGGCAGTGTGTTTCAAAGTGACGGCCTGTGAGGGTTCCGCATCCCTTCCCAAGCGTGTGATGCTGGGGGAGAAGCCGACAGGTAGGAGCCGTCCACCGCAGGCCGCGCATGGACCCTCCTGTTGGCTTTGCAGGACAGCATCAGCTTGCTGCTGGAGGCCGTGCGGACCCGGAACGAGGAGCTCGCCCAGACCTGGAAGAAGTCGGAGCAGTGGGCCACCATTGAGCAGCTCTGCAGTAAGTGCTCCCTCTCTTCATCCCAGGACACCCCTCAGGCTCCCGGGACCAGCGCTCCCAGCTCCTGAGGCCCCCGCAGCCTGGCCGCAGACACGTGCTGACTGTGTGGCGGCCACCGGGCGCAGGGGCCTCTGCTGGGCGCACGGCTCTCGGGCTGTGAGTGCGCGTGGTGAGCTGCTCAGCTTTCCAGACTCTGGAGCAGCTGCTCGGGGTCCACATGGACTCCGATGGGCAGTGAGGTCGAGCTTAGCCGGTGGGACGTCCTCCCTGTGAGAATGACAAGCCGCTTCTCCCCTCTGCAGGCACTGTTGGGGTGCAGCTTCCGGGCCTCCAGGAGTACGGAGCCGTCGGCGGCTCCTCGCATGCTGCCGCAGCCGCCATGTGGGCCTGTGAGCACTGCACCTTCATGAACCAGCCGGGCACCGGCCACTGCGAGATGTGCAGCCTCCCCAGGACCTAGGGCTTCGGCCCTGCTGGCAGGACTGGGCCCCCGCCCGCTCTGAAGCTGGACGTGGAGACGGCCACTCTTCATGGAGGGCGGGGGACTGCCCCGGGGTCTCCCCCACGAAGCCTCGGCACCAGCTTTCCTGGAAGATGGAGCCCCTCCCAGCAGAGGGGCAGGTGCCTCGGACGCCTCTCCGCGGGAAGACCGGCGCCCCGACAGCGCCGCCTGCAGGGGAGGGCGTGCTTGCTGCCAGCCTCCCCCGTCCTCTCTGGACGCTGTTTGCTCTTGCCCCCCCTTCCCCCGGTCGTGGCTGGGCTCTTGCTGGCCTCTGTAGCCTGTTCTCTGGGCAGACCCTGGTGTGGGGGCCACTTCTCCCCCGCCCGGGAGCCATTGTCTGGTGGAAACGCAAGTGGCCACGGGCTCGCGGCCTCCCTTCTGCTTGGTCCGCAGGTCACTTTGCTGCCCACCCCTTCTCCCGCTCTCACCCAACCTCCAGGTGGGATTGAAAGTTGGCATTGGTCGTAATAACAGTTATCAGCAATTCCTGCCCAGAAGACTTTTATTTATTTTTTTAAAGATAAAAACTGCATAAAAGGGGAGTGAGAGAGACTAGTTTCCACTTCCTTCCCTCCAGGGAGTCCCTGTGGGAGTGTGCAGGGTGGTGAGTGCGGACGGGGACCCACAGTCAGTTCTTGGAAGTAAACCTTAGTGCCTGAGACTTCTGGTGGGTGCCCGGCTGCGGCAGCGGAGACCCGGCCCTCTGAGCAGGGGCACAGCCGGGCATCAGTGAGACAGCTGACTAGGTTGCCCAGGACTGGAAGCTCTGGTCCCCTTTGCCCACATACAGTTCCTTCCTGGGCCCTCGCCCGGCTCTGGCCATTGAGACAGGCCTGGGGGAGGGAGGGGCCTGGCCTGTTGTGAAACCACGTGGGTCTGCCAAGGGCACTGGAAGGCTGCCGATGGTGCGAGGTCTGGCCATCCCACGTGTGCTGTGGGGTCCCCGCACATCCTCTGGCTGGGCTGTGGCCGGGCCCTGCCCAGGATCCTGCGGGCACTGATGCCTCTTTGCCTTAATAAGAGCTGCTGACTGAGCTGCTCTGCACCCACTGGGGAGGCCAGCCCAGGCACAGCTGCTTAGGAACCCCACATCTGCCCTGGGGGGCCAGCCTGGGGGCCCTCCCCACCTCCCAGTGCAAGGAAGGCGCTCGATGTTGGCTGCGGTGGGAACAGCCCTGTCTGGCACCTCCAGGTGCACCGCACAGACTCATCTGCTCGTCTGGCGGGGGCTGATCAGGGGTCCGGCCGGGGCAGAGGGCTGGTCCGGGGGCAGGAGGGGCAGAGTAGCCGCCCAGAGCACAGCCACCTGCACAGACCGTCGGTCGCCCTCCCAGCAGCCCTGGCCTGTGGTCCCTGTGGCCAGATGGAGGCTGCAGGTGGGCCCACGCCCGCCCGCGCTCAGACCTCGCCGCCCCAGGGCCTCCGCCTGCCCAGCTAGCGTCTCACCAGCATTCTCACTCAGCCTGGCATCCGGAATCCACCTGTTCTGTGTCTTTTAGCGAAAGAAAAAGCGTTGTGATTCTCTCCTGGTTTTGAGTCGCTCTTTGTTCAGGAATGCACTTTCTTTTATTGTCCAAAGAGTCAGAGCTCAGGCAGCTCAGCCACCTCCTCCTGCACAGGGAGGGCCCAGCCCCCAGCGTCCACCTGCCCTCGTGTGAGCACAACCCTCTCTGCTACCAGGCCCCACAGCGGAGGGTGACGGAGTGAACTCCGCCGGCTGCCGGCCCGCCTCCCCCTCGGTGCTCCCACAGCCCTGCCACGCGCTTTCCCTGTCCGCAGGGCCAGCTCACTAGCCGTGTCAGGTGGGCACCACTGGAGGGTAGGGACCTCTGCCCTGCCAGGCTCCAGGGCTCTGCTCCCAGCAGGTGGGAGGTGGGGGAGGGAGAGGGGAGCCTGGCCTCCCTGGGTGCCCTTCCTGACCGTCACCCAGGTGTCACTCCTGGGCCTGCGTGCTGGGACAGGTGCGTGTGGCCAGGCAGCAGGTGAAGGGGGCAGCCCAGGAGCCCCTCAGCTGCAGGGAACAAGGCCAGAGGGACACGCTGCTGGCCTGAGCGACCTGCCCTCTGGGTTTGGTGGCAGCCTTCGTGCACCGCACACTCGGTGACTGCTCCTGGAACAGGCACATAGACACCAGACCCCCTCCCTGAGGCAGGCTATCACCAGCATGGCTCGCACCAGCTCCCACGCCCAGGTGTGGCCGCTGAGCTTGGTTCTGGAAGGAGGAAGGTTCTCGGACCTCTCCCAAGTGATCCAGCAGGTGGAGTGCACTACTTGGCAACAATCTCAGGGCCGCTCTCCTACCCTGCACGTGCACCCCATCACGGCTGTGCTGCCTCTGAGCAGCGCCTGGCACAGCCTGAAGCCCCCCCGCGTCTGGGGCCGTGATCTGTCCTTAGGAAGGTGACCCTGCCTCCAGATTTGGCACAGACCACTGGCTGCCAGGCTTCCGGCCGGGATCAGGGAGGCCCCTCTGCCCTCCTCGGGTCTGAGCCGACCATAGCCCTTTGCTCGTGCCCGGCCTCCACGATCAGCACTCCAGGCCCCCTCGGCGTTTGGACGGGCAGGTGATGCTCATCAGTCCTCGGTCACAGGTGCAGCCAGCCCGGGCCGGGGCCAGGAGCCAGCTAGCCGAGCAGAAGGTAGTGGGCCGGGGCCGCCCACTTAACTGTGGGAAAACTTGCAAGTTTGCTGAGCAGGGCAGCTCAGAACACGTGGGGGGGGGGGGGTGGGGGGGGGAGGCTTTAGAATGGGACGTGGCTAGAAAGGAGCATGGCACAATGGGAAGGTCTTCCTTGTGCCTGGTGGCCGCCTCCCAGCATCCAGCATACAAGGGGGCAAGCACTGCCAATGCCACGCTCCCACTGTCCACCCAGCACCAGAGAGGAGGACAGTGGCTGGCTGCTGCCCGGGGTTGAGTGCCCGCCTCCACCTCAAGGGCAGTGAGAACGTTTGCTGCTGCTGGTTCTGTCTTGGCAGGATCACCAGCCTCCCTGGTGCCAGCTTAACGCCAAGCCAGAGAACACCTGGCAGCTGGCCCCTTCAGCATGCCATGCCTGCCATGGCCCCGCATGCCCCTCAGGGGTGGCCTTGGAGACTGTCCCATTGGCTTTTTAAAAAATATATAGTTTTATTTTAGAGAGAAAGGGGGAGAGGGATAGAAACATCAATCATGAGAGAATCATGGGTCGGCTGCCTCTTGCACGCCCCACACTGGGGATCGAGCCCGCAACCTGGGCCTGTGCCCTGAGCGGGGATCAAACTGTGACCTCCTGGTTCATAGGTCAACACTCAACCACTGAGCCAGGCTGGCTGGGCCCACTGGCTTAGAGGAGAGGGGTGTAGCCTGCAGGCACCTTCAGGGGTGCTCCGGTCTCCACTTCTCCCCAGCCCTGGAGGATGAGGGCAGCCCTGTGGGGGCAGAGCTGCCTGCCCTCCCTCCACTCACCCCCGGCATGATGGCTGGTGACCCCCCTCATTTTCTCTACGGCCCTGCCCCCAGCCCAGAATTCCTCTGGCTTACCCCACTGTCCATGCAAACCAACACACCCACACCCGGTTCGTGTCCAGGCACGGAGGGGGCACGTCTGTCCACGTCTGGCTCAGCAGGTCAGAGGGATGGGACCCACCCCTAGGCCCAGGGCCTCTGGCTGTGGAAGCAGCAGGAGCGGCACGGCCCGCCCGCTCCCGCTCCGCAGCATCCAGGCGCTCCCAAACCCCAGCAAATGGCTGGAGGAGTGGAGCCCGGGAGGGCGCTGGCCTGGCTCCAGGGCGCGCGAGGGGGGCGGGCTTGGTGCCAGACCGCGTGGCCCTGCGCGGGCGAGGGGAGTGCGGCGGGCCCGCAGGGCACCCCAAGAAGCGCCTCCGGCTGCGCAGAGGACCGGCGGGGCGGGCGAGGACAGGCCGCGAGGTTTCCCGCGTTTGCCAAGCTGCTCGGTGTCCCCTGGACCCGGACCCGCCCCTGTATTGGCCACGCCCCCGCCCCGCTTGGCCACGCCCCCGCCGCGCCGTTTTACGGCGGAGGCCGCGCCGCAACGTGGGCGGCCGTACAGCGCCCCCGCCGCCGCCTCCGCCGGCCTCCCCCGCGCTCCCGCGCCTCCCGGGCGGCGGGCCCGCACTATGGCCGGCCTGGCGCCGCGCGTGCACTACCTGGCGGGCTTCAGCTGCCCGGCCGGGGGCCTGACGGCGGGCGGGCCCCGCGTGCTGCACCTCGGCGCGGAGGTCTTCCTGGCCGCCGGGAGGGAGCTGGTCTACGTCTACGACCGGGAGGCGCGGCAGCTGACCGTGAGCCGCGGGGGCGGGGTCCCGGGTCGGCGGGGGCGGGGGCGGGGGGCGCGCCCGAGGAGCTGGTTCGGAGCTGGAGCCTCCGCCCTCCCGCCCCGCCGGCCAGGCGGTGTACAGGTTCCCGGGGCAGGTGTGGCACCTGGAGGCGCTGGCCCTTCGCCGGGCGCTCCTCGTCCTGTGCGCGCGGAGGGGCATCTATTGCTTGTCTCTGGACCAGGCCCGCAGGTAAGGAGGGGTCGCTGTGGCAGGTTGCCATGGAGACAACACGTGCATCTCGGCGGTGACGCTTCCCTGTGTTCCCCAAGGTCTGTGAGCCAGAGTGATGGGGACGAGGACAGCGAGGCCGCCTCCCCCGTGACCCCCGTGGACCCAGACACCTGTGTGCTCCCCGACGCCACGCTGTGCGCGTTCACGGTGCTGGGCGACCTGCTCATCGCCCTGGCGCAGGGCCCCGCCCAGTGGAAGGTGCAGCTGTTTGAGTGTCCGAGTCCGGGGGCGGACCCCGGGCCCAGAGGCCAGATCGGGGAGGTGGAGCTGTCTACCCACACGCCCCCAGCGGGGAGCCCGGGGAAATCCCAAGCCCCCCACTTCCGCCCGGTGCTGTGCTGTGTGTCCCTACCCAGCTCCAGGGCTCGGCACAGCCCCCCACAGGGCCCCAGGGCCTTCACACTGGAGGGGCCCCTCTTCGGGCTCCTCTTTGGAGCCGACGCCGCCGTCCTGGAATCGCCCGTGATCCTCTGTGGTCTCCCCGACGGCCAGCTCTGCTCTGTGGTCCTGAAGACCCTGGTCACCTCCCGGTCGGCCCCTGGGGACCCCAAGGCCCTTGTCAGGATCCTCCATCACCTGGAAGAGCCCGTCGCCTTCATCGGGGCCTTGAGGACGGAGCCCTCGGCTGAGGGCCCAGAGGACGCGGACTTGGACTGCCTGGTGGCGCTCGGTCACCACGGCCGGACCCTGGCCATCAAGGCCAGCTGGGACGAGGCAGGGAGTCTGGTGCCAGAGCTGCGTGAGTACTGCCTGCCGGGGCCCGTGCTCTGTGCAGCCTGCAGCGGGGACAGCCACGTCTACCACAGCACCCCCTCCGGCCTCTGCGTGGTGGACCTGGCTCGAGGGGGCCCCCCCGAGGACCCCGTGCAGTCCGACGGCCCGGGAGGCCTGCCCCCTCTGCTGTGTCCCACCAGCCTGGGTGTCTGCAGCGTCGTCACCCTCTCCGTGTCATCTAGGTCGCCTGCAGGTATGAGCACTGTGGGGACCCGAACACCGGAGCCTGGGGGATGGGCCCCCCGTGGCAGGCTTCTCCCCGGGAGCCGGCCCTTCCCTCCCTGCCCGCCCCCGGCTGCTGGGACCCTGCAGGCGGCTCCTCCTGCCAGGCAGCCTCGTGGGAACGGTCCTTTCTCGGCGTCAGCGGCTGCCCGTGCGTCCGGGGGTTAGGAGTGGGAGGTGCCGCTCTGCCTGGTGACCAGGTCCAGCCTTGCGGGCAGTCAGGGGCGAGTTGGCCTTGACGTTTCCCCTCCGCTCACCGAGTGGCCGCCGGTGAGCCCGCTCTGCACGGGTTCTGTCCCGTGTTGGGGGACAGCGGTCTGCCCTGGCGTGTTCCTGTTTGGTGGCCCACGTGTGGGCCTGAGGCCTGGCACGCAGCGTTCTAACGTGAAAGAGACGCTTTGACAGGGAAAGGCCACTGTCCACGCAGGGAAAGCGGGCCACAGGGGAGCCCGACAGACATGGTGACCAGGAGGGTCCTGGTTTGGCCCCGTGTAGTCCGGTCCACATGCCCTGTGCCCCCGCGCTGCCACCTCCGTGGTGCCAACCTCCCTCCTGGGGCGGGCCCTGTGCAATGTGTGCACGTGAACACGGGCAGCTCTGTCAGGCCCTGGCGCGTGCCCGGCTCTCCAGTCGTCCTGGGTCCTCATTTGGTGCTGGCTTCCTGCCGGCGCTTGTCTGGGGTCTGGGGGAGCTGCCCCAGCAGCCGCCCTCTCCTGCTGACTGAGCCCGGCCCGTGTCCATCTGCAGGGGGCACCGAGCTCCTGGCCCTGTCGGCCAAAGGCCGCCTGATGACCTGCTGCTTGGACCTGAGCCGTGAGCCCGCTCAGCCCACCCGGGTGACCGCGGCGGACACGGGCCGGAAGATCAAGGACCTGCTCTGTGGGATCAGCACCGTCTCTGAGAGGTGAGCAGAGGCTTGTATCCGTGGGAGGCGGCCTCGTGTGGCCAGTGGTCCCAGCGAGAGCCCCAGATGTAGAGCTACCTGAAAAGGGGGCTTCCTCCCCCACCGTGTTCTCAGACTGCCCCCCTCTTCCCTGGAGGGGATGTGGGAGACCCCTCCACTCCGTGCTCAGTGAGGCCACCAGCAGCCTTCCTCTGGCTGAGCCCTCACCTGCCCTCCTGTGCCCCCCAGCGCGTCCCTAGGCTGCGGACCCTTGTGGACCAGGGCCCGTCCATAGTGCTGGGCCTCCCTAGGGGGGTGGCAGGCTCCCTGGCCTGGTGGGCAAGGCCCAGACGACGGGACAGCGTGGGTGGGACAAGCAAGTTGCTTCCTGAGGAGGCGGGGGCTCGGCGATTGGTTGTCGGAACAGAGTCCTGGTCCCTTCTGACCCTGCACCCCGCTCCCCGCTCCTCCCTGGTGCCCATCGGCCCTCCCCAGAGTGTCCTCCCTGAAGAAGGCCGTGGACCAGCGCAACAGGGCCCTGACGTGCCTGAACGAGGCCATGAACGTGAGCTGTGCCCTGCTGGCCAGCCGGGAGGGCGCCCGGCCCGTCTCATGCACCACGACCACGGCCTGGAGCCGCCGGGAGCTGCAGGACGTGCTGACCGCCACCTGCCTGTTGGAAAACAGCAGCGGCTTCCGCCTGGACCGCGGCTGGGCCTTGTGCGTCCAGGTGCTGCCCGGCTCCCACGGCTCGGACTCGGGCTCGGCCGTGACCTACACCGTCCCCGTGGACCAGCTGGGCCCCGGCGATCGGCGGGAGGTGACGCTGCTCCTGGGCCCCGGGGCGGACGGCGCGCTAGACCTGCCCGTGACCGTGTCCTGTGCGCTCTTCCTCAGCCTCAGGGAGGTCGTGGGCGGGGCCCTGGCCCCCACGGACCCTTTCAAGGACCCCTCCTTGGACGGGTGCCCCCCCGATGTCCTGCCGGAGCAGGGGGGTATCTGCCTGCCCCTGAGCGAGCACACAGTGGACATGCTGCAGGGCCTGCGCTTCCCGGGCCTGGCTGCGCCCCCCGTGCAGGCCCCCGCACCCTGCCACCCTCCCGGCGACCCCGTGGGCACCTTCCTGGAAACCTGCTGGCGGCCGGGCAGCGAGCCAGTGCGACCCGAGTCCCTGCGCGCCAAGTACCTGCCGCCGTCCGTGGCCGCCATCCGGGCGTCGGCAGAGCTGCTCAGAGCGGCCCTGGGGGACAGCTACTCAGGTTGGTGGCGCTGGGGACTTGGCTCTGGCCTCGGGGCCCCGTGGACACAGGCTGTGGACGTGGGCTCCTCACTGCCCCAGGGCACGTCCACACTCACGGCCGGCACCTCTGTCCCTCAGGCGTGTCCCTGTGCTGTGCCACCCTGCAGTGGCTGCTGGCCCAGAACGCCGCCGTGGACGCTGTGCGGGCCCGAGCCCTGACCTCTGTCCAGGCCGTGGCCCCGGACGGCACCGAGATCCGCCTCATCGTCCACGAGGCAAGCAGAGCCGGCCCTCCTGTCTCCGGGGAAGCCGCCTCGCTGGGTGCCCTGGTGGCCTGGGTTGTCCCGTGTGGGCCGTGCGGGTGTCAGGCAAGGCCACGGCCGTCACCTCGTTCTAGAGCGAGTGCCCCAGGAGCAGGTTCTTCCCCAGCGGGGAGCAGACGCTGTTGGTCGCTGGCCGGTTCTTGAGGGGAGTTGCCAGTGGGCAGAGACCAGCTTTGCCCAGGAGGGTGGGGGCCCACCGGCCCAGAGCTGGCACGAGGCCTCTCCTGTGCTGCAGGTGGCGGTGGCCGACCTGTGCCCGGCGGGGCCCGTCCAGGCCGTGGAGATCCAGGTGGAGAGCTCGTCGCTGGCCAACATGTGCAGGGCCCACCACGCTGTCATCGGGCGCATGCAGGTGCGTCCGCTCTGGGGGACGCGCCCGGGGTCTGGGGCGCCCTGATGGGGTGGCAGGCCAGTCCCCACCTCCTCTCTGCCTCCAAGCGCACGTGTCTTGCAGGTGAGCCGGGGGTTGGGGGGTGTGGGGAGCCTGCTGCTGACCCTCCGGCGGCCCCTGGTGGGCACCCAGGACCCGCCTGGCCAGGAAGTTAAGGGAAGACGCCCCTCTTGCCACCTGTGAGGCAGCTGGTTTCTTTACTGCCCGTGTCCCCCAGAGGATGGTGGTGGAGCAGGCCGCCCGGGGCTCCAGCCCCCCCGACCTCCGCGTGCAGTATCTCCACCAGATCCAGGCCAACCACGAGGTGAGCCCCAGTCCAGCCCCAGAGGACTCTGGGCAGGCGAGTGTGTGACCTGCAGGGCCTCCCAGCCCTCAGGACCCGCAGAGGCAGAGTGGGCTCGGGCCTCCTGCCCTGCCCGGCTCCGACCTGTCACCTGGGGGCTGGTCCCCCTCCAGCCCAGCTGTGCCCTCCTGTCCTGAGGCAGCTTGTCCCACACTTAGAGGCCACAGAGGAGTTTTCCTGGGCTGCCCCCCACGTCTCCAGTGGGGTTTGTGGGTGACCGGGGGGCAGGCAGGCAGGAGCGTGGGGGCCTAGCTGTTGTCACTCACCGCCCCCCCCCCATTGCAGACGCTGCTGCGGGAGGTGCAGGCCCTGCGGGACCGGCTGTGCACAGAGGACGAGGCCAGCTCCCAGGCCACCGCCGAGCGTCTCCTGCAGGTGTACCAGCAGCTCCGCAGCCCCCGCCTCCTCCTGCTGTGAGAGGTGGGCCCCGCCCCTCGCCCCGCCCCCCCCCCCAAGGCTGCTTCCCGCTCCTGAGCTGGCGCAGGTGCCGGCTGCGTGTGGCTGTGGAAGGCCAGGGCGGGCTTGGCTGCCGACAGCAGGGCGCAGACACCTGCCCGATGGCCACCTGGCCTCTGGACGTGCTCGGAGAAGGGGTCAGAGAGCGCCTTCTCAGGGTAGCCGAGCTGGACGCTTGCCCTGCCTCTGCTGGCCGCCCCCCCCCCCCCCCCCCAAGCCTGTCCTGTCCTGTCCTGGGTTCAGGGCCTCGGCCCATCCATCCTCTCCCTCCACAGCTGCCGTGGGCTCGCCCTCAGCCTTCTCTGCTGGCAGCCTCCCCAGACGCGGGGGCTGGGTCAGCGCCGTCCCCTCCACTCACGTCCAGCACAGGACGAGGGCCGGCCCAGCGCAGGAGCGGCGTTGCCTGGGCGGCTATCGGAAGCCACGGAGCCGGCTCGGGACCAGGCTGGGCGGGACCGCCTGGCTGTCGCTGTTCCTGGGGGCACTGCCCGTCCACCTGCCTCGTCGCCCACCCGGGAGCCTTGGCCCTGCTCCGGCACCGCTGGAGTCCCCGGGGGGCTCCCTGTGACCAAAGCACAAAGACTGGGGGTGCTCCTAGGTGGCCAGTCGCCTGGACACCCGTCACCCGGCGCCTGTGGCTGGGGCCGCCCAGTGCCCTGCTCTGTACTCCCGGGCTGTGGGGGGGCCCGGCGGGTGCGGGCATGCTCCGTGGGGAGGTGACTCCCAGGCTGTGGGGGTGCCCGGCGGGTGCGGGCATGCTCCGTGGGGAGGTGACTCCGGATGTCACTTGGTGCTTCTCTGTGGGGCCAAGGGCCCCGCTGCTGCCACAACACGCCTTCCTGTGAGCCCTCGACTCCGCCCCTTTGTTACCCCCCCCCCCCCACGTTGGGTGGGGCTCTGACCCGGGTCCTGGCACCCCTCGTCCCGCACCCGGTGAGCCCGGCCCTGGCCTCTTTGTGCCCTGGGGTTGAGATCAAGCTACACGTGGGATAAAGGGGAGAAAACACGTCTGAGAAGAGGCAGGACACTCGGGACAAATGGGCACAAGCCACAGGGCGGGCTCAGCCCGGCTGTGACGTGTGAGCTCGTGAACACGACCTGCGCTCAGGACCACCCGGGCAGGCGCAGGTGCAGGGTGGGTGCGGCCGCACAGCCAGGAAGTACAGCGTGACGCTGCTCCGGAGCCACCTGCACCGAGCCCTCCCCGGCCTGGGCCACTGTGGCCTCCACTCGAGTGGCTGTGAGGCCCTGCCCCAGCCTCCTCCCAGGGGAGCCAGGCCGTCGGCCCCCTCTATGGTGTCCACGGCCGAGGCGGGTGGCACAGGGATCCCGGGCCTAGCACCACCTTCCCAGCCTCCTCCCAGCACCACCAGGGGGCAGCACAGGCTGCAGCTGGGCACAGTCTGTCCCTCCCTCAGTTAACGGGCCTAATGGGAAGTGGGCCAGGGGGTCCTTGGGTAGGGCCTGGGGGTGACATAGCAGGTCCTCTGTCCCAGGACTCCTCCCAGCCCGCCCTGTCCTTCCCTTCTCCCTGGCCATGTGTCTGACTTCCCGGCACCCACTCTGCACCCCGTGCCCCAGGGGAAGGGCAGCGAGAGCATCTGCCAGGTGAAGACACCTGTCTGGGGTCTCGTCCTCCCTCTGGGCTCTGGGCCTTGGCTCAGGCTGCCCCCCCAACCCCCCATCGCCCATCCTTAAGGTCCTGACCAACCCCAGGGGCAAGCCTCCCACCTGCACCCACCTCGGAAGTCCCAGGTCACCCAGGCAAAGGCTGAGGGGGGGGGGGGGTGTCCTTGTGAGCTGGGGGCTCTGGGCAGCAGTTGCTGTGGGGGGCACACAGGTGGGCGTGGTCACACCCCTGGGCCACAGGGCAGCCAGGTGCGGGGCGAGGCAGGTGGGGGTTTCTGCACAGGTGGGATGGGCTTGGCCCCAGAGCCCCTTTCCTGGGTTGGGGGTGACTGGGTGGCAATGAGGGAGCTTCCGGAACTGAGCGAGGGTGGGTGTCACTTGTCCATCAGATGTTTCCAGGATCCCCAAGACCCTGCGCAGCCTGGGTGCAGTGATGCTGGGGACACACTCACCCCCGACCCCTCACTGGCCTGCCTGTCTTGGCCACCCAGTGGCCTCAGACCCGAGGGCGTCTTCTTCCCGGGGTTTGGGGACAAGAGGAGACCCCGAGCTGTGGTTGTGCAGGATGGGGTGGGTGCCGGCTGGACCCTTATCCTGGACGGAGGAGGCCCAGACCCTGCGCTCCGGAGAGGGGTGGAGAGGGCCCGGCGCACGGCAACCAGGAGGGCGGGGCCCAGGGCAGACCCTCCCGCCCATCCGCGCCGCTGCCTCGAGCCACCAGCCTCTGGACAGACGGTTTAATGGGGACACGGGCGTGCTCAGCACTCCCAGGGCTCAGTACTCCCAGAGTGCGAACCCCGCAGGCGCGTCCGCGTCCGCGCGCAGCAGCCCCGAGGCGCCGCCGCGCAGGTACTTGCCGCTCCGGGCGCGGATGGCCAGGCGGCCGCGCTCGCGGAGCTCGAAGAGGAAGTCCTCGGGCCGCTCGCCGTCGCTGCACACGCTGCCGTGGCTGCCGGTGCGCCAGAACCCGCCGCGGCCTGCGGGCGAGCGCGCGTGGGCGGGGCGCTCCAGGGCCGCGCGCCCCCACGCCCTTCGGGCTCCCCGAATCCAGCCTCGCGCGCTCTCGGCCCCGCCTCGCGCCCCCGCCCCGCCCGCCCGGGCCCACACCTCGGATCTGGTAGGCGCCGTCGCTGAAGCTCAGGTGGAAGACGTCGTAGACGGAGCGGTTGGTGTCCAGCTGGTTGGAGCCGCGCCGGTGGCACACGAAGCCGTCCAGGCCGCGCAGCACCAGGATGGGCCGGTTGATGAGCTTGAGGACGAACTCCTCGTCCTGGCCTGCGGGGAGCCGTCCCGTCCTGGCCTGGCCGCTCGGGTGGAAGGGCTCCCCCAGCAGACTCCGCTCCGATTCGTGGGCCCAGACCTGCTGTCCCACGTGCCCTGGCGAGGGGCCTGCGCCCTGGGCTTCCCACAGGTGCCATGATGTGGGCCAGCAGGGGTGGCAGGTGCCAGGGACAGCGCCCGCCCTCGGGGAGGGGAGGCGGGCTCATGGTGGACACAGGGCCCCTGGGCAGGCGTTGTCCCGGGCAGAGGGCCCAGCCCGGCATCCCAGCAGGGGGGAGCGCTCACCCACGAAGTCGCTGATGGCCGCCAGCTGTCCGTTCTTCTTCATGCACACGTAGCGCCCATTGCTGGCCTTGAGGGCCACCCGCCGGCCCCGCCACTCCACCTCGAACATGGTGCTGGCCGAACTGAGGGGCAGGACGCGGGGCTCAGGGCCAGGGCTCCCAGCCCCCTCAAGTCCAGTACCGCGTCCCAGGGGGAGGGACAGGCACTTGCCTTCCACTGATATGCCCACCCCATTCCATTAAGAGCTGTCCCCCACCCCAATAGGCATTTCTCCCTGGCTGGGCTGCTACAATATCCTAGTGATGGAGGAGGTGGTGATGGAGGTGGTGGTGATGGAGGTGGAGGAGGAAGTGGGGGAGGTGGTGATGGGGGAGGTGGTGATGGAGGTGGAGGAGGAAGTGGGGGAGGTGGTGATGGGGGAGGTGGTGATGGAGGTGGTGGTGATGGAGGTGGAGGAAGAAGTGGGGGAGGTGGTGATGGAGGTGGAGGAGGTGGAAGTGAAGGTGGTGGTGGACGTGGGGATGGTGCCCTCACACTTGCGTGGCTGTGGCCTGGATGCCCCCGTGGGTGACCAGGGTCCAGTAGCCTCCGGTGCTGGAATAGAAGGTGCACTTCTTTGTCTCCCGGTCAGTTTGCATCAGGAAGGTCTCGTGGTCCAGCTCTTCGTCTTGGTTGGCTGAGACGTTGACCCCTGCAGGGAGGAGATGGGAAGCCCCTCACGCCTCTCCCTGGGCGGGTGGGGAGCAGACGTGGGGAAGCGTGCTCCTGGGGCAACCCCGAAGCCAGAGCGGCTCATCAAGAACCTGAGAGGGTTTAGAAGGCACCTCTCCAGGGTCTGGGAGCTCTGCCCCAGGGCCACATGGGAAGTGGAGCCCACACACCTCCGACCACAGCCCAGGAGCCAGGCCCTGGCTAATCAGCAGGTAATCTGCATCCCCCTCGGCCTCTATTTACATCTCGGCCCTAAGCTGCTATGTGGGCCCGTGAGGTCCCTGCCCTTCCCAGTGCCACAGCCAAGGCCTGGGGTCCACTGGGCAGGGGCTGAACCTGTGTCACCTCCCCAGCCTCCCACTCACATGTGGGGTCTCCCAGGAGTCCCAGGGGAGGGCAAGGCTACCCACAGCACTGCCTGGGGTTCAGATCAAGGGTGGCGAGTGAATGAAAATGGTCCATACAGCCCACTCCTCACCACCATCATCCTCACCATCTCCAAACCAACACCACTGCCAACCTCATCAACACCAACATCACCACCACCACCAACGCCACCATCACTACCAACCCCCCACCACCAACGCCACCATCACTATTAACACCAACACCACCAGAATTGCTGGTAGGACCCCCAGCACCATCTCTGTCACTTCGGCCCCCTCACCACCAGCACAGCCACCTCGTCTCCCACGCCCCACGAGGCTGCTCACAGCTGGACACGCGCAGGTGCTGTGCCCACCATCTCCTTTGACCCAGAAGCAGCTTTTTCGCATTCTAACCTGCATTTCGCTGACAAACCAAGCACCTGGGCCTGGCCCGGGCCGGATGCCGGGGTAGCTGGACTACAGGCCTGTGGTGGGCGGGACAGGGCTGTGCACCCTCCGCTGGAGCCAGGACCAGTGCTAGGGTGTTTGCGGGATCCCCGCCCCCCACACTGGATGGGCTGAGGGCCCTGACTACAGGCAGGGCCCCTAAAGCCAGAGTGGGCACCCTCCCCGGCGCTCATGCTGGGCCTCTGCCCTCTGGACAGGGTGGCACTGTGCCAGGTCAGGGTGTGTCAGCCACTCCTGGGTGTACAGAGCCAGGAGCCCAACCCAGGGGGGCAACTGAGACCGCTGGCCTGGGGCCCGGCCGCACCAACCAGGCAGACAGTGCCTTCCCCCAGCACAGGCCGGGAGGGGCCATCTGCTCCCTGCGTCCCCCAGACGGGAAGGACCCCAGGCTCCCTCTCCTCCCCACTCCTGGGGCTGGACAAGGACCCCAGGTCAGCTGCACGGGGGCATGGGAACTGCTGCTCTGCCTCACTCGGGTCCTGCTGGCTCCCTGCCCTGGCCGCGGCCCCGCCCCAGCCTCCTTTAAAGTTCAGAAAGTGGGGTGGTGAGTGGGCAGGGGGCCTTGCCCACACCCCGCTGGGCACTGCCATGTGGCTCTCAGCAGCTGCCCAGCTGTCTTGAGACAGAGCCCCTTGCTTGTTTTTTAAATATATATTTTCTATATTTTTATTGATTCAGAGAGGAAGGGAGAGGGAGAGAGAGAAACATCCGTGATGAGAGAGAATCATGGACCGGCTGCCTCCTGCACGCCCCCCACTGGGGATGGAGCCCACAACCCGGGCCTGTGCCCCGACCGGGAATCGAACCCTGACCTCCTGGTTCATAGGTGGACGCTCAGCCCCTGAGCCCCGCCGGCCCGGCCAGAGACCCTTCCTTCTGACCCCAAAGCCAGCAGCCCTCCACGGGGCCCCACACGTGGCCCACAGCCCGTGCACCACCACACACGTGTTCACCACCAGACACGAGCCCCCCCCCCCCCCCCCCCGTGTGACCCTCTCGCGGAGGCGCCTCACCTTGCCGCACCGACACGTAGCGGCGGTTGGCAGCCACCAGCACCACCTGCGGGTGACTCTCCTCCAGGTCGAACAGCTCGTCCTTGCCCGGCCGCGTGTTTCGCCCGGCCCTGAGCATGCCCGTGGGCCCCACGGGCGCCAGGTAGCGGCCGTCGCAGTCCTTGAAGGCCAGCTTGCCCGCCTTGAACTCCAGCGTGTAGCGGGCGCGGGCCTCGGGCTCCCAGACCAGGCGGCCGTCGCTGCGCAGGTAGCGGCTGTCACAGGCCCGGAGGCAGTACCGCCGGTTCTGGAAGACGAGGGTGACGAGCGCGTCCACGCCCCACGGCGTGTTGCTGTCGGCCGCCATCTCGTCCTCCTGCGGGCACAGGTGCACGTAGCGCCGCCGGCTCACGCTCAGCAGGTGGGCCTGGGGGTGGATGGCCAGGTGCACGGTCCACAGCTCGGCCGGGGAGACGGCGGTGGCGAAGCAGGACAGCCGGTCCTCGGTGCCGCCGAAGAAGCGGCCGTGTGGCTCCGACTGCAGCGCCCAGCGCCCGTCGGGCTGTGGCAGGACCAGGAAGCGGCAGTCGCGGCCCGGCCGCTCCGCCTCGCAGGCCACACGCCCATCCTCCTCGGCCGACAGGTAGCGGCCCAGGTGGCTGCTGCGGAACAGCACGGCGGGGCCCTGGCCGGGGTCCGGCTCCAGCACCCATATCTGCTTCCGCTTGAGGCTGGGCGCCGAGGCGTTGACCTTGAAGCCGAAGCTCTCGGCTGTCAGGTAGCGGTCGGTGTCGTTGACGAGGCCAAACTGGATCTTCAGCACCTGGTGGAGGCCGTTGGTGGGCATCTCGGACGGGGACAGCCGGCCAGGAGCCTGGGCGGCGCGCTCTGCGTTCACGAACCCCGATGGCCCCCAGGTGCCTGGCACGGCTGGGCTGGCCCGCGGCCCTCAGGCCCTGCCAGCGTCATGGACCCGGGTGCTGCCTCTGACCAGTGGCCGTGGGCCCGGGCAGCTCTTACATGGCCAGCGGGCAGCAGAGGGCGGGTGGGAGGCGGATCAGAGCTGGGCCGGCTTAGGGACAGCGGCTGCCTGTCGCTACCCCAGCTTGGATTTCAGCCACTCCCGGGCTGCACGGGCTGGAGCGGGGCCCCGGGGCTGGGGGTGCCCCCGCCAAAGCCCTGACCACCTTCGTGCCCCCCCTCTTCCCGGGGCTGCTGGGGCCCAGGCTCGGGCCCTGTGTCCCGCCTCGTGGCCTCTCCCCTCCCGGCCCCACCCCGGGCCCCAGACCCCCAGCACGGCCTCACTGCCCAGCACAGCCCGTTCCCTGCGTAGAAAAGGCCGCGGGTGGAAAACGGCGCAGTGGCAACCCGATCAGAGCCGCCACCCTCGCCGCCGCCAGCGCCCGCAGATCCAGTTACCGCTTCTCTGATTCCCACCACCAGGAGCCCAAGGCCCCCGCTCGGCAGCCTGCGTCGGTCAGGTGCCCCGGGGCCGCCCCTCAGTGGGGCCTGCAGCCTGCGGCCTGGGCCTGGTGCTTCCCAAGGGGGGCAGGCTGGAGAGTGGCAGGCGGGGGTGTCGGTGCCCGTGAGCGGCCCGGGCACCCGTCCTGGCACGGGAGGCACCCAGACCCCAGGCAGCTGCTCACTGTCCCAGGGGCCACGGGCGATGGCAGCTGTGATGGAGGCAGCGACACCTGCTAGAGGCTGCACAGGGGAGAGGACACGGGAGGCGGCAGCGGGGACCCAGCTGACTCTGCGCCCCGAGCGCTCCAGGGGCCCCGGGCTCCCCCTCGTCCCGCCTCCGTGGGGAGCTCTGCTCAGGCCAGCCTTGCTGGGGCGGCCTTGGGGGCCCAGAGCAGCCATCCTTGCAGCCAGAGAAGCTGGCCTGACTGTGGGGTCTTCCTGGGCCCGGTGCAGGGGGCCATATCGGGATGAGCCACAAGAGGGCACCCCACACCCGGCACCTCCCAGTCCCAGTGGTGGGGGCGTCCCCTGCACCCCTCCCTGTGGAGCCCCGGGGCGTCCTGGGGGGCCTGCAGAGCCTGCACGCCCGGCCGCTGCGCCTGTCTGTCTCCTGCACCTGCCTCGGGGGCTGAGCGCCAAGAAGGGAAACCAGAGCTGCCCGGCCTGGGCCTGGGCCAGCGCGTCCTCTTCCCCTTCCCAGCGTGTGACCCTCAGGCTCCCCAGGACCAACCCGGACCAGGGGCACTTCCAGCCACGGCTCCGGAGTCTCGCTCCATCTCGGGCCTGAGGCCTGCACCCCTCCCCAGGCCATGACGGGCCCCCTGGCAGGGGTCCAGTGGATTGAAATGGACTTGGGCTGAGCATGTGTGAGCCCAGGGGGGTGGGCAGGTGGCACAGGGGGGCACCGTCAGGAATGGACCACGGTCAGGAGTCCTCCCTCCATCTCCCAGCTCTGGGCAGCCATCAAGCCTGGCACATGCAGACTGAGGAGCAGACCAGGGACCCAGCCAGGCCTCGTGCAGAGCGAGGCCCCTGGACCGTGGTGCTGTCCGGACCCCAGTCTGTGCGCGGGGCCCGCGGGGTAGCGGTGCCCACGGCCCCTCCTCGCACCCTGACCCCCGCCAGGCGCGGGAGGGGCACCCGAGAGCCGGAGGCTCATTAGCGTGACTGGCGCTGGCAGGTGCCGAGGCAGCAGGTGCTTGGGAGGGAGCGGCCGCCAGGCGCTAAGCGGGCCTGGCTCCGGGTAGCCTCTCGGCGGCAGAGCCAAGTGGCTGTGGCCTCTCCATCCTGGGCCCCCGTCCCAGGCGGAGGCGGGCGGCTCCTGGGGTGGCCGTTCGGGTCCTGGGGACTCTGGGAGGTGGGCCTCTCCCTCGGGACCCGAGGCCCTTGCCCAGCTGCCTGGGACCCCTTACTGGGACCTCCAACGTTCTGGCACATGGTAGGTGCTTACTAAGTCCCTGTGAATGTTTGATGTGGAGGCTCTTGTATGATGGGCTGGGCCCCCCAGGTCCCCACGGATGGCCGTCTGCGCGTGCGTGTGTGCGAACCCGTGTGTACATGTGCGTGTGTGTACATGCCCGTGTGAGTACACACGCACAGGCCGTGCACCGCACTAGGGGGGCTGCTGCAGGGCCCCCGATGCACCTGCTTCCCAGGCCGGGCCGCACCCTCCCCTCATATCTCCGAGGCCACGTGCAGTGCCCTCGTGGGACCTCTGGGACCCCTGGCTCTGACCCAGGAGCCCACATAGCCGCTCCCTCGGGCACACAAACATGCCGCTGCGTCCTGTCCACCTGCCCCTCCGGGAGTCCGTCCACCCAGCCCCGCTGACCTCTGAACTGACAGCCCCCTCCCGGGGCCTGACGTGCAACCGGCGTGTGCCCACTGCCCGGGCTGCCCCCCTCAGCTGCTGGGCCAGACCTCAGGCCCTGAGGCCCCGAGCGGCCATCTAGTGAGCAGCACCCTGGCCCCTGCCCCAGGGAGTGACCACGGTGGATGGACACGGCCGGGGGACCCTCATGGGGTTCTCTCAGCTGTTGGGAGCCCCCAGCAGACAAGGCCGGGCTGGCCCTCGGCGCTGGCCCCTCTTAGGAGCAGCCAGTGGGGCCGGGAGCAGACAGGGCCGTGCTGGGGAGACAACTGCTTTCCCGGAAAGCTGGGGGATGTGCAGGCCTGGCCCCCCAAAAGGTCCCCCTCCCGCTCCCCCCAGGCAGGCCCCTCTGGCCACTAGAGAAAGGACCCCTGCCTTGGGCGGTCTAGACCACCCGCCCTGGACGCCAGCGCCAGCCTGGGCTCCTGCCAGCATGCTGCTTGCTGCCATGGCGACCGGCACGTGCTAGGCTGGGTGCCCGGGCAACGCTGATGCCGGTGGTGTGAGCTGGCACAGGCCTGGGTGTGTGGGTGGGGGCGGGCGGGGGGGTTCCCGCCTCGGCTGGCCCGGGGCCCTGGAAACTGGGAAGTGGCCCAGGGCAGAGCCCCGGCAGCCACAGGCTGAGGGGCCTCCACGGTCACAGCGTCCCTGACCCGGGTCGTGGCCCCGCTCTGGGTGCCCCCAGCAGCACAAGCCCAACGCCCACCCACTTCCCAGAGCCCCTCGAACCCGGCCCCGGCCCTGGCCCCTGCTGCTCCGGGGCACTTGGGTGCTGCCCTGCCCGGCACTCTGCCCCCCAGGCTCAGGCCTCCAGGCCAGCACCTCTGTGCCTCTGAACCCGAGGCCGGGCCCCTGTGCCGATGGCCTGCTCCCGGGGTCCCCCCTGGCGGGCGCCCAGGCCCCGCCTCCTGCATGTTCCTGCGGCCTGCTGGGTTACCTCATGATTTTTTCATGGTGAGCTCGCCACCCAGTTCCACTTACACGCGGGCGGGGCGCCTTCTCTTACTCCAGCCTGGGGGGTTGGTTTACGGGAGGCCTGCAGGCGGTTTAGGGTAACAGCTCCCCTCTGCGGGCGGGGGGCAGTGCTGAGATGAGCTGTGTGGGGAGGGGCCCCACGCCTCAGTGGGCACAAACCCTGGGGCGGCCCAGCCTGCACCTCCTGCCTGCTCCACGTGAAAACCCACCCCAACCCCCACCTCCAAGACCCTCCCCTCCCCCACCCTCTGCCCCCTTTGCCCGTCCACCCCCACCCCCACCCCTAGGACCCTATGTCCCACCCCCTTCCCTGGACTTGGCAGGGCGGTCCCTTGAAATACTGGCTTTTGTGGATCCTCCTGCCTAAACACAGACAGAGCTGTGCCGGGCGGGAAGCGGCCGGGGCGTCAGGGTGGAAAGCTGGGCAGGCTCCGGCTTTGTCTCCTGTAAAACCGTCAGGGGGCGATGTCTGGTGGGGGAGGGGCACCTTGTAGGTGACAGTGAGGCCAGAGGCTCCGCTAAAGACACGAGGCCAGCCTGAGGCCTCTGAGCAATCCAAGATCGTTCACACCCAAACCCCAGGACCTTTGCACATACCCAGGACACGGGAATGCCTCAGGGCACAGGCCAGGTTGTGGGCTCCATCCCCAGTGGGGGTCGTGCAGGAGGCAGCCGATCCATGATTCTCTCTCATCATGGATGTTTCTCTCTCTCTCTCCCTTCCTCCCAGAAATCAATAATAAAAATATATTTAAAAATCCTGCTGACAGCCCAGCCTGTCCTCCTGGCTGGATGCCCACCCCCCCCCCGCCCCCCGCCAGCCGGCCGGGGGCGGTGCTGAGGGGCCGGGCGGGTGTGGGTGGGGCTGCTCCTGGGGTCCTCCCTGTGCTGATTCACGCCCACAGTCCCTGGTGGACACATGGGTGGAGTTGACTCACCTGTCACCCAGGCAAGTGGAGGTGCGGCCTGGCCACCTGCCCACGGGCGTCTCCTGTCCTTCCTCAGCAGGACCCAGCCCCACTTGGCTCCCTCCTGCCTCCTGCCTCCTGCCCTCTGCTCCTCTCCCCGGCCGCCCAGGGCCTCCCAAGGCCCCCAGGACCCTGCAAGACTGCAGACCCCTGAGGCTACCCTGACCGTGCCCACGCCCCTCTGTCCCCGACCCTGCATCGCACAGCCTGAGGGGCTGCACAGCCGGGGTGGGGGGGAGGGGGGCACTCATAGTCCCACCCCCACCTCTGCTGCACCTTCCCGCTCTGCGACCTGGGACCCGCCCCGACCTCGCTGAGCCCCCTTTCCTTCCCTGAATTACTGGGCGCTGCCGGGTCCTGGCCAGACACACACCAGTCCCGGAGCAGCCCCAGCCTGGGGTGCAGTCCGCCCTGCACAGAAGGGGTTCCACACAGTGGGGTGGGCTGGCTCTCCCGCCCGTGGCCCTGAGTGCGGGCTGGACGGTCCCGCCTTCCCTCCCCGCGTCAGCGCCGCCGAGGTCACCGGCCACGCCCAGGCCGCTCTGCGTCACCTCGGGGGGCGGTGACTCACCGGAGGCGGCGGCCGGCACCTCCCCAGACCCAGGGGGGCCCCCCCGAGGTCGGGGTGGGGGTGGGGGGCAGGCAGGTGCGGCCGGACTCCCGGCTGGGCCCAGTGGCAGCGCGACCCCCTGGCGGCCCACCTGGGCACGGCACCGGCCTCTCCGGGCGCAGGGCGCCACCTCCCGGCCAGGCCTCCAAGGTCGCTGCCCGGGCTCCTGGCCGTGCCCGGCGGGGCAGAGGAGATGGGGGTGCGGTGGGCGCAGGGGCGCTGGCCCCGGGTCTGAAACCCGCTGACATTAGGGGCGCAGAATGGCCGCGGGGGGCAGGGCGACCCGGGCTCCGGCCCCAGGGTGTGCTGCTTGGGGGCCGCCAGCTGGTTTCCAGCCGGGGCCCACCCCGTCTCCCGGGACCCCATCCCTCCCGGAGGCCGAGCCGGCGCTGGGACGGGTTCCCGCGGGCGGGGGCGCCGCGGGGTGTACGGACTCAATGGGGCCCTGGGCCAGGCCTGGGAGGGGTGCCCCGCGGGGTTCACTCCGTGCCCAACCGCAGGGAGGGGGGGAGCCGAGTGCAGACGCGCCCCGAGGGGCACCTTCCCGCGGAGTCTGCGCGGGGGATAGGGGGGTGGATGAGGCCAGGATGGCAGGTCAGGACCCCACGGGGCGAGGGAGGGCGAGGGGGCCGGGGACAGAGAGGCCAGAGAAGCAGCCTCCGGCCGTACCCCTCTCTGGCCTCCTGCCCTCTGCGTGGGACTGGACGCGGTGGCGGTACAGGCCCCAGGCCTCCTCTAGCCCAGGAACGCGGCTGGCTGCGTGCCCGCCCCACAGTCTGGGCCAGAGTGGGAGGCGCAGGTGGGGTGGCCTACCTGTCCCGCCCGGAGCTGGGTGGGGAGAGGGTCGCTGGGCAGTGGGGCTCCTTTCCTCTGGCCCTAGGGCCTGTCCCCCTGGGCACGCTGGGGTCAGGGATGGGTGACAGCGGACAGCCTTTCCCCTGTCCCCCTTCTGCCTCCCAGCGCCGCTCCCCCCTCTCCGCCCCCCACCTCCCTTCGGGCTTTCTGGGGGTGTTGGTCCCAGGTGCTGCCCCGGGGACCCGGGCTTCCCCATCACGCTGGGGAGCCTGACAGTACTCAGGTGGGAAGAGGGTGCTCTGGAACCCTTCCCGGAGGAGGCAGCTTTCCAGGCAGACGGCCGCCAGGTGCTGGCCCGCGGCCGGAGGCAGGGCCACAGGCTGCAGAGGTGGAGGGTCCGGCCAGAGACCCACAGCCCCAGGCAAGGGGCCCAGGCTCCATTCGAGGCCGAGGCCGTGGGTGATACTAGGAGCAATTGTGGGGAAACAGGAGGTGGGTGGACGAGGAGGGGACCCCACAGCAGGCCAGGGGTGTGCGGGCAGGCTGAGGCCTGGTGGGCACCCTGGCTCTGGCTTTGGCCACGCGTGGAGGCACAGGACTGTGGATGAGAACCACTGAGGGGAGGGAACGAAAGGCCAACCCCAGGCAGTGGCTGTCATGCTGCCAGGGGGTGTGGCCTGGGAGTCCTCCCAGGAAGCTGACCCGAGAGCTGGGCTGGGTGAGCGAGGCCAGAGGCCTGGAACCCTCAGGGTGAGGCCGGGAGGAAAGGGTCGCTGGGCCAGCCCATGGCCTCGGGTCCAGTGCGGGGCCACCAGCCTCGGAGCCTCTGCTGGGCCGAGGCCCTCACTGAGCTGGGGGGGGGTGGGGGCGGATGGCTGGGGCCTGGGGCCTGCTGCCCCACAGTTGGGACATGGGAACCTCACAAACTCCCACAGGGCCTGACCTCCAATGGCCTGAGCCCCCCGTGAACTGGGCAGAAGGCAGGAGGGATAAAGCAAAGCAGGGAAACCCCTGAGATTGGATAAAAAGTAAAATGATGGACACATGCTTAGGTGGGTGCAGGATCAATTAACATGATGATGAAGGAATCTGTGGTCTCTGTCCCGGCGCCAAGCACACCTGGCCGTGCCCCAGGGGCTCCAGATACAGGGAAGTCACAAGTTACCCAGACATTTCAAGGGTCTGTTATCATAGATGCAAAAAGACAGAGGCTCAGTTAAGGTAAAGGCTGACCTTGTCAGTGAAGATACTGGGCCAGGACGTAACTGCCCGCCATCACTGCTTTAGTTAAGGTTTAAATTCAGACCATCCTTTGTGGTGACTTTAGGTCTCCGAGTCTGCAGGACGGCCACGCAGGCCTCCCCTGAGCTGTCAGGTCAGCATGTGGCCCCTTTCGTCCACACCCCCCAGCAGCCCCATCCGGGGGGCGGTGGTCACTGGGGACCGACCTCCAGCCTTGGCCTGCTCGTCCACTCTCGGCCTGTCTTCTGTCCCAGGACCCACCCAGGGGGACGAAAGGACTACAGGCCAGGCGGGGCCTCCCGGAGGGAGGGGCGTGCGGAGGTGGTGACCCCGATCGGGGAGCACCCCTGAGGCTGAGCGGGGTGAGGGCGGGGTGTCCGAGGGAGGAAGAAGGGCAGGACCCTGACTGGGTAGCCGGCGGTGCCCAGGACCCCAGGACCCAGACAGGCCTCGGCGCCCCGCCCCGCCAGGGGCGCCCCCTCCCTGGGTCGCAGCTCCTCCGCCTTTGAACGGATGGAGGCGGAAGGAGGCTCCCGAGATCACACCCGCCAGAGGCGGCCCCGAGCCGGGGCACCGCGGGCTCGAGCCCAGGCACCCGCCCTCCGGACGCGAAGGCCACGCCGCCTGGGGCAGCCGCGACCCCCCCCGCCGTCCCACCCCCCAGCTCCAGGAGGGGGCGCCCTGCGCGTCCGGCCCGAAGCTCCGCGGTCTTGGGCGAGGCCTCGCGGCTGCGAAACGAACAATCTCGGTGCCGAAGGCGGTGCTCCCGCGGCTCCCAGGGCCTCGCTCCGCCGGCCGGCCCGCCGCGTCCCCTCCCCCCGGCTCCGCACCTCCCCACCCGTGGCCCCCGGACCCCAGGGGTCAGACACCCCCTCCGGCCCCGGAGCTGCGGGCTCCCCGGCCCCGCCCCCACCGCCCCTCGGTCCGCAGGCCAATGGGCGGCCTCCGTGACTAAATAAGGCGAGGAGCGCGCCCGGCGCCCCGTCCGTTACTTCCGTCCCCTCCCGGCCAGTGACTCAGGCCGGCGGCGGCGGGCGGGGACGGGGCGGCCGGGACGCGGTTTCCCGGGCGGCGCCGAAATCGCCAAATAAGGCCGAGCCGCGCGCCCGCAGGTGCCCCGCCCGCCGCCCACCTGCGGCCGCACCTGGACCCCCGCCCCGCCGCCGCCGGGGGCACAGCCTCGGGCAGGAACCCGCCCCCTGCCCCCCGCATCCCAGCCCTGCGGGTGGGGGATCCGCGACCCACCGAGGGGGGACCCCGGAATCCCGGCCCCCCCACCTCCCCGCGACTCTGGCCGCGCACCTGGCGGCCCAGGTGGAGGAGGGAGGCGGGAGGCGCAGACGGGCCGGCGCCCCGGCTCCCTCCGTCCGTCCCCAACGCACCGGGCAGCCGGGTGCACCCCCTCCCGCAACGCCAGACAAAGGAGGGCTGGAGGGGCGGGTGGCAGGCGGCCCCCAAGTCAGGGGGCCTGGGTGAGGGGCCTTAGAAATGTCCACCTGCTCCGCCTCCACCCGCTCCCCGCGGGGTGAGTGAGGATGCAGGCGCCCCGTTACCCCGCGGGGGGCAGGTGCCTGACGGACAGCAGCCTTCCTGCACCTGGGAAGCCTGGGGGGTGACCTAGCGAGGCCCTGGGGTGGGGGCAGGCCTCAGCACTGGGGTCCGCAGTCGCAGGCGAGCGCAGCTGTGTCACCAGCTGCCCTAACAGGCTCCTGGGGCGCCCCCCTCTCAGGCCCCTGCCCCCGTCCGGCTGAGTGTGGGGACCACGGCCCTGCCTCCCTCCCAGGGGCGCCCTCACGCCTGGTCTCACACGGGCGGCTCCAGGAGCCACACATCAGCCGGGAGGAGGCCGGGGCCGCTCCCCCGGAGCCGGGGCACCAGCAGGTGCGGCCCGGCCCACAGGCCTCCCGGCGCCGGCTCCCGGGGCGGGGCGCTCAGACCCCCAGGCCGGGCCTCTCCCAGCGCACAGGTGCCCCTCGGTCCAGCGGGGAGGTCACCCGTCCCTGCGCGTGTCCCGGTAATGCCCGCGGGTGGCCGAGCGGAGACAAAGCCCGCACCCCCTAGCGGGCGCGGGGGGCAGATCCGGAGCGGAGCCGCGATTGGGGACAATCAGGGCTGCGGTTTGGGAGGATGTGTCGTGTGGGAAGCGCGGGCTCGGCCTGCGCCGTGCACCCCAGGGCCCTGCAGGGCGCCCCTCCTCGGGCGGAGGGACCTGCGCGGCCCCAGCTGCCGATGGGACGGTGACAGCGGCGAGCTCACGGCTCCCCGAAGTGCCCGGGCCGCGGGCGGCCTTTGGGGACCCCCCTCCCCAGCCCGACCCCGGCTCCGGAACCGCCATCGCGGCCCAGCCTCCGTGGGAGGTCGCAGGGGCGCGGGGCCAGGCTAGGGTGACACACCACGACTTGGGGCGCGACCCCGCCCCGGGCCAGGCAGTTTCGGGGTGCAGCCGGGCCCTCCTCCACGACGCGCGGCAGTCCCGGGGCGGGGCCGGCCGGTGGGCTTCTCGGGACCCTCCCCCCAAACCCCTGGCAGCCCCGGGGGCTCCCGCCAGCCCCACCCGAGCGGGAGGCGAGGGGGTTTCAGGCGCGGGGTCCCCGGAGCCGAGCGGGCGCGGGCGGGGCCGTTGGGGGCGGTGCGGGCGGGGGGCGGGGCCCGGCCGGGGACCCCACGTGCCCCGGCCGAGCCGGCCAATGGGCGCCCGGCGTTCGGAAAGATCGCCATATATGGACATGTTCTGGGGCCGCGCGCGCCGCCGCCCCACGCGCGCGCCCCGCTCCGCTTAAATAGCGGCGGGGGAGGCCGCGCTCGGCCTCAGTCGCTGCAGCCGCCAGCTCCCCGCTCCTCTCCGCTCCGCTCGCTCTCGCTCTCGCTCTCGCTCTCGCTCTCTGCGCCCCGCCGCCCTCCCAGGTAAACGGTGGACTCTGCGCGCCCCGGCCCCGCTCCGCGTCCCCGCGCCCTCCCTGCGGGCCGAGGCGCTCCCGGCTCGGGAAGCCCCGGCGCGGCGTCCCCGGAACAAAGGGCGGTCGGGCGGCCGGGCCGGCGCCGAGGTGGGGGGAGGGGAGCAGGGCGGGGCCGGCCGCAGTGCGGGGAGCCCGGGCCGCGCTGCCGCGGGGGACCCTGGGGGTCGTTACTGCAGAGCCCGGCGGGGTTCCAGGCGGTTGCTCCGGTGGCGCCGGGGCAGGCGGGACTGGGCGCTGAGGCCTGTCTGGGCTCCGGGGCCCGCCTGAGCCGGTCGCCTCTGCACGCAGGTCGCCATGGAAGAAGAGATCGCCGCCCTGGTCATCGACAATGGCTCCGGCATGTGCAAGGCCGGCTTCGCGGGGGACGACGCCCCCCGGGCCGTGTTCCCGTCCATCGTCGGGCGCCCCCGGCACCAGGGCGTCATGGTGGGCATGGGGCAGAAGGACAGCTACGTGGGCGACGAGGCCCAGAGCAAGCGCGGCATCCTGACCCTCAAGTACCCCATCGAGCACGGCATCGTCACCAACTGGGACGACATGGAGAAGATCTGGCATCACACCTTCTACAACGAGCTGCGCGTGGCCCCCGAGGAGCACCCGGTGCTGCTGACGGAGGCGCCCCTGAACCCCAAGGCCAACCGTGAGAAGATGACCCAGGTGAGTGCCGGCCTCCGCCCTTCCCGCCGTCGCCCAAGTCATTTTCTGTTCAGCTTTGTTTTCTGAAATTCAAGTATTTCTTTCGATGTTTCCAGGGTTCTGTTCCTCTCCTGGCATTTCCTCCCTGAAGTCTCAAGGTTTCTCGTTGTGTTTTTGCCTGCTTTCTTTTCTTTCTCCACACATCACATTTGTGGCATGCTGGCATGCGGGTGTGAGCATGGGGGGGCCCGGGGTCCCCAGCCCACCTCTGAGGGGAGCCCTTGCCTCTCGTCCAGATCATGTTCGAGACCTTCAACACTCCCGCCATGTACGTGGCCATCCAGGCCGTGCTGTCCCTGTACGCCTCTGGCCGCACCACGGGCATCGTCATGGACTCTGGGGACGGGGTCACGCACACGGTGCCCATCTACGAGGGCTACGCCCTCCCCCACGCCATCCTGCGTCTGGACCTGGCGGGCCGGGACCTGACCGACTACCTCATGAAGATCCTCACCGAGCGGGGCTACAGCTTCACCACCACGGCCGAGCGGGAGATCGTGCGCGACATCAAGGAGAAGCTGTGCTACGTCGCCCTGGACTTCGAGCAGGAGATGGCCACGGCCGCCTCCTCCTCCTCCCTGGAGAAGAGCTACGAGCTGCCCGACGGGCAGGTGATCACCATCGGCAACGAGCGGTTCCGGTGTCCGGAGGCCCTCTTCCAGCCCTCCTTCCTGGGTAGGTGGCTGCCGCCCGGTGAAGGCGGGGCCCTTGACCTCCAGCCGGAGGCCCGGGCTGACCGAGCTTTGTCCCTTAGGCATGGAGTCCTGCGGCATCCACGAGACCACCTTCAACTCCATCATGAAGTGTGACGTGGACATCCGGAAGGACCTCTACGCCAACACGGTGCTGTCTGGCGGCACCACCATGTACCCGGGCATCGCCGACAGGATGCAGAAGGAGATCACCGCCCTGGCGCCCAGCACGATGAAGATCAAGGTGAGTCCCGCGGGGCTGGGCCTGGGCCGGGCCGGGGCAGGCTTTGCTGGGAAGATGGTGGCAGGAGCTAAGGCCACTCGTCCTCTTGCAGATCATCGCGCCGCCGGAGCGCAAGTACTCGGTGTGGATCGGCGGCTCCATCCTGGCCTCGCTGTCCACCTTCCAGCAGATGTGGATCAGCAAACAGGAGTACGACGAGTCGGGCCCCTCCATCGTCCACCGCAAGTGCTTCTAAGCGGACTGCGGGCAGATGCGTAGCATTTGCTGCACGAGTGGATGAGCCTCCGTTTGCCCTGGCAAAGGCACCTCGTGCTGGCCCCGAAACTGGAACACGCCTTCCAGAAGAACTTGTCCTTGAAGCCTGTACCTGAGCTCAGCACTGGATTGTAGGCCTGGTTGCTGATGTTGACCTGTATTCAAGTTCCCTGTTCCCTTGGTACATGTTTAACGCCCTGTACATACCTTTCATTTAAACCCCTGTACACGCCTCGGTCGCTTGATGGCCGAGATGAGAACATGTTTCTTCTGCAGGAAAAACCCAGGGGCCCCGGGAGCCCGCGGGGCCTCGTGTGTGCGGGGCACTGGCCTGTGGGAGCTGCCCTTTCCAGGAGCTCTGAGTGTGGCACGCGCCCTGCTCGTTACCACTGCCCTGCCGTCCACGGGGTGGGGTGGGGTGGGGGGGTCTGAGCGTGGGGCCCACTTTCCTTTCTTAGTTGATGTTCCTGCCAGAACCCCTGGGCGGTTACTTGCCTTGAGTTGGAAAACGGTCTGCATTTCCACCTGTAAATCTTCGTCCTTTTAATTTATGTAAGGTTTTTGTACGCGATTCTTTCAGAAATGACAAATTTTGGTTTTCTACTGTCATGTGAGAACATTAGGCCCCAGCAACACGTCATTGTGAGGAAAATAAAAGTGCTGCAGTAAGAAGTGCCCCCTGCCTCAGTCTGTCCAGTGCTGGGTGCTTCCTGTGTCCTGGGTGCTGTCTGCACGGGGGTGGGGTGGTGCAGGTTCTGCCTTCAGGCCCAGGGGGTTGAGTCCATAGACTCAGCCTGCGGGTGGGTGTGGCTGGCAGGCTGGGCTCAGTGTTGGGTCAGGGAGGTGGGAAAGCCTGAGAACTGGGAGATTTCTAGTGAAGGTGGCTGGGTGGGGAACTGCCCAGCTGGCCTGGTTTCCAGTCGCCCCCCTGCCCTGGTGGGGGGGGAGTGTGGAGAGTCCTTGGCGCAGAAAGCGGACCCTGCCTGGCTCAGGCTTCCCTCTGCCCTGGACTGAACCAGGGTGTGTGCAGGGCCTCCTCCACCCTTCCCAGCGTTGGGGCTGGTGGGTGTATCCACAGGGACCTTGGACTCTGAGTCAGTGAGGCCGCCTGCTGCCCGCACATGTAGGGGTCACACAGCCCTCCCCCCACTTCTGTGGTAGCAGGAAGACACTGGCCCTTCCTGTGGCTCCTGGGACAGTCAGCAGATGTCACAGCCAATCACTGTGGCACTCGTGGCGGACGCCTGCGTGGGCGCGGTGCCAGGCGTGCCAGGCGCTGCTCCAGGCCTCACCTGGCCCTGGGCTTGTGGCCGCCAAAGGCTCTGCTGCCAGGACAAGGCCCCGCAGTGACCCCTGGAGCCCAGCCCTGCAGGAAACCTCACCCATCCCAGCAGCTCAGCCCTGTCTCAGAGCTGAGCCTGGACCAGGAGATGGGGCGTGGCTTGGGGGTTGGGTAGTGACCCCTGAACCAGGAGGTCAGAGTTCAATTCCGTCAGGGTCAGGGCACATGCTGGGTTACGGGCTGATCCCCAATGTGGGGCTTGCAGGAGGCAGCTGATCCACGATTCTCATCGTGGAGGTTTCTATCTCCCTCCCCCATCCTCTCTGAAATCAACAAAAACATTTAAAAAAAAGAAAAAAAAGACCAGCCGGAGCCACCGTGACTTGGAAACTGAACTTGCTCACGACCTGGCTCCTGTGGCCGCTCTGCTGGGCGCAGCCCCCACAGCCACGCGGGAAACGCGGTTTGGGCCCCAGACTAAGAACCAAAGGTCAAGAAACGGGAAACTGGCCAAGTGACAGGAAAGCAGACCGACAGCAAACGCAGACCAGACCTCAGAGGCTGCCAGCGTCACACATACCCCTGAGCTTAGCCCACGGAAGCTTCCGGAAGCCGTGCCTCTGCTGAGCTGTGCGGGTCCTGGGTCCTGGGGTCTCTACCTCCGCCACGGCCACCAGCCATCCCCATGGTGGGGGTGAGTGAGGGACGCTCGGCCAACAGCCCACCAACAGGCAGTTGGAGCCCCCAGGCGAGGGGGGCAGTGTTCAGTGAGTCCCCCCACCTTTCCCGGGGTCTTCTCTCCCTTTCAGCTCCTGCTGGGACCCTCCCGGGGGCCCTCCAGGGAGACCACCATGGGGCACGGGGGTTGGCCCTGGGACGGGGTTTAGGCCATGAAGTAGGAGGGGACCACACTGTTGAAGACGGGCTCAGCCCTCCGGCCGGCGGCCCGAGGGGCCATCGGTGCTGGGCAGGTGCGGCCCGAGGGGCCATCGGTGCTGGGCGGGTGCGGCCCGAGGGGCCATCGGTGCAGGCTGGGCAGGTGCGGCCCAAGGGGCCATCGGTGCTGGGCAGGTGCGGCCCGAGGGGCCATCGGTGCTGGGCAGGTGCGGCCCGAGGGGCCATCGGTGCAGGCTGGGCAGGTGCGGCCCGAGGGGCCATCGGTGCTGGGCAGGTGCGGCCCGAGGGGCCATCGGTGCTGGGCAGGTGCGGCCCGAGGGGCCATCGGTGCTGGGCAGGTGCGGCCCGAGGGGCCATCGGTGCTGGGCAGGTGCGGCCCGAGGGGCCATCGGTGCAGGCTGGGCAGGTGCGGCCCAAGGGGCCATCGGTGCAGGCTGGGCAGGTGCGGCCCGAGGGGCCATCGGTGCTGGGCAGGTGCGGCCCGAGGGGCCATCGGTGCTGGGCAGGTGCGGCCCGAGGGGCCATCGGTGCAGGCTGGGCAGGTGCGGCCCGAGGGGCCATCGGTGCTGGGCAGGTGCGGCCCAAGGGGCCATCGGTGCAGGCTGGGCAGATGTGGTCTGAGCAAGAGGGAAACCCCACCCGGCCGCTGGTGACCTAGGAGCCAGGAGGTCAGGGGTCGATTCCCGGGCAGGGCACAGGGCCCCAGTGGGAGGTGTGCAGGAGGCAGTCCATCCATGGTTCTCTCTCATCATCGATGTTTCTCTCTCTCTCTTCCTCTCTGAAATCGGTAAAAATATTTAAAAACATAAAACTAAAAAAACAGCGCATCACGTCTGCGGCAAAGGGCCGCGGAGAAGACAGGCAGACGGAGGAAGGAGGATCGTGTCCACCCAGGTCAGGTAACCGCTTCCTTTTCCCTGCGCTCTGTGCCCCGGAGTTCACACAGCTTTCTTCTTCCTCCCTCCCCCCTCCCTGCCTTCCTTTCTCTTCTCAATCTTATTTCAGAACCGCTAGGTTTCTGGAAAAGTTGCAAAGAGCGTGCACAGAGTCCCATAAAGCGGGGCTCCCAGGCCTCCCCGCCACCCCCAGAGCAGGTGCCGCGGCTGCAGCTCCCGGGCCGACGTGGACGCCTGTGACCGCCGCGCCCGCACTTCCTTTCCGCAGTTTTAACCTTTGTTCCTTTTCTGCTCCAGAGTCTCCCAGGACTGTGGCCTCCGTCTCCGCAGGCCCCTAGGCTGTGGCCGCCTCTCCCTGCCCTGGTCCGGGGTGACCTTGACGGTGCTGAGGGCTGGGCGGGGAGTGTGCAGACTGGCCCTCTGCTGGGTCTGTGTGGCCTTTGTTTCTCTCCTTATCTGGCCTCCTGGGTTTGGGGGAGGAAAACCAGGAAGGCAAAGTGCCCCGCTCACCGGTCAGGTCAAGGGTCATGCTCTTAGCCTGCCTCCTGGTGAAGTGCCCTCGGTCACCTGGCCCAGGGGTGTTTCTAGAAGCAGGTGTCCTACAGGCAGGATCACACCTGTGAATCGGAAACGCGTTGCTTTCTCTCCTGTATCTTTGCCTTTAACGTCGGCCTCGGGTTGGCCTGGTACCGGCGTCTCGGCGCGGCTGGACGGGCCTGCAGCCTGGCGTGCGATGCGGCGGGTGTGGCGGTTCCAGACTCCTTCTCAGGGTCAGAGAGTGTCCTGTTTCTATTTTGCTGAGAGTTTTTTAAAAAATCATAAATGGGTGTCACATTTTGTCACATTTTTGTCGGCATCATTGAGAAGATCATGTGTGTTTTTCTGTTTCTTCTTTTCTTTAAATTGATTTTTACTAAATATGTTTTTATTGATTTTTAGATAGAGAGGGAGGGAGAGGGTGGCTCAGTGGATGGAGCGTCGGCTTGCGGACCGAAGGGTCCCGGGTTTGATTCCGGTCGAGGGCACGCACCTCGGTTGCAGGCTCCTCCCCAGCCTGGGCCCTGGTCGGGACGAGTGCAGGAGGCAACCCATCGATGTGTTCCTCTCACATTAATGTTTCTCTCTGTCTTTCCCTCTCTCTTCCACTCTGTCTAAAAACAGATCAATGGAAAAATATCCTCGGGTGAGGATTAAAAAATATTAAATAAATTTCACCAAAAGCCTGCAGGGGCCTCTCTGTGGCTGGTTGGGCTTGTCCTCTGCATGGCTGCCTCCCCCAGGGCCTCGGCCTCCCCACCCGCTAGGCTCCGCTCAGGCCCCTGTGCTGTGCCCCGTCGGGGAAGGGCCCCCCCACAGGAAGCAGGGTGCCCGCAGGGCTCAGGGCCGAGGCTTTCCCTCCGGCCGCGGGGGCCGGGCGGCCTGTGGTCCGCAGTCTAAGCAAGTGGCTTGGTGTTTTCCTTCCTGTTTCCCGTTGCTATGGCTGGCGGGCCACTCCATCTCTTTATCGCCAGAAGCGGATGTCCCTCTGTCCTGTGTTGACACACGTTTACACGTAAAGGATATGATTGATCTGAGGTTTTTTTTAATCAACATGTTAGTGACATATTTCCACGTGAATACAGTCAATCACGGGCCACAGAATAATATTTGGGTCAATGACAAATCGCATACACACGTGGGGGGTCCATAGATGGTAATGAAGCTGAAGCAAGCTTCTCGCCTGGTGACATCACCGCCACGTGAGCCGTAGTCACGTGTGACGGTGAGAAATGCCTCACGCGGACCCTCCCATCTCCCGGCTCCGCACAGCGCAGGCTGCCCAGGTTGGGGCCCAGAACCGAAGGGGAAACACACCCAGACGCATCTCTGGCACAAGGACGGCTGTAGGTCAGGGGTCGGCAAGCTGCGGGTCGGCCAAGCGCGGCTCAAGAGCCACATGCGGCTCTTTGGCCCCTTGAGTGTGGCTCTTCCACAAAATACCACGCGCGGGCGCGCACACAGTGCGACTGAAACTGCGTGGCCCACCGCAGAAGCCGGTTTTCGGCCTGGGCGAGTCTGTTTTGAAGAAGTGGCGTTAGAAGGAGTGGGGGTGTCGGTCGGCCGGCGGGCCGCGGGGTACGCAGCGCGGGGGAGGCGCGGGCGATTCATGCACGAGTTGAGTGAGCCAGCCAGTCAGCAGTCTCATGTGCAGTGGTTAGTGCTAGTCGCGTCAGCAAATCGCGCGCGGGTGACAAAAATACCTACTGGAAGCATAAAGCTACCTGTATTTTTCCAACCAGCTGCAAATCCTATAGGTATTTTTGTCATCAATTTAAGAATTGTAATTATTTTGTGTTGGTGGCTTATTATAAAATGAGGACGTTTTTAGCGAAGGCCAGCTTAGGAGCACTCTAATTAATAACAATGTACCTACCTATATAGTTTAAGTTTAAAAAATTTGGCTCTCAAAAGGAATTTCAATCGTCGTCCTGTTGGTATTTGGCTCTGCTGACTAATGGGTTTGCCAACCACTGCGCCATCTGCCGGGGGCCCCGCCCGGGCAGGAAGAGGGCTGACCTCACCCTGCGAGCTCTTCTCCTGCGGAAGGAAGGCTGAAATCTGCAGGATGACCTGGCCCATCGATGTGCTTCTCCAGGGTCTCCCCCTCCGCTCCCCGCCCGCCCGCCCCCATAGCGGCCTCCCCAGGCCCAGCACCTCCCTCTTCTGCAGCGGAAGCTGGCGTGTAGGGGGTGGCTTCAGCCATTTGGGCGAGTTTCTGTTGGCTGGGTCCCTCCAGCTATTCCCAGCTCCGCAGGAGTACCTGTTACTTAGCTTTTGCTTTTTTTAAAAAAATCCTCATCTGAGGGTATGTTTCAATTGGTTTTTTAAAAATATTTTGTTACTGATTTCAGAGAGGAAGGGAGAGGAAGAGAGAGAGAGAGAGAGAAGCATCAATGATGAGAGAGAATCATTGACCGGCTGCCTCCAGCACGCCCCCTATTGGGAATCGAGCCCCCAACCCGGGCATGTGCCCTGACGGGGAATCGAACCCAGGACCCTTCAGTCCTCAGGCTGACGTTCTGTTCACTGAGCCAAACCAACTAGGGCTCCATTAATTCTTTATATATATATATATATATATATATATATATATATATATATATATATATATATATTTCTTTATTGATTTCAGAGAGAAAGGGAGAGAGAGATAGAAACATCAATGATGAGAGAGAATCATTGATCGGCTGCCTCCTGCTTGCCCCACACTGAGGATCGAGCCCGCAACCCAGGCAAGTGCCCTTGGCCAGAATCGAACCCGGGACCCTTCCGGTCCGCAGGCTGACGCTTTATCCACTGAGCCAAGCCGGCTAGGGCTCCATTAATTCTTAACGATTTTTTTAGAGAACATGGAGTGGGGAGGGAGAGAGAAACATTGATGTGAGAGATACACATCGATGGGTTGCCTCCCACATGTGCCCTGACCCAGGCCTGGGGATCAAGCCTGCAACCGAGGTACGTGCCCTTGACAGGGAATGGAACCCAGGACCCTTGGGTCCATGGGCCAACGCTCTAGCCACTGAGCAACCTGCCAGGCTGTTTTTGCTCCTGCTGCTCTGTCCTTCATTTCGGCGTCTCCGCCCGGAACCCGAAGGGCAGAGGGAACGGCACCCCCTCCCCTGCTGACTGGCGGGCCTGGTGTGCGGCCTTGGGCAGTGACATCGGCAATGACGCCCGTCTCCTGGAGGGGCCCTGCTCTGCCTGCTGCTTCCTCTCCGGGCGCTGCTTGTGGGCACGACCAGCCTGGGTGGGCCGGCTCAGGAGGCCTCGGTTCCCAGGCGGGTGAGGAAGTGAGAGCCGCAGCTCTTACAACCTAATCTCCGAAGTGCCATGGCTCTGCCCGATGGCATTGGCCCCACTGCCCGTAGGCGTCCCAGCACGGGACGGGGTGGCGCTGGCTGCCTCGGAGGTGCCCACAGCATCGGTGGTGCGACTGCCCAGCTGTGTCCATTTAGAGGCTGGTGACCAGTGTGTTCCTGGGACCTCGGTCCACCCGGAGCAGGTGCGGCCACACCTGGGGGCGTGGCTGTTTTGCTGGGGCTCCTGGACACTCCAGGGCCTGAGCCCCTCCCCTTCACAAGGACATTTTCTTCCGCGTTGACCGCATTCCACCCGCTGTGACCTTCTCTCTGCTCCGGCCCTTCCCAGGATCCGGACCTGCAGGGAGAATTCTCCGCCAGGAAAAGCCGCCTCTGATTCTCTCGCCCTGGGGGCTGGCGCCAGTATGGTCCCCAGATGACCTCGTACATTCATAGTCCCTCCCTCACCACTTCGGCCTTGGGGTTTCTCCTTCCGAGACCCAGCACAGGCACAATCCCCACGGCTGCTTCTCCTGTCCCTTTTTATTGTTGATAAAATAAACACCCGATTTTAGGGAAAGACAGAGAGAAACACTGATGTGAGAGACACATCGATGGGTTGCCTCCTGCACGAGCCCCGACCAGGGCTCAGGCTGGGAGGAGCCTGCAACCGAGGTCCATACCCTTGACCAGAATCGAACCCTGGACCCTTCAGTCCACAGGCCGACGTTCCATCCACTGAGCCAAACCGGCCAGGGCTCCCATTGATTTTGCTGAAAAGACTCCTTTTCTGCACAGAAGTCTCTGCATGAGGCTCACAGAACTTGCCTTTACAGGCAATTCAGGCAAAGGAATCACCCTCATGGTCCCCACTGCCTTGCCCCACGGGGAGTTCAGCGCCACCCCTGCCCTGGCCCAGCCCTCTGTCCCTGGGAGGCATGGACAAAGGGCCCGGGGCCAGGGCTGTCACCTGCTGGGGCCTGGACTGCTGGGTGTCCCTGGCTCTGGGCCAACAAGCCAGCCGCCAGGGACAGCCTCCAATCTGTCGTCATCGCACAGGCATGGCCTGGGCAGGGCCTGCGGCGGGGGTGGGGGCATCACCCTCCGTGGGAGCACTTCCTCCGCACTCTGCTCCACGGGCTCCGTGGAGATCACACACATGGTCCTGCCCATTTTTAAAGAGAAATTAAGGCATCAGGCAGTGCGGAGGGTGGGGGAGGGGGAGCTGTGATTCACTGGCTCCTGGGTAAGCATTTCAGGGCTGTGTCTGCTGCCTCCCTCCCACTGCCGGGTGCCCCTGGGCCCTGCCCGCCACTGAGGGCCCGAGTGGAGCCACCCCAACCGGGCACCCGCCAGCCAGGCCCGCTGCTGTTTCCGAAGCATCAGATGCAAACTGCACGGGGAGAGACCACGAAGGGGCAAGGGCGCAGGAGGGTCCGTCCTGGTGGGGAGGCGCCCCTGCACCCTAGTGTGGGGCTCTCTGGGGTGGCTGAGGCGCTGCAGCCGAGGGCCCCACCCTCCCACTCCTCATGAAGCTGCCAGGGCCTGGGGGGCCTGCCTCCCGCCAACACCTGCACGTGTGGAAACCTGGGGGCTGGGCCCATCCCGGGGCGTCCGATCGCTGTCTTCTTCTTTCCCACTCAAGGGCTGTTCTCCTCGCCGATCGGGGCAAATGCACCATTTCCTTGTGTACGAGACGCAGGAGCTCCGTGCTGCTCCGTGCCCGCAGCACTCGCCGGGCTCTGGTGCGGGACTAGAAGGTCGGCCCTGCTCTAAAGGGGCGCCCACAGAGTTATGGTCGCGACTTCATGGTCAACAGACACTGAGAGGGGCCTCCTGGGTGCCAGCAGGACGCAGCGGGGGGCAGAGCGAGCCCACATCCTGGTTGAGGGAAACACGGAAAAACAAGGAAATAAACAAAGCTGGGGCGCTGGGGTGGGTGGGAGGCGAGGGGACCAGAGCAGGGGCTTTAAGGAGGAGGTGGGGGAGCAGTCCCCGGAGGGCCGGGCAGGACAAAGGCCCTGGGGTGACAGCACGCGGGGGCCAGCGTGTCTGGAGCCAGGAGGTGGCCGAGCCTGCGGGGCCGGAGGACTTTGCTTCCCCCAGGAGTGGGCGATGGGCAGACAGCACTGGGCGGGGAGCCCCGCGACCTCAGGTGCGAGGCAGCGCCCGGCCCGGATCTGACCCCCCCATGTCTGACCCACACCCAGGCGGCCTGGGGAGCGAGGGCTTCCCCGACACCGGGAGCGGGGGAGGGGGGTTGGGGGAGGGCAGCTGGGCGGGAGGCTCCCTGTGCTCCGGCCGCAGGCCCCCGAGGCTGGGTGCCCAGTGGCGCGGAGAGGAGCCGGGGAGGAGCCGCGGGCCCTGCGGCCTTTGTGCGAGGCCTGACTGGCGAGAGGCCGGCCTCCCGGGAAGAGGCAGGATCCCGCCCGGACCTAGTGACCCCCGTGCGACCTCCGCGCAGGCGCCGGTTCATCAGCCGCCTCCGAGCCGAGCGGCGGAGCGGGCGGAGCGCCCTCCCGGAGCCTTTCCTCTTCGTAATATTTTTACTGGTTTCGGGGGAGGGAGAGGGAGAGAGGGAACCACCCACCGGCCGCCTCCCGCGCCCCACGCTGGGATGAGCCGCAACCGAGGCACCTGCCCCGACCGGGACCCTCCAGTCCGCAGGCCGACGCTCCACCCACTGCGCCACACGGGCGGGGCTGAAGCCTTTTCTCTCAACCTCGCGGCGGGGCTGCGGGCGGGGGCGGGAGGGGAGAAGCGACCCGCGGTCCAGAGCGCCCCGCCCCGCGCCGCCGCAGGGCCGACAGGGACCCCGGACCCCGCCGCTGCGGCCCCGGGCCCGGCCGCCTTTGTCTCGGGTGAAGGGACCCGCCCGCCGGACGCCGCCGCCGGGCCCGGGGCCGCCTCGTAACCCGCGTCTCGCTTCGTCCTGCGCGTTTGCTCTCCCACAAGGACGGTCCCCGCTCGGCCTGAGTCCCCGGCTCGGCCCCGCGTCCCTCCCGGGAGGTTGAAGGGGCCCCGGGAGGGGGCCGCGGCCGCACCTCACTCGCAGCGCCGGTCACCCCCGCAGCAGGCGGGGACCCGGGGGACCCCCGCAGCTGCCCTGGGGGCGGCTCAGTGCGCACGCGCGCGCCTGCCTCGCTCCCATTGGTCGCTGGGCCTCCGCCCTCCGTGATTGGCCCGGGCGGCCGCGCTCCTGGCCAATGGGTGCGCGGCTCCTGGCGAGCCTGGTCGCCCCGGTGCACGACCCGCAGTCCCCCTACGCGGTGCCCGCCCTTTGTGGGGACCCGCACCCCACGTGGCTGCCCCCCCCCCCCGCCCACCTCCCAATACAAGGCCTCGGGACGCGAACCCACCCCCATCGGTGAAAACCAACTTCACCCAACGAGTGAGGGTCGGCTCCCTGCAGGTGGCGGCGTTTCTCTGTAGTTTGTACGTTCTTTTCAACGAACATGTAGTTTGCAACGAAAATATGACTTTTTAAATGAATGTTGTTACATAATAATCGTGATGGAAGTGACAGGAGCTGGGAGGGTGTAGAGACATGGACGCCTCATGCAGCGCGAGCCGCCATCATGGATATGTTAACGTAAAAACCATTGAAACCTGTAAAGAATTTTGTGAGTTTATTTGAGCCAAACTGTCGGCATATCCCGGGAAGCAGAACCTCAACAAATTGAGATAATGCTCCGGAGAATGGCGGGTTACATTTGTATTTATACATTTCAATCAAAGGAGGAACATAGGTGAGTTACATGAAATTCAATTAACATGATAGTTAAAAAACAAACAAACAAAAAAACATGATAGTGAAGGAATCTGTGGTCTCTGTCCTGGGCTCAGCACACCTGGTTGTGCCCCAGGGGCTCCAGGTACAGGGAAATCACAAGTTACCCAGACATTTCAAGGGTATGTTATCATAGATGCAAAAAGACAGAGGCTCAGTTAAGGTAAAGGTTGACCTCGTCAGTGAAGATACTGGCCCAGGAGGTAACTGCCCGCCATCACTGCTTTAGTTAAGGTTTAATTTCAGACCATCCTTTGTGGTGACTTTAGGTCTGAGTCTGCAAGACCGCCATGCAGGCCTCCCCTGAGCTGTCAGGTCAGCATGTGGCCCCTTTCACCCACAGAAAGGTGGCCCCCGCGGCTCCAAAAGCGAAAGGGAATGGCTCCCCTCCGAGGGGCACACCCGAGGCGATCGGCAGGGCCTCCACAGCCAGTGTCCACTGCAGCCTTGTCCACAGGGAACCCCGTGTCCACCAGAGGACGGTAAACACACGGGCCTGTCCACACCTGGGACATTCGCCATGAAAAGGGTGGAGGTGGACACCTGCTGCGGCGCAGGGGCCAGAGGACAGGATGCCGAGTGACAGATGGACACGGAAGGACCCATAGTCCACGACCCACTTACGGGAAACAAGAGGCTGTGTGCCCGAAATTCATGATGGGGGGGGGGGCTTAGTCCAGCCTGCACCCTCCCGCAACCCCAGGGCCTTTCGGGGGTGTCTGACCAGGGGATCGGGCCTAACCTGGCCGTGGACATCCCTCCCGCAACCTGGACCGCTGGCTCCTAACCGCTCACCTGCCTGCCTGATTTCACCCCTAAAACTAAAGCTTTTTTTAAAATTTTTAATATTTATATTTCTTCTTTATTTTTTATTTTAAAAGCCAAGCTTCTTGAGAACATGAGGCATTTAACGTTATTCCGTATTCCTTGCAGAGAGCTAAGGCTGGTAAACACAGCAGATACTCAGCACTGACGGGCTTCTGTGCAAACACTTCCACTCGGATGTGTTACCGGTAGCCTCCAAACCCGGGGCCTGGGACCCTAAGAGCAGAGTCTGGTTTCAGGCCTCAGGCCCCTTCCCAGGATTTCCACCCCAATCACACTCTCCTTCTGAGCGCCCAACTGTCGGGACAGACTGCCCTTCACTGCCACCAAAGTGTCTTACTCGTCACTGTCCCATCTGCCTCCGCTTCCAACCAAGGCGACAAACGAAACCTTTCATTGTGATCTTCCTCCCGGCAAGAGAACGGCAAACCTCAATGGAAATAATTTCCCGCCGAAACCGGTTTGGCTCAGTGGATAGAGCGTCGGCCTGCGGACTGAAGGGTCCCAGGTTCGATTCCGGTCAAGGGCATGTACCTGGGTTGCGGGCACATCCCCAGTGGGGAGTGTGCAGGAGGCAGCTGGTCGATGTTTCTCTCTCATCAATGTTTCTAACTCTCTATCTCTCTCCTTTCCTCTCTGTAAAAACTCAATAAAATATATAAAAAAAAAAAAGAAATAATTTCCCGCCAGAGGTCACGTCCAAATACTGCGAGACTGAGGCGTATGGGCTGACTCTGCACATGCGCAGTAACGCTCACGGGCTAGCGGTCGGCGCCTAGGTGGCCTCCTCAATCCCACAGTCCTCTGGGCGCCCAGGCTCCTCAATCCCACAGTCCTCTGGGCGCCCAGGCTCCTCAATCCCACAGTCCTCTGGGCGCCTAGGTGGCCTCCTCAATCCCACAGTCCTCTGGGCGCAGACTTCGGGTTCTTCTAGCTCCACAAGTGATGTTTCCTTCAGTCGCGATGCAACGTCCAGGGCCGCTAGTAGGGGGATTTTTCTGTTCTTGGGCGTTGATAGCTGTTTGCTATTTGGAATCAGTGACGTTTCGGGAGTCCTGCCGCTGCCGTGAACACGTCGGGCCCAAGGGCATTCGTGAAACAGCCGCCCGCTCAGTCCACGTCCTGGTTCGCAAGGAGAAAGGTACTGTGCTGGGCCGTTTCCAATCGGATCTTCCTCTTCCTTCCCCAGCTCACTCCACACCGACTCTGGGCCGCGCACCCCAACCCCGCAGACCCTTAAGGCCTTCCCCCCTGTTTCTTCGACTTCCCTCATGAAACTCGCACCCCCTATAGTGTCGCCTCGGGGCGCCCCTACCCGCTCCCTGGGGGCGGGCCAGCCTGGCCGAGGGGCCTGGTGTCCTGCTTTCTGGTTCTTCTGCTCGTTATGGAGTTCGGGTCGCTGGCTCTTTCTATATATAGATAGAGACGTAGACCAGAGATTGCTAAGCTGGGGGGTAGAGGAATGCAGCATTGTTGCTTGATACAAGGTTTCTGTTTGGGGTGAAAAGTTCTGGAAGTGGATGGTGATGATGGCAGAACATTGTGAATGTTCGCAGTGCCACTGACCTCTGCATAGAAAATGGTTTTAAAATGGCAGGTTTTGCCCCGGTCAGTGGGCCTCAGTTGGTAGGAGCGTCATCCGTCCACCAAAAGGTTGCAGGTTCGATTCCGGGTGAGGGCACACACCAAACCTGCAGTGTTTCTCACCTGGGTGTTTCTCTCGCTCTCTCTCTCGCTCTCTCTCTCTCTCTCTCTCATGAAAATGTCCTCGCGTGAGGATTAGGAAAAATTGGCAAAGTTTGTTGTATATATTTTGCCATGGAATTGTACACTTTACATGGGGTACCTGTATGGTATGTGAAGTATGTTTTAAAAGCTGTTAAAGCATTTAAAGCCAAAAGGTTGGAAATGGCACCTGCCTGTCCTCTCTGCTCCCAAGGTGTGGGGAGCGGCTACAGCGTTTGGACAGGTTCAAGCCTCGGACTAATGAGAGGGCCCGGTCCTCTCGTGGCAAAGCCACGTGCAAGTCCCTGCACAATGACAGCCAGAGGCCGTGGCTGTGAGCTTGACCTTATGGTCCGAACCTGTGGGCCCACGTGGCTGAGTGATGTGGGCAGCAGGAGGTGCAGCAAGGAAACAGAGCTTGACCAGGTGCCTGTCATTGAGTGGATTCGAAACCCGGGGAACGTTGTAACCGTCTTGACCTCGCCCTTGCTTTGCCTCCTGGAATCTGGCTATAAAATAGAGACTCGGCTTGCAGGCCGTGGCGCTATCAGAGGGCAGCGTCCCACCAACCCCAGCTTTCTTCTCTTGTCTGTTTTCTCCATCCTTCACCGCCCCAAGGCTCACCCCTGGCCGTGTGGGCGCCGCCCACCAAGGTGCTCTGGGCAGTGGGTTACTCCTGAGGGCGCCGCCTCCTCCATCCCACCCGGCGAGCTGGGAGGCGTCCTGCCCGGAGGCTGTGCCCAGGAGAGACCTGGACCTGCAGGGGGATAAAAGCAGACACAGCTCCTGATCCCAGGCCCCTCCCTCTACTCCTCCCCAGCTCCGCCCCCTCGGGGCTGGCAGGAGCCCAGCAGTCACTCTAAAAGGCATTTAGCTTTTTTAAAAAATATTTTTATTAATTTTTTTATTGATTTCAGAGAGGAAGGGAGAGGGAGAGAGATGGAAACATCAATGATGAGAGAGAATCATTGGCTGGCTGCCTCCTGCACGCCCTCCACCGGGGATCGAGCCCACAACCCGGGCCTGTGCCCTTGACAGAATCGAACCTGGGACCCTTCAGTCCGCAGGCCGACGCTCTATCCCCTGAGCCACACCAGCCAGGGCGGCATCTTGCTTTTTACTCTCACTGGGCGGCTCCCTTTGTGGTTCCCAAGTTACCTGCCATCCAATCAGGGCCATGGGGCCGGGGAGGGGCGTGGCCTGCGTTTCTGGGTCCTGCAAGTCGGCCGCCTTCCCAGCCGCGGTCGCTGGAGGGCGCCCCTGCATCGCCTCTGCCGCCGGCCGGCTCCACGCTGAGGGCCAGTGGTGGCGCCAAAGGTTGATCTCGGGGTTCACGCGTCCTGGGGGACCCAGGTGGGTGCTCCAGGTTGCAGAGGCGGCTTTAGATCTGGTTCCCCGAGCCAAGGGGCGGCGACTTCCCGCCCAAGGCTGCGTGCACCGCCGCTCAGGACGTCGGGCGAACATGCATCAGGAGCTCAGCGGGCGGAGTAGCCGCCCTTCCTTCCAGGGCCCTGGGTCGCCTGCTACCTGCTTGGTGCTCAGCGCACCTAGACTGACCCCGCCTCCCGAGTGCTGACCGCTGACCGCCACCGGCCTGAACACGCAGTCCCTTAAGACACAGCACGAGGGGACCCAAGACCTCACGCATCCGGGGCCTCAAGGGCAGGCGGCAAGAACAAGGGGAGAGCATGTGGCTCTCTCTCCACCCCCCACCCCCAGCGGGCCTCCCGTGGCCGCCCAGGCTAATGTCTGGAGGCGGGACCCTCCGCCATCCCAGCTCCAGGTGTGGCCGGTGCCTTTCCCAGCCTCTGTCCTGCGATCCAAGTGCTGGCAGGTGGAGGCCTCCCTCTGACCACTGTGTCCTCCACGGGCCTTTGCTGAGGAGACCTCTGCCTTGGGGGCCTGGTGGCAGTCAGCTGACACCCAGGGACAGACGTGGTCTGGCTGTCCAGGGCGACACCAAGGTCACTGCGTGGCCGGGAAGAGCCAGGGCACTTTAGCGAGTGCCTGGCCAGGGTGGTGGCTGGGCTGGGAGCCGGGCCGGACTCCCCGAAACCCTGCAGCAGCCCCCGGTCCTGCGGCTGCTGGGCCCCTCAGAGGTGGCCGCCCCGGGTCTGCGGGGTCCCAGAGAGCCGGCCCCTGCATCCCTGGTTGGCCTGGGGAGGCTTCCGCCCCAGGTGGTGACCAGTGCCCTGGCTCTCACCTCTTTCCTCCCCCGCTGCCTGGGCAGCCTCGTCTCCTGGGTGGAGCCTCCGGGCTTCCGTTGGCTCCTGTGGGAGCGACAAAATGCCTTTGAAAGGAGGCTGGTGTCAGGGAGCCCCGGTCCCGGAGCCTGGGTGCCTGCATCTTGGAGGAAAAGGGTTTCGGTGGCCAAAGGGGCGCAGGACCAGCCCCACAGTGTCCCCACGGCAACCCCAGGAGCTGGCCCGGCTCCCCTTCCTCCCTCAGGGCGGTCAGCACAGGGGGTCCCTGCCCCCAACAGCAGGGAGAGGGGTGTGTCCTGTGCCTCTTCACCCTGAACCCTCCTGGGGAGACACCCCCTTGGCTCTGCTCCCCTCCTCCTTCCTGTTCACTGGGCTCCCAGCCACCCCGATGGGGCCTGTTTAATTGATTCAATTTGTCCAACAGTAAAAACACTCCGCAGATGTCCGCCTTCATCTCCCCACCCCCAGGGAGCCGGCAGACACCTGCCAAGGACCTGCGGCTGGGAGCCCTTCCAGGGCCACTGCAGGGAGCCTCTGACCCCGGGCGGGCGGGCCAGGCTGCGTGTGGGAGCCGGGGCGCCACCCATGGCTGAGGGGCCGCTCCACGGACTCCACGTGGAAGACGCGGAATGCCGATCAGACTAGACTCTCGCTCAGGGAACTGGTCTTTACAGACCCCAGGCCGGGCTGTGACCTTGGAGATGACTTGGTCCAGCTGCTGTCCTCCAGCCAGTGTCCAGGCTCGCCTTCCCCCTCTGCACCCTCCCCACCGGCACCCTCCCCACCCGCACCCTCTCCATCAGCGCTGGCTGGGGGTTCTAGGTCCCTGGGGTCTGGGAGGGGCCCCGAGGGTTCCCTGGGGTCTGACACCCTGGTCTGGGTGGCTTTGTTTGGGTGTCTCCTTGGTGGCCACCTGGTGGCAGGGAAGGAGCTGAGCCTGGGGACCAGCAGGGAAGGGACCTCAGGCCCCAGCCTAGTGTCGCCGTCGGGCAGCACTGGGAGGGTGTGTGCGGCCAGAGCTCACTGGGCAATGCTTCCAGGAGGGGAGGGGGGAGAGGGGAAAGCTGGGGGGCTGGGAGGGAGGCCAGCCCTGAGCCCTCTGTCCTTCTGAGGGGCCTGGTTCCTGTGGCCACCACTCTCCACCCAGCGGGGCCACCGAGAAGAGGGCTGAGGAGGGAGGGAGTTGAGCGTGGCCCCGGCTGAGGCTCTGCGCCCCCCCATCAGGGACACAGCCCCCACCTGCATCTGACTCAGGTCAGCAGAATCCGGACCCAGCCCCTCCCGGCGCCCCCCCCCCGCCCCCCTCGGGGGATGGGCCTTCCCGCCACCCATTGGCTGGTGTGGAGCCGGCGCTTCCATGGTTCTCTCCCCCCCCCGCCCCCCCCAGTCCTCGGAGGCGGGAGGGAACAAGGGTCCGGGGCAAGGGCAGGAGCAGAACGGCTGGTCGGCCTTCCTCCGAGAGCGAGCGGAGCGCGGAGGGGAGGTGCGAGAAGGCCGTCCGAGCGGCCACCCACCGGCTCCTGGCGGCCCAGACCCGACTCCGGGCTCCGGGTGGGGGCGCCCGCAGCGCCCAGGAGCAAAGAACAAAAGGGAGCCCCGCCCCCTCCCGAGGCCCGGCTGCGGCCAATCGGCGCTGCCGCTGCCCACGGCGCCCTCTGATTGGCTGTGCTGCGGCCAATCGGGCACCAGGGCCACGAGCCCACGTGGGGCGGTTCGCTGGCGGCGGCGGGTGGGGCCCCTACATCCCGGGCGCCCCGAGACCAGAGGGCCACGCGCGCTCCCTCGCGGCTCCCGGGACCCCCACCCCGGGGACCCGCCGGCCCTGAGGGTCCCTTTGCGCAGGAAGGTCTTTGCTGCGCCCCTCGGTCTGTGTGTGTTGGGGCCCGAGTCGTGGCTGCCTCCAGGGCGCACGCGGAGGTGAAGTGCAGCCTCACAGCCCGGCCTGTTCCGGTGGAGGCCGCTGGGGGCCGGGTCTCCTCCCCGGGGGGTTGGGTGCAGGGCGCCGCCACCACCCTCTTCGCATCCCTCGGGGGCTGGGCCCAGGGGGCCAGGAAGGCTCTCCTGCGAGATCAGTCATTCGTTGTGATTGGAGCATTGACATTTTCTCCTACTGTGTCCTGGGGGTCCAAACAGGGGGGGCCTGGGGCTCAGCCTGGCCTCGTTCCCAGGAGTCGCTCCAGGAGTCATCTCACCGCCCCTCCAAGTGGGACATACACGAATGTCCTTGGACATGGCCTTACAGGGTTGTGGCGCCTCAGTCAGGGTGTCAGGGGAGTTGGGTAAGTGGAAGGTGAATGAAAGAAGGAGGGAGGGGACAGGTCCCAGGGCCAGCAGCAAAGGGGGGCTGTGGCCATCCAGGCCTGGAGGGCAGTGGCAGCCGCAGGAGAGGCCCAGTGAGCAGGAGCTGTGACCTTGGGGATCGGGACACAGCGACCTGGCAGGAAGGGGCCTGTGACTGAGCCGTGACCTCGCCTTCCGCGCCTGCTCAAGTCATCTGCGGGCTCCTCGTTGGCTGAGGGCAAAGGGGTCCCCTTGATCCTGTGCTTACAGGTCGGCCTCGGCAGGGGCAGGGCGGCTGGGCAGTAGCACCTGTCCTGCGTGTGAGTAAAGCATCTTAGAGACCTTGCTGTTTGCAGGCAGTGACATACGATGGTAGTGAAGCCATTGCATCCCTTGCAGAGGCCTCCTGTGGGGGGGTGGGGGCAGCGCTTGGCTGGGGCCTCACTCTGCAGAGCCATTCAGAGCCTCTCGGAGCCACGAGATGTCCTGCAGGTGAAGGCTCAGCACGAGGCAGAGCAGGGCGCCAACCGCCTGCCTGTCAGTGCACCTGGCCGACGAAGTTCAGGCGCCGCCGCCTCCAGGAGGCCCTCCTGAATGCTCCCTTTTCATCAGCCTTGGCCCAGGGCAGTGCCAGGGCAGGCATCCCTGGAGGACGAGTGGACCGTGTGCTGGGCCTGGGAGAGGCATCTCCCCTCGGGGCCGTGTTGGGCTTTCTCCCCGCCGGGGCTCAGCCCCAGGGAGCCCTAAGGAGGAAGGGCTGTGCTCCGAGGGTGAAGTTCACAGTTCAGCAGCACAGCTGGGTGAGGCAGCCTGAGCCGCGGGCGCTGGAGGGTCCAGGAGGGAGCGGCTCCTTGCAGACAGGGACAGGGAAGGAGGTGACCTGGTGGCTTTGGGGGCAGTAGGAGTTGGAGCAGCGGGAACAGCGAAGAAAGGCAAGAGCCCTGAGGTGGAAGTGTGGGGTGCGAGGATGCGGCCCTGGGTGGTCAGAGGCTGGGCACCCCACCCTTCCTGTCACGCCGGGCGGGTGAAAGATCGTGAGTGACGTGCTGGTCCGGTCTCGCCCCGGGTAATCCCAGGCTCAGTGCATACACGTGAGCTGTGGTGTCACATTCATCATGGTCAGGGAGGTAGTGGGGGGGTTGGCGGGGTTCGAGGAGCCTGGTGGGGGAGGGGGCAGAGTGAGGGGGCTCTCGGGGACAGCAAGGCTGCCCTGCCTCCGCCATCACATGGGCAGTTGTCACTAACCACCAGCCACTCTTCCCTGCAGGGCCCAGCGGTGGCCTCTGTCCTCCGCACCCTGCGGGGTGGCCTCCTCCGCTGCAGCTGGCACACGAGCGCCCCTGTGTGCACCCCGACTCGGCCAGCTCAGGAGCTGGGACCTGGTGGCCTGGAATCAGAAGTGCCAGCTCCAGACCTGGCCTCTGTGAACCCAAAGCACCCCCACCGGACCCGTTTCCCAGGGGGGAGGTGGAGGGGGTAGGTTTAGGAGGGGAGAGGGCGTGGGGTGTGTCGGCAGGTGCCCTCGGCCCTGCTGCATAGCCACCACCCAAGGCCAGGGGAGCCAGTGGCGGTGCCTGTCCTGGGGGCAGATGTGGCTTGGGCTGAGGTCATGGTTCGATTCCCGGTCAGAGCACAGGCCCAGGTTGTGGGCTCCATCCCCAGTGTGGGGTGTGCAGGAGGCAGCCGGTCCATGACTCTCTCTCTTCATGAATGTTTCACTCTCTGACCCTCTCTCTTTTCCTCTCCAGAAAAAAAAAATTATTTAAAAAACAAACAAGAAACTGCCCCCCCCAAAACAAAAACATAAGCTCTGCGGCCCGCGGTGTGGGCGGCAGTCTGCTCGTGTCCGCGAGCCGTGCTGAGGGCTGGGTGCACACGGACTGTTCGCCCGCCTCTCGCTCAGGAGCACGTGGGGCACCCGCAGGTTCCCCAGGCCTGGGCGGCCCCGAGCGTGCTCGTGCGCACAAGGGGCAGAACCTGAGCTTCGGTTGACGGGACCCCCGCAGACGTGCCCGCCACCCTCCCCGCAGCGTGGTGCCAGCTCCGGGCGGCCTGTGCCTTCCTCGTCAGCCGTTGGGGGCTGGGGACCCTGCGCCACCCCTGAGCCTGTGGGTAGAATGCTCCCGTGTGGGGGTGTGGTCACCATTCTCACGGCGGAAAGGGAGCATCCCAGGACCAAAGCCGCTGGGCCAGCCGGCGCAGGGCAGCCGCGGGGTTCCAGTCCCCGCTCTTCCCTGGGACTGAAGCCAGAGCTCAGCTGAGCGGTGGCAGGTGGGTGGCAGGTGTGGAGAGCTGGGAGGGCCTGGGGCCGGAGCTGCAGAGTGGGGACGGCAGCAGAGGGGCTGGGAGGGACTCTGGGCGCTGGGGGTCGGGTGGGGGGCAGGACAGCGGGAGGAGAGGGGACGGGCTGTGGGAGCAGAGGAGGGGCTGTGGGGAGGGCAGGGGTGTGTGGGAAGCGCACAAGGGAATCCACAATAAATGCAAGTGGGAGGAGGTAGTGAGGGCATGGCTGGGCCTGGCGAGCCATCTCCCTCCCCCAACAGTTCACAGCCCCAACCAGTGCCCCGGCCCCTCCCTGCTGACTGTGCTGCCATTGAGCCGCCTCTGACGGGCAGTTCTCTCCCTGGCGGCAGATCGAGCTTCATGCCCAAGTCCAGCTGCTCTCCGGGGGCGGCAAAGGTCCCCATGAACATGTCCGCTGGCCACAGGGGGACACTCCTGACGTCCCCAGTCCCACTCACGTCCCCCAGCCAGGCCGGCCGCCCCACACCCTCTTGTTCCTGTTTACTCGGTGGTGTGGCCACAGTCCCGGCCTCGGGGAGCAGTACCCGCTCCTGGGAGCCACCCTGGGGCAGCACAGAAGGCAGAGCCCAGGTCCCCGGTGGCACTGAGAGGCTGCTGGCTCCGGGCCTGGGGTGGAGGGAGAGCAGCCCTGAGGGGCCTGTGCCTGCCCCTCCCCCCGCTGCCCAGGCTGTGTGGCCCCTGGCCTGCGGGTGCGGGAAGGCGCCACATGGCTCCTGCCGTCCCTGTGCTCAGACTGGCGTCCCTGAGCTGCAGGGCCGGTGGGGTTCCCGGAGCCGTCAGGTCTTCCCTGGGCCCACGGCGCATCCAAATGCAAGGGCGTCTGCTCCAGGCGAGGGCAAAGGCTGCCCCGCCAGGACCAGGGCGGGAGGGCCCCGGCACGGGGTCACCACCTACAGGAGACCCGTGGTTGCTGCTGACAGCGGAGTGTTCCTCAGCGCGGTCCTGGGCCTTCTGCCTGCCCGCTGCTCTGTGCCTGAGCCCGAGGCCTGCGGGCGGGGGATGGCGGGCGCCCGCGGGGGTCCCGGGCCCTGGGCGGCTAAGAGCTCTTGGGTGGGGAGCTCTCCTGGCATTGCCCGGCCGGCAGAGGCTCAGCTCTGGGCACAGTCCACGCCGTAGGTCCGCTCTCTGCCTCCTCCAGCCCCGCCCGGCGCATCTGTCACTGGCTCCTTCCAAGTCCCTCGTGTCTGGCCAGATGGCCGGGCCCTGCCCAGGATGCTGTGGACCTAGGGCCCGGACCCCCAGGCTTCTGTCTGTAGCTGCCCCGGTCCCCGGGGAGCGGGGCCAGCACAGAGCCGTCTGTAACCCGCTGCTTCTCCCTCGTTGGCAGGTCCGGGGTGTGCCGTGTGCCGGGGCTGCCGGGCCTCTCTGGTGCTGCCTTCTGCCGCGTGAGGGACATAAGCTGCTGGCACTGCTCACGGGCGGGCGGGCGGGTGGGCGAGGAGCCCGGTTCGGTTGGACAGTTGGGTTTCAAGACCAACCCCTTGCCCCCAAGTAAACAGGATGTGGGCTTCAATGTGCATTTCAGGGGAACGGGGAACGTGTGGTGGGAGGTACCCCGATGGTGGGACCACAGGCCACACTGACACAGCGGATCCACCGCCCCGTGACCCCCCTGCTCCTCCAGGAGGCGGGTCGGTCCTTGGGGCCCAGGTGCCGCTGCAGGAGGCGCCATGTGGCCAGGCGTGGGTGCTGGAGCCTCACCTGGCTACTAGGGGGGCTGTGCTCACGCCCCAAAGCCCGTCACCGTGAGGAAGAAGGCACAGGCAGCCTGCTTGGCCCTGCCAGGGTCCGGCGACCATAGTGTGTGGCCCCCCCCCCCCCCCCGTCTCTGTCCATGAGTCTGGCTGCCTCCAGCAGGTATCCCAGGAGGGGGGCTCTGGGTGTCCCCCCTGCCCCCCAACCCCGGCACTTGGAGGCTTTTCCTCAGTGGAGCCCGGTTCACCCTTCTCAGCCACAGCGCCTGCCACCCTGGGGCCACACTGAGGGGTGCGGTGGACAGGCCAGCCGCAGGCTGCTTTTTGTCATGATTTTTAAAAAAACATGCTTATTGGTGTCAGAGAGGAAGGGAGAGGGAAACATCCATGAGAGAATCCTGGACCAGCTGCTCCTGCAGCCCCACCCTGGGGATGGAGCCCGCAACCCGGGCCTGTGCCCTGACCGGGAATTGAACCCTGACCTCCTGGTTCCTAGACGCTCAACCACCGAGCCCTGCCAGCCGGGCAGCCTGACTTTTAGAGGAAGAGCAGCTTGAGGGGAGCGGGTGGCAGGGGGGAGGCTGAGACCCAGGTTCCTGGCAGGAGGGGAGGGAGCTCCCAGTGTCCCGTCCGCGGCTCCCACTTCCCCAGTTGGCACCCGGGCCTCAGAGGCGGTCCCTCCTTCCAGGTCGCCTAGTGCCGCCCAGGCTCAGGCGGCCTCCAGGGGCCAGACAGGCCACTGGCTTCGGCCACTGAGTGCCCAGATGACCTCTCGCCGGCTGGACCAGAGAGCTCCCCCTTTCCCTGGGCCTGAGTCTGCTCCCCATCCCGCCCAGCCTCCTCGCCCAGCCAGGGGCCTGGGCCATGAAGCCCTCGGCCCCAATTGGTTTGTGGTATTAAAAGCGAATTGCGATCGGCCGGGTTGTCATCTCTACCTGATGAAACATCACTTTTATCGATCTCGCTCCCGGGCCGTCGCTTGTCCTGCTTCAGCGTTTCCCAGAAGGGCTCGTTCGTCTTGATCAAAGTGTGGACGTCTCACCCGTGGATTCGCAGCCTCCGTCCCTGCCCCGCCCCATCCAGGCCCTAGTCGGAGGAGGGCGAGGGTCATGATGGGTTAAGATGAGAGCTGGGGAGGGGGCAGGGAGGTGACTGGATGGAGGGAGGGGCAGGGAGGAGGCAGGGCTGGTGGGAATGACCCTGGGGACTCACCTAACCCTGCGCTAGCTCCACCTGCTGTCCTGAGCCTCACCTGCCCCCTGGTTCCCCTACCTGCCCACCTTCCTGGGCCTGTTAGCCGCTCCCTCCCCCCCCCCCCAGCCCTGTGCCCCTGCCTCCACCCTTGTGCTTAAGACCTTTCTCTGGGTGCCCCAGGGGCCTCGGGGCTGCAGAGTGAGGGCCTCAGTCTGACTGCCGACCCCCTGCCCCAGCCTCCGTGCCCCAGTCCCACAGGCCGGGCCGGCCCCACGACCCCACCCTCCATGGGTTCTGACGGGGCCTCGGCCACACGCTGCTGCCGCGTCGGCCCCGCACTCCCTGGCTGCCTGGTGTTCCTCGCCGCCCCTCCGCCTGCCCTGCACCATTTCCTCCAGGACAGCCAGGCACCACCTCCTCTGGGGAGCCCACCTCGACCCCCTGGGGCAGTTGTACGTGGGCCCCTTGGATGTCCCTGTTAGTCTGCCCACAGCAGGGAGCCCGTGCCAGAGCCTCCAGGTCTCGGCTGTGGGGCCGTTCTCGCCCTCCCCCTCGCTCTCAGAGCGCTGCGGGGTCGGAGGCTGTGGCGGCTGTGCTGGCTGAATGGGGACGACCCCAGACCTGGCAGCAGAAGCAGCTCCCCGCTGCCCCCGAGGGGTGTCACCGTCCTGTGCCACCATCCTGTCCGGACTCTCCCTTCAGAGCCCCCTCTGCCTGCTCCTGAGCCACAGCGTGCGAGGGGCTCCCTTCCCGTGTCTGTGCCCCGGGGACTGGCCCCCCCAACCCCCGACTCCAGGGCGCCTGCCACCCACATGACAGGCCAGGCCGCACACCTGTCTCACTCAGGTGAGACCGACAAGGCGAGGGACCTCGTCCTGGCGGTCTTGAAGGCCAAGGCCGCCGCAAGCCCGTTCTGGTCACACGTCCCGAGTGGCTTCCTGCCGGCCAGCGGCTCACCCGGGGCCGGCCTGGCCCGGCGGGACACACAGGGACACTGAGGCACAGTTAGGGTTCCGGACCATTCCGGAACAATAGTTCATATATTTATTCTTAAGCAAGTTATCGATAAAAAATTTAATACTAAAATGCATTTACATAGAGTCTGCTGCTCATAAAACCTCTGTTTTTGTTTGTTTTTAGTGTTTACATTGAAAAACCCACCCCTTAGTTTACACATTTACAGTAGCCGGGCTTCTGCCGGGCGGGCGTCACACGCACGCAGACGGGGGCGGGGGTGCAGGGGGGAGTGCGAGGGGCGGGTGTCCGCAGGGGCGGTCAGCAAGGACAGGGTGCCTGGCCCCGCGCTGCGGGCTCGGGTTCTGGGCTGCCGTCTACCCACCCAGGCGGCCACCAGGAATGAAATATTGCACTCGTGGGAGGCGAGGGGGAGCGGGGACCCCCTCCTGGTCCCTGCGCTTCCCATGGAGCCGCCAGGAGGGGGAGGAGGGTTTCCTGGTCAGAAAGACAGAGGGGCTGGGGCTGGGGTGCAGGCACCCGCCAATACCCGTTTCCCGGGAACCTAGGCCGTGTCTGTGGGTCACATGAGAGCGCCTCCTGAGGAGCCAGGGTGAACTTGGGGGGCTTCCCTGGAGCTCTTGGTGGGGACACGTGGCCCTCAGAGCACCTCAGGGGTAAGGCCCTGGGCCAGGTATGCCCGGCCCTGTCGGCCTCAGGAGCAGGGACAAAGTGTCCAGTCCACGGGGCCTGTTGCTGAGGCCTGGGGTGCCTCCCCCCCCCCCCCCCGTGCGGCCTGGAGCAAGTGCCCAGCCCCCCCCCCTCCCCCCCATCGGCCCTGCCCAGCGGCTCCAGGAAAGGCCCGGAACCCCCTCAAGGGCTGCGGGCTGGTCTCCCTCCTCTGGGCAGAGGCCGGGCCAGCGGGAATCAGAAATGACTTGGAATATTCAGGAACTGAAATCAAAACATCACTGCCTCATACCAACACTTTAAAACATTTGTTCATTTTTGTTTCGTTGAAACAGAGGTAAGATACATGTGTCTGCGGCCACACTGGGGGGGGTGGGGGGCTCGGCTGTACTGCTCCAGCAACCCCCTCTCGAGGGGCCTACCCCAACACGTTCTGCCCAGGAGATGGATTCACATGAAATAAACTCACGTGTGACCTCCATCTGACCAGCCCCCCCCCCCCCCCCCCCCCGAGAGCTCGGCCCGGCCCCCAGCCGCCTCTGTGGTCACAGACGCCCAGTGGGCCTCAGCCAGGCTGAGGAAACAGTGCATTTTCAAAGAAAACCCCAGCACGAAACCCGCACACACGCACGCGCACACACACATCCTCGTCACGCACGCGGGGAAGAGACCCTCTCCCACGTGCTTTTTTCATAAAACTTCCCGCAGAAACACACTATTTACAGAGAAATAAATAGACAGACACCTGATTCTGCTCTCCCTGGTGGGACAGTCGGAGGTACTCGGGAAGATATGGCTTGGATTCTACTCTCTCGTGAGCCGGGGAGGGGGCGGGGGAAGCAGAGACCGGGCGGTCCGGCGGGCACGGTCCCGGCAGGCACGGCGCCCGCGGGGCGGGTGGGACTGGGCGCCGAGCCCCCGTCTCTCCTGGGAAATAGAGCCTGGACCCTGCCTCGCTGGTTTGCATATTTGTTCACTTGCCCGCCTCCCGCTCGGCAGGGGCGGCCGGCGTCGTCTGTCCGAGTCCCCCCAGCTCCGAACGCGGGCACCCCCGGGTGGCTGCAGGCTCAGCACAGGATGGGCACACCGTCGGCCGTCACCAGGCGCCCGGTGGCGGGGTCGTAGGTGCCCGCCAGGTAGTAGAGGTCCCGCCGGTCCTGGCACTTGCGGCTCCGCGTCATCTGCTCGTACTGCTCGCGCCCCACGACCTGGCACTTGTGGGAGATGGTCTGCACGTCGTTCTCGTCCTCGTGGCACGACTGGTACAGCGCGTTCTGGGGGAGCACTGTGTCAGGGCGGCCTGGCCCCCCACCCGGCAGGGCCCCCACCTGGCAGGATCCCCCCCACCCGGCAGGGCCCCCACAGCGCACCCCCCACGCAGGGCCCCCCAGGCCCAGCCCCCGCCCACCTTCCCGTCGCTGTGCCGTTTGCCCAGCGTGGTCTCCTCCGGGTGGTAGAACCACTTGACCTTCACCACCATGTTGCTGCCCCACGACTCCCACAGGCTCTCGATGCGGCCGATGTAGGGCAGGTTGGGGCGGCCGGCCGACAGGAACACGGCGCAGTCCCCCACCCGCAGCGTCTCCTTGCCCCGCACGATCGCCTTGTAGAACAGCTTCCGGGCCTTGCCCTTCATGCCACGGCGCTGCGGGCCCGAGACAGACAGACAGTCAGAGAGTTGGGGGACAGGGCTGTCTTGTGTGCAGGTGTGTGGGTGTGGGCACCTTCCCGGACAAGACGGGCACCCAGCAGCCAGAGCCCAGACCCCGGCGGGTCCACGGGGGGTCGCGGTTAGGATGTCAGGGCCGTGCGCTCAAGGAACCCTGGTCTGAGCGCCGGGAGGCCGGACCCGTGAGACACACACAAGGTCGGGACGGGGCGAGGCGTCCGCCTGCAGCTCGGGAGGAAGCGTGGGCGCAGGTGCTTTCCCAGCCCCACGGCAGAATCTCGGGGGCCTGCGTCCACGGTTATGTTGGCAAAGGCGAGGGCCGGGCGGGTGGCCACGGGGATCATGGGGGGTGTTTGGTTCTTCCCTCGAGTTTCCCAGTTTTTAGTTGAAATTGAACAACGAGAAAGGAGAGGGCGAGGGGGTGCGACGCGCCCAGGGGCCCAGCTACCTGCGTGGGGCTCCCCGACCACTTCCAGAGCTGCCGGGCGGGCAGGAAGGCGGAGATCTTTGGCCGGTTTTCCACGGACGGCAGCCGCTGCCTCCGCGATCCCTCTTTGGCTTTGGAGAAGCTCAGGGGCTCCTTGCGCTTGAGCTTGGATTTGCCGCCGCTGGGCCCCGCGCCCCCGCCCGCCACGGCGGCCCTGGACAGGAAGCAGCGCTGGGCGTGGGCGTGGGGACCGCCCCCCTTGGAGCGCAGGGCCTCAGGCTGGGCCAGGAGGGCGGGCACGGGGTGGGTGAGGCAGGTCTGCAGCAGCAGGGCCGGGTCCTCGTCGTCCGAGCTGAAGGAGGAGCCCTCGTCATCGGAGGAGCAGAGGCTGGAGGTGGACAGGGAGCCGGAGGAGGAGGAGGTGGACGAGCCGGAGGAGGACGAGGACACGGACAGGCGGGCCAGGAAGCGGGAGGGCACACTGGGCGCCAGCCCGGGCCCGTCCTCGTCCTCGTCCGAGTAGGAGCTGTGGCAGTCGCTGTCGCAGGGCAGCGGGTACTCGGCCTGGCCCGCGAACTTGCGCAGCGCCAGCCCCATGGGCAGCGGGTGCACGGGCGCCCGGCCCTTCCTGTCCTTGCCCGCGAGGGCTGGGTGCGCGTAGCTGGCGCTGGGCAGGGGCCGCCCCAGCTTGGGGCCCAGGTCCTTGTTGCCCATGAGCAACGCTTTGCAGTTCTTGTTCTTGGGGGAGGTCACGCCCTCGTGGTCCAGCTTGACCAGGAACTCGCCGCCCGCCCTCCGCCGCCCGCCCTTCTCGGCCTCCACCCGCTCGGCCCTCTTGGCCCGCAGCAGCCTGTGGGCGCCCCCGGGCAGGCCCGGCCCGGCCCCGCCGACGAAGGGCGCGTAGGAGCTGGCCAGGCTGCTGAAGGAGTCAGCGCGGAAGCCGTTGCCGAACACGGGCGCGGCCACGCTGTGCACCGGGAACAGCGCCTCACGCGCCCGCAGCCGCTTGGCGCTGCCGCTGATCTGGAAGAGATTCTGCAGCAGCCCTGGGCCCTTGCCCCCCGTTGCGGCCGCCGCCTTCCGCTTGGTCTGCGCCACCGCTGACCAGCTCAGCAGCGGGCTGGCCCGGCGGCCCAGGAAGTGGTCCGAGGCCCCGGGGGGGGGCTTGCCACCCGAGGTGAGGAGCTCCGTTTTGCCTGCGGGGGGGGCAGGGAGAGTCAGGGGTACCGTCGGGTCCCCACACTCCCACGAGCTTCCCCACCCGGGTTCTGGGCAGCCCCCCAAATACCAGCTCTGTCTTTGCTGACGGATTTCTTCCCGGGGGCCTTCGAGGCTTCGGGGCCTTCGTGCACCTTGGGGGACAGGCTGGGGGCGGCGGGCTCACTGGGCGGGGGGGCCTCACAGGACGCTTTCTTGGTCCGGCGACAGCCGCTGGACACCAGCAGGGCCGGCGAGGGCTCCGTGCCTGCAGAGTGGACGCGTGGCCTCAGCACCGGGCCGGGCCACCGGGGTGACCGTCCCACCCCCACCCCCCCACCCCCCACCTATGGAGCCTGTCCAGCCCTGGGACTGGCCACGCGGCAGGGCCCACCCGGCTCACACTGAATCTTGAAGTCCGGAGGCAGCAGCCTGATGTTGGAGACGGCGATGTGGCCTGTGTCCCCGTCGTCAAATTCCACCACCACGGAGTCCAGGTCCTCCTCTTCGGCGCTGGAGTTGCCTGGGGGCGGGAGGAGCAGGGGATGGGCTCCCGGGCACCTGACCATCGACACTGGGACCATTCTGCTCCCTGAACGCATTCGACCTCGGAGCGGCCAGGACAGCCGGCAGCCCTCAGCCTCCCGCGCACAGCCTGAGTGGCAATATTGCCTCCATCCATCACCCCCATGTGGGCACCTCTCCACACACGAGTGCAAATTCACGTCTGGTCCAGGCCTGCTGCGCCTGCCCACCTGCCGTCCACCTATCAGGCCCTAGGGCTCCGCGTCCCCTACCCGGGGAGTCAGGATTCACCCCAGGGGAGCTGCCCATGTGGCCAGGTCACGACCTCTGGGACCAGGACTCACTCCCATCCTCTGCAGGCGTTGGGGCAGCTGGAGTCCCTCTTTACTCCCCAGAACCCCCTCGCCTGGTCCCACTGCCTGCTCTTTGGGCCCCACGCGGGCCTGGGAAGCAGGGTCCCCTCCCTGGCACTCCAGGGGCCTCCTGCCTGCAGCTCTGCCCAAGGGGAGGGGCTGGCAGCCTGGCGGGGCCTTGGCTGGGCTCACCTCGGACCACGTTGCCCGGGTACAAGCAGCGGGACTTCTGGCTCCAGTAGGCGCAAACCCTTGTGCCGGGCGGGAGGAACCGGCTGGACTGCGGCCGGACATCAAGAACCTGGGAGTACAGCCGGGGCCGGCGTGTGAGTGGTGGGTGGCTTCGGGGCACCCGGGAGGTGCGGGGAGCAGCAGGCCCCCTCCCGGCGGGTGTCCCCTCACCGCCTCCTGCAGCAGCTGCTCCAGCGAGTAGATCCTCTGCCGGTTGCCTCTCTCGCCCTCGATGACGATGCTGTAGCTGAGGGAGACGGGGGCGTTAGGCAGGCCTGCGGGTCACGGCCACCATCAGGGCCACAGGGTCCCCCCTGCCCACACCCCGGCCTCACATGTCGGGCGGCTGCAGGCTCCGCACGCTGCCCGCGTACAGCAGGCTGTCCTCCTTGGGGATGAGCACGGGCAGGCCGTCCTGCAGGTCCTCCTTGTGGA